>NC_090652.1:77246688-77588407 GCF_040937935.1 Hyperolius riggenbachi | reverse complement strand
AACTTTTTTCTTTCTTCAGAAACTGTGCTTGATTTAAAGCCATGGAAGTATAATATTACATGACGTCATTTCTTATCATGAATACAAATTACATTATACTAGACGTGGTGTTAAAAATGTACATTCAATTTAAAAACAATGTGAATTTTATATTGTTATTATCCATTTTAATCTTAACTACCGAGAATAAAATACATCACTCATTAGTATTACTAAACCCTTCTTTGCTTCAATAACCCTGGAAATTAATGGCTTGTCGCATAACCACCAATGCACCTAAAATAAATATTGCTATGGGTAACAACACTACACCTTCGTTCGGCATCATATCACAGAACCTGTGATAACTTAAAGGAACACTATGAATGCCTAAGTTTTCTTAAATGACAATATACAAATAATGTCTAAGTAGCTGAGTAACCATTTTCCTACTTGATGTTAAATATCAGAAGCAAAAGCTGTAATACATTGTGTGTAGATTTTAGCTACATTTGGAATATCTCATTTGCATAGGTGAATCTCTGCAGTCTGACATGCTAAGAACAGTGAAATATTGAAGCAGAGTTACAGTAGAATTAAAACAAGTCTATCAGGTTTCACACACACAATTACAAATGTTTACATTGCACATAAGATACATTTCCTCTGCTCTCTGTGAGAGAAAGCTCTGCCTGTCTCTGACTGAGCTCTCTGCACACACAGAGTTAACAGATACACTGTGAGGAAATTCCCCCCTCCCCTTATGGCCCACTCTGGGGTCAGAATTACAGCGGACTGCCATCAGAAAAATGTGAAAGGAATTAGATAACAGTAAACAAAGAGATAATGATTCAAATGTATACACCAGTACTTAGCAGCACTTCCCAAACATTTCATATCTCAATGGAAAAAAAAATGTTAATCGATGCTGTTCCTTTAACATTCATCACAGCACTGCAGCAATGGAGATAGAACTGATAGATGTCTTCAAACTTTAAGGAGTTTATTTGACAAGATCAATATACAGCGGAAATGCAGACATGCCTTAAGGGTGACTCCACAAAGCAGGTATCTGAAGTACATCTTAAGCATTTCATGGCATCTTAAAGCAAGTCTAGTACTGGCTTTAGGTTCATCTTTGTTCCCTCACCCTAAAACCAATGCAGCCTATGTACAGAGATACAGGTGTAGTTAAGCAGAAAGAGGAAATCGCAGGAAGGTAGAAATGACTAGAAGTGCAGCTCTGTAGCTCTGGGGTGGCTTTTCTACTAGCCTCTAAAGAGTTAAACTTTGACATCACCCGGCAGGGATGGACAAGTCACACATCGCATCCCAAGCTTGCAATTGGCTGATAAAAGCATGCGATGGGTGATGCTACTCGCGCCTGCTCACATGGCAAAAGCCAAATTTGGCTTTTCCTTCCTTTATACCAAGAAAATAAGGTAATATGTCCCAGGACCATTGTTTAATGTACAGGTTTTTTTTTATTATTTTTTTTATGTTTTCATAACAATAGCTCCTGTTTAGGGAACGCTGCCGACAACCAGTCTGGCATATGCAGTGATATAGCGTCTACGGCCTTGTAGAAGACACACAGAAAGTTCTACTAAACCTCAGAACTGTAATTCCTCCAAATGTCTTTATGTCATTTAAAGAGACACTCTGCATATCAAGTCTTTTTACTAAAACCAGTTATCTAAAGTAACGATGGGCCCAGAATTCAAGCATATCATCCTTAAATTCCAACATATATCTTTTTATAGAGTGAGCCTCTAAACTGAGCTTTAAATTGCATCCATCCCATTCTATCTCACTAAGCTGCTCCTATTGGCCGACTGTCGCCATCTCTAGTCATGTGATATCAGTGACAGGATTAGTGGGCACCAGTCTGACCAGTGCTCCAATTGCTAAAGTGCTCCAATTAAAGCTAGACAGGAACTCGGCTAACTCCTTGAGAAATGTTGAACTATCTACCAGCAGCAATGGAAAACCAATTTGCTTATGTTTTTCTAGGCTGATAGTTGGACTGCCAACCATTCAAAAGACTAGGTGGGACCTACAGCAAAGGGTCAGATCTTAATAGTGGATCTAAAGCAAGGGGTGCCCACACTTTTTCGGCTCGCGAGTTACTTTAAAATTTGCCGAGGCCAGGAGATCTACCAACGTTCCAAATGCTAAGCACGCGCCCCCCCCCCCCCCCGCACGCCCCGCATAGGTTAGCCAGGTATATGTGCCTGCAGCATACGTTACGTGCCCTCAGTATTAGGTTTGCCAGGTATATGGGCCCTTAGTGTAGGTTAGCCAGGTATATGGGCCCTCAGTGTAGGTTAGCCAGGTATATGGGCCCTCAGTGTAGGTTAGCCAGGTATATGGGCCCTCAGTGTAGGTTAGCCAGGTATATGGGCCCCCAGTGTAGGTTAGCCGGTATATGGGCCCCCAGTGTAGGTTAGCCAGGTATATGGGCCCCCAGTGTAGGTTAGCCAGGTATATGAGGCCCCAGTGTAGGTTAGCCAGGTATATGGGCCCCCAGTGTATGTTAGCCAGGTATAGGGGCCCTCAGTGTAGGTTAGCCAGGTATAGGGGCCCTCAGTGTAGGTTAGCCAGGTATAGGGGCCCTCAGTGTAGGTTAGCCAGGTATAGGGGCCCTCAGTGTAGGTTAGCCAGGTATAGGGGCCCTCAGTGTAGGTTAGCCAGGTATAGGGGCCCTCAGTGTAGCTTAGCCAGGTATAGGGGCCCTCAGTGTAGCTTAACCAGGTATATGTACCTGCAGCGTAGGTTAGCCAGGGTCCTCTAGACTCCTGGAACCTCCGGCAGGCAGGCCTCTGGCCAATAAGAATGGATGAGAGAAGACGGCAAGACGCGGCAATGAGAGAGGCGGCGCGGCCGCTACGTCATGGCTGGGGGTGGCGCCGGGCATGTTACAAGCACGCACGTTGCAGGCTGCTCGGCGCCGCCCCCAGCCATGACGTAGCGGCCGCGCCGCCTCTCTCCTCCCTCTCTGCTCGCCGCATCTTCTCCCCTGCATTCTTATTGGCCAGCAGCTAAACATGATGAGCTGCTGGCCGCAAAATTTAATGAGACGCGGCCAGGAGGCCGCAATCTACCGAGAAGGCAGTTGCGATCTACTGGTAGATCGCGATCGACCTATTGGGCAGCCCTGATCTAAAGCATTATGTAAGACCTTCTCCCTTGCAGACTTGCCTCTCGCAGTGGTAGCTTCCAGAGTGGAGGTTGTATTTTCATCAAGCCAGGTTTCAGTTATGTAGGCTAGATAAGAAGACTCCTTCGGGAGTGAGCAGAGTTGTCAAATGCCACTCTGGGAAATTCGAGGTGGAATTGTGAAGAAATTCCATGAAAGGGTGGAGTATAGAGTGGAATGCTTTGAAACCCTGAGAAGGCGAATTTTGGGGGATTTTAGGTGTGTTTATGGATGCAATGGTCTTGAATGGAAGCTCAATTCAGTTACGTTGGACCTATCTGTATGCCAAAAAGGGCACCAGTGTAAAACGAGTGGAAAGCGAAATTAGAGAGACTTACGGGGTGTATGAAGTTGCATTGGGGTTGCATTTGCCTCTGATAAGGAAACTCAATGTGAGTATACTAGACATATTCTTGGGCTCAAAAAGGTGCCCGGTGAATAACTGCCCCACCTCTCATAATCTCATAACTGTATTTGTTAATTTTATACAAGAAGAGAGGGACATTACAATACCTCAGAGGGCATACATGCAAAATACGTGCCAGGAAATTCGGGCTCAGGGTGACACCAAAAAACATCTCACCCTGCTCCTGAAAAAGTCCCGGTGGTGTTAATTACTATTCCCCCTCCAGGCCTTCATGGACTCAGGGGAAAGACGTAATTCGGCTGCCAGCTATTCCCTTTTTATTGTCTTTTGACAGCGCTCAAATTACCGCCTGAGCGCAGCTATAGCCATAATTCAAATTACGGTCTATGGTGGCGCATGGGGCACCCAAATTTCCCTACATCGCTGTTTCGCCTTGGAGATTAGCTCAGACAGGAAAAATAGTTGTACACTCAACCTCATGCAGATCATTGAGTGTCACAGAGAATTAAATGAAGAAAACCAGAATAACTAAAGATGACATCTTAACTCAGAACGAAAAAAACCTGTATGACAGAATTGTGCAATTTAGCAGATAACCTGTATGTGTCTGTCACACCTGCCTGTGAGTGTGACAAAACAATCACAACATCTCTATCTGTGCTTCTAATTCAACAGCAGCGGAGAGAAGCAATAAAGAAATATACGGTAACCATCCTTCCGCCTTACAACGAGGTAGAGGAAGCCACAATAATCTTCACTCTGGAGCACGTCACCTCATTATCACAGTACCTATTGTTCCTTCTCACAAACTGATTACAAAATGAGCCAAGCCCATTCTTCCCATAGCTTGTGTCACACCTGAACCTACCTCATACCCACACAGCTACCAGTGTGTTTAGTATGGTGTCCTAATGTCTATTGGTCCTCCTCTACTTATGGGCTACCCCCTCTTCCATGTGTATCATCCAAGTACAGGAGACCCTTTCTTTCATGAACAGCTCTCTTGAGTATAATTTTCCCTTTTTCGTGTACTGCTCCCCATTTTCAGCCTCCTCTCTAATATACAGTAACCTCTATTTCCTGTCCAGGTGCACCATTGGGCTGCAGGCGCCCAAGGCCTGGGCCCTGGTGGCCTTTCCATAAATCCGTCCCTGGCCTCAACTTGAGTCAATTGAATAGAAGACAAAGGAGTAACATATGGCCTTCCACCCTGTGCTCCCTGTATGTCTGTGCTCCTGCCTGGCTGCATGTACACAGCAGCCTTGCTTGGCCAGGAGCATTCTGGGCATGCCTTCCTCAGAAGTCCTGCTCAAGCACTCCCAGTCTTGGCTGCTGTGCAGAGCCAGGCAAGAGCTTTGAAATACAGAGAGCACAGAATGGGTGGAGCATGTGCCGCTCCTTCATCTTCTTTTTGACTGGCTCATATCAGGGGTGGGGATACAGAGTGACACAATGGAGAGGGACTGATACAAACAGGAGGACCAGATTATATTAATACACCATACTACCCTCACTGGCATGTTTAGATTCACAGGTATGGTGTAGAGTCAGGCACGCTTTAAATAGGGAAGTGATTAGATAAGTAATGACTGGCTGGTAGAGATGATCAATTTATTGTACGTTCTTCTGATCCGGTGCAAACCTGGTTGCATTTTCTTTGTAGATTGAATTTGGACTAATCAGATGCAGCCACGGCTGATTATGATTGGTACAACTTCAATCTGCGTACAAAACCAAATATGCATCAATACTGAAAATTAGTATTTAATTTGTCAACTCTGTTGGTTGGTAAGGATGTCTGCTAATGAGATCGACATTTGCAATGAAACCTGGGAATACTCAGTTGACTGATGGAACTGATAAATTACCATATGGTGTAATTAACGTTCATCCTCTTAAGGTAAATTTGAAGAGTCCACTTTAGAATCAATTCTGCTGGATTGATCCCAAGACTCTGTTAGAGTCCGTGACAGATAAAAATGGCGCACAGCGCCAGGGGAATGAAAGTGGCGCCGCATTGACTTTAATTATGTGTTTAAAATTAAGTGTTAAAAAATGGCGCAGGCAGTGTGCCTTACACTTCTAACGCTAAATAGCGGCATAAGTCTTAAACAATGCAGAGGGCAGTGGGGATCGTCAAGTATGCTGTAAGCATGAGCTCTGCCAAAGTGTGGAGTGTAAGTGGCTATGGGTCTTTGTTATGCCACTCTAAAACTGATGATGCATTGCTACCCCTAATGGGTGATGTACTACCTCGCTACCTGATAGCCATCATGTCATGGGCACTGGGATCTAGTGATGAGCTTCACCATTTCTGCCGCCCGGACGTGAAGCTCACGTCCGGACGGCTGCTCTGCTGCGGTGCCGCGATTCGGCGCGCTACCGCTCGCGGGCACGCCCCCGTGATGTCCCCCGGTAGCCCTGGGATCAGTGAACGGGATTATGGTTCCCGATCCCCGATCCGTGTCCCCAGCAGAAAAACCGAAGCGCTCTTACAAGAGGCTTCAGTCTTTCTGCACGTAAAATTTTCCGCGTCCCCCTTGTGCTTCCGGTTAGCGAGAAGCACAAGGAGGAAAAAAAAACTCAAAGTGGCCATCTTGTGGCCAAATAGTAAAACTACATCTACATATTTTTTACATTACAATTTACACATATAATAACATCAAAAATTAACTGTTTATTTCCCACACCAAATATTACCCAAATACAATTTTTTATGGCAAAAAAAGAAAAATTACAATTAAAAAAAAATGGTGTCACAACCGAGACAAACGGGCAAATAAAATACATAGGTTTTAATCATGGTAGCGTGGATTATTTTAAAGCTATAATGGCCGAAAACTGAGAAATAATGAATTGTTTCCATTTTTTTTCTTATTAATCCTCTTAAAATGCATTTATAAAAAAAAAAAAAATTCTTAGCAAAATGTACCACCCAAAGAAAGCCTAATTAGTGGCGGAAAAAAACAAGATATAGATCAATAAATTGTGATAAGTTGTGATAAAGTTATTAGCGAATGAATGGGAGGTGAAAATTGCTCTGATGCATAAGGTGAAAAATCCCAGCGGGCTGAAATGGTTAATGACCTAATTACGATTACGCAAAATTTTGCATAATTCGTGAAATTACGATTATGGCCGTAATCGAAATTTTGTGAATTTCACAAAATTATGTGAAATTTTGTAATTACGATAGTTTTTCTTAATTACGATCATTTACAGAACACAAACTAATCAGAATTTTGTGTTTAACACGGAAATTTGTCCGATCTCGAAATTGTGTTCCGGTCCAGAGCCTTCTGATACATTTAAAGTGACAGCAATTGCAGGGACCTTTGCATTATCAGATATTGCCATGCCCAAAACCAAGTGTCTCAGCATGCATGTCCACTAAGTGCACCTTAACAAAGAGCACCTGTCTTAGAAGTGGCTGCAGCTAGAGCCTCCTGATACATTTAAAGCGACAGCCCGTGCAGGGACCTTTTCATTATCAGTAATTGCAATCAGTAATTGCAATCAATGAGTGACTTTCGTGAGTTAAATTACCTAAATGTGCATAATTACTATTAGAAACGAAATTACATCCATTTTCCCCGAACGCGAAATTACGAAACCAAAATTTTGCGTACAGAATTCCAAATTACAGTTTGTATGGCAATTATGAAATTACTAATAGCGGCAAAATTTGCATCCATTATTAAGGAAACGCGAAATCACGAAAATTTCGTCTCAACACTATTGGGATCATCCCACCAGGGGCGGTTCTTTCATTAAGCAATGTGAATCACGTGCTTCAGCGCAGCAACAACTAGAGCACGGCAAGAGGCAGCTCTCCTCCCCACATGTCCCCTCCTCACAACTCCCTGTCTCCCCCTCCCTAGATGTGCAGCCCCGGTTTACTCACCTGCTGTCAGCGTTCCATTGTTGGGATCTCCATCCACCCATTCAGCATCATACATTGCTTCAGGTGGCAAGACTAGATACACTTTGAACTAGTGGGAACTGCGTGGGGATGTTTGCATTAGTGCGCTGCATTTGCGATACAATTTTCTACGATCGCAATTGACATGCCTGCTACATTTTTCATGCAATTTGCCTCCTATGTAATGTATAAGAGTGCAGGAAAATAGTATAGCAATCGCAAACTATTGTAAGTTAGCAGTGTTGACTCTCTTTTGTCGCTTGTAAATTGCTGTACATTTAGTTAAAGGGATACTCAAGCCAGCTCAGGACGATATTGCAGACGGCAACGGGAAGAAGGAAACGCGTGGCCAGACCTGCGCAGGCACAGTAAGCCTGTCAGAGATAACTAAACTAGCTGGCGGTGGGGGACAGGAGGATCCATGAGTGACTGCAAGGTCACAGGATGGCTGCAGGGGGCTGGTAGAAGCCCCAGGTGAGTAAAAGTGATTTTTTTTTTATCAATGGCTTAAAGAGGAACTCCAGTGAAAATAATATTAAAAAAGTGCTTAATTTTTACAATAATTATGTATAAATGATTTAGTCAATGTTTGCCCATTGTAAAATCTTTTAAATCCGTGATTTACATTCTGTCATTTATTACATAGTGACATTTTTACTGTTGGCAGGTGATATAGCTGCTGTATGCTTTTTTGGCAGTTGGAAACAGCAGTAAACCGCTATTTCCCACAATGCAGCAAGGTTCACAGACAGGAAACTGCCAGGAGTACATACTCAGACTTTCTTGTGGGAGGGGTTTCCCCACAATATCAGTCATGCAGCGCCCCCTAATGGTCTGTTTGTGAAAAGGAATAGGTATCAGCTACTCGGTTCAATTCTTGGTCAGAGTTTCTCTTTATGTAACCCTTTAATCACTATACAATTGTCACTATAATTTTTTTATATTGTCTACCACTTCTTATGGACCAATGTCTGTATTTTTATGTGCCCAGGTTTGTTTTCCTACTCTCTACAGTGCCATGGAACATAATGGCGCTATACAAATCAATAATAATACAATAATAGCTAAGAATCAGTGCAAGGAGCAAAAGCACAAACACATTTTCCACCAGTATATTTTGAGCAAAGGCACAAGCACATTTTCCACCAGTATATGTTGTCCGGCACAGCAATCTTTTGTTTGTTTTGTGAACATGTTTTTTCTTGACTTGATATAAAAACAAAAAAAAAAAGTAAACTTTTTTTGAAAAATTGTACATAGTACAAAAATAAAAATGCTTTATTTTAGGAGGATTCTTATGAAAACTCAAAAATGCATTGTTTAAGTACAGCTTATTTTCCCATCCTGAAGGCTGCACTTCAGCTCATGGTCCTGTTGGAAAACTTTATCAACGAAAATAAGCTTTTATATTAACTTTATCGATCAGTGCTCTGCATTCACAAAGCATTATTGCATTTAAAATCCATCATTATCACATGAAATCAACAAGCGACACCCATGCTAACCTAGAAATAACACATACTGTATACAGTGGGTTGCAAAAGTATTCGGCCCCCTGTGAAGTTTTCCACATTTTGTCATATTACTGCCACAAACTTGAATCAATTTTATTGGAATTTCACATGAAAGACCAACACAAAGTGGTGTACACGTGAGAACTGGAACGAAAATCATACATGATTCCAAACATTTTTTACAAATAAATAACTGCAAAGTGGTGTGTGCGTAATTATTCGGCCCCCTTTGATCTGAGTGCAGTCAATTGCCTATAGACTTTGCCTGATGAGTGCTAATGACTAAATAGAGTGCACCTGTGTGTAATCTTATGTCAGTACAAATACAGCTGCTCTGTGACGGCTTCAGAGGTTGTCTAAGAGAATATTGGGAGCAACAACACCGCAAAGTCCAAAGAACACACAAGACAGGTCAGGGATCAAGTTATTGAGAAATTTAAAGCATTCTTACGCTACTAAAAGATTTCCAAAGCCTTGAACATCCCACGGAGCACTGTTCAAGCGATCATTCCGAAATGGAAGGAGTATGGCACAACTGTAAACCTACCAAGACAAGGCCGTCCACCTAAACTCACAGGCCGAACAAGGAGAGCACTGATCAGAAATGCAGTCAAGAGGGCCATGGTGACTCTGGACGAGCTGCAGAGATCTACAGCTCAGGTGGGAGACTCTGTCCATAGGACAACTATTAGTCATGCACTGTACAAAGTTGGCCTTTATGGAAGAGTGGCAAGAAGAAAGGCATTGTTAACAGAAAGCATAAGAAGTCCCGTTTGCAGTTTGCCACAAGCCATGTGGGGGACACAGCAACCATGTGGAAGAAGGTGCTCTGGTCGGATGAGACCAAAATGGAACTTTTTGGCCAAAATGCAAAACTCTATGTATGGCGGAAAACTAACACTGCACATCACTCTGAACACACCATCCCCACCGTCAAATATGGTGGTGGCAGCATCATGCTCTGGGGGTGCATCTCTTCAGCAGGGACAGGGAAGCTGGTCAGAGTTGATGGGAAAATGGATGGAGCCGAATACAGGGCAAACTTGG
This sequence comes from Hyperolius riggenbachi, assembly GCF_040937935.1. NCBI lineage: Eukaryota > Metazoa > Chordata > Amphibia > Anura > Hyperoliidae > Hyperolius > Hyperolius riggenbachi. Next base: position 77,578,379 of record NC_090652.1, on the reverse strand, counting down.
AAGAAAACCTCTTGGAGACTGCAAAAGACTTGAGACTGGGGCGAAGGTTCACCTTCCAGCAGGACAATTACCCTAAACATAAAGCCAGGGCAACAATGGAATGATTTAAAACAAAACAAATCTATGTGTTAGAATGGCCCAGTAAAAGTCCAGATCTAAATCCAATCAAGAATCTGTGGCAAGATCTGAAAACTGCTGTTCACAAACGCTGTCCATCTAATCTGACTGAGCTGGAGCTGTTTTGCAACGAAGAATGGGAAAGGATTTCAGTCTCTAGATGTGCAAAGCTGGTAGAGACGTACCCTAAAAGACTGGCAGCTGTAATTGCAGCAAAAGGTGGTTCAACAAAGTATTGACTCAGGGGGCCGAATAATTACGCACACCCCACTTTGCAGTTATTTATTTGTAAAAAATGTTTGGAATGATGTATGATTTTCGATCCACTTCTCACATGTACACTACTTTGTATTGGTCTTTCACGTGGAATTCCAATAAAATTGATGCATGTTTGTGGCAGTAATGTGACAAAATGTGGAAAACTTCAAGGGGGCCGAATACTTTTGCAACCCACTGTATAAGCAGATAAATACTTTCACTAATAAAGCATAAGTGATTTTAAACTGGATTACACTATGCGGAGATTTTATTTGAGGTATCTGGAATACATGGAGTGAAAAGAGAGAACAGGGCCTGATGTACCGGGGCACCCTGGATATATGCACTGTATGACCAGTCTGACAGTGGTCACATCAAAATTGGTAAGTGCGTTTCCTGTTGGGTGCTACAAGGTAGTGGAATTTTAAGAAGGAACAACAACATCAGAAACTATAGGATATGTATTCAAGGCTGGTGAACAATGGACTATAGACACTAATACCCTTAGAGGATGTACGCTGAATGTTCATATGTATGTAATATAAAGTATTTGCTGTACTTAGTTGATAGTACACTCCGGTATTGGACTTGAATCATAACCAGAGCGCTTTGAATTTTGAACAAAACTTAAAAAAGCAATCCACACCTAGGCCCATATGCAATTAATTTTTTCACCTGAGTTATCTCCTAGAAGATAATTTTCATCTTTCCTGTAAACTAAATTTTCAGTATTTTGCAATTGAAAAAATACCCAAAGGCTGGTGAAAAAGTACTATCAAATTTATTTTGAGTATTTTCTTACTTGCTGAAGACTAAAAAAGCTTTTTATGACAAGTTGTGAAAATTTCACCTAGGCGAAAACTCAGGAGAAAAAGTGAATTGCGTATGGGTCCTAGCCCTTATTTTGAATTGTTTACATTTTGATTATTTCATGATTTTATTTAGATAAATAGCAAAAAAGATCAGTTCACAAAAAAGTAGTTGTTCTACACAGGATTGACCCCACTAGCTTCAATTAATGTTATTGAGGTTGCGGGCAAGTTGGTAATATACGATATGTCACATCATGCCAAGAACTTTTGGTCTGCAATCCACAACAACTTGTTAATTAATATACGGTACTCTCATATAATCTATCCCTAGACCCTGTGGGTCTTTCTTCTTGGAAGTAAGCCCAAGAATATTAAACATTCTCAGCATCGGTTGGTACACTTATTAGCCCCTTTGGCTAAATGTCATCTGCTCAGCATTGGAAAACTTCAGCTATCCTGCAAAGGAGTGTTTAATAACATTATAAATGTTATGATTTCTGAATTAATTGTGGCTAAGTTAAATGATAGTTTGGTTGGTTTTCATAATGTATGGACCCCACGAGTTCAGAGACTAGATTACCTAGGCCTTAGGGCACTCTTGAAATTCTCTTATATATTACTTATTTACTGTATGTTCTCAATACATGGCTATCCTTGATCGTTGTATTACCTGGAGGGCTGGAGATATTTTATTTTTTATTTTTAAACTAGACCATTGTTTATGTGTGTTATGCATATTGTCTTGATATATTCTTTTATGTTGCTTTTGTCCTTTCTTTTTTCCTTTCATTTGTTGTGAAATTAATATCCACATGAATTTTAAAGTTTATTGCACCTATTATCTTAAACTAATATATAGGAACTCCTGCGTGGGTAAATATATGTGAACCCTGTTAATCCATGTTTAAACCAAGAAAACCTTTTGAAACAAAAAAATTAGTTATTCCTCGCCTGATATAGTGATGCCATAGCATAGTATGAAAGAGTATATGGTAGTCAGAAAGGGTACATGGCAGAAGTAAATTTTCATTTTTGGCATATTGGACCTATTAAAAAGCCTGCTGGTTGAGGATCAAGCTTCTAAAAAAAAAAAAAAAGTCAAAGAGAACAACTAGTGTTGTTGTATTACCTCTGTGTCATTTTATCCACCAGTGTAGTCGAGGATTATTCTGAAATTGAGTTAACCTTTTACCGACATCCTATCGTATTAAAACGTCATGCTTACCGCTATTAACGGCAACATTACGTCGTGCATTCCCGCCGCTGCCACCGCCGTGTGCGCGCCGCTACCGCCGCTGTTTCCGTCGGGATCCTGTGCTGGGTGATTGGGGAAGAAGACCGAACGGTCCTCTACCCAATCGCAGTGCCTGGAGTGACCGGACGTGACCGCGAACAGCGGCTACGTCCATTCACAAAAACAGGAAATGTAACAATTAAATAAAGTGTAAAAAAAAAAAAAGTGAACACTTCCTATAACGAGTGTTCACTAGCGCCATCTTGTGGCCAAAAAGTATATTACACCTACAAAAGACATACATTTTCAAGTATATACACATCATTAATAAAATTACACTTCCAACCCTCCCCTCCCCCCCAAAAAAACGCTTGTAAAAAAAAATCAGCTAAAAGAAATAAATAAATAGTTGCCTTAGGGACTCAGCTTTTTTATTCTATATTTTATGGAGGAAAATTAATTTTAATTTATTACATAGGGGCTTGTAATTATGGCCAGAACAAAAAAAACAGAACAGAAAAATAACACTTATATTTCAAAATAATATACTGTCGCCATACATTGTGATAGGGACATAATTTAAACGGTTTAATAATCGGGACAGCTGGGCAAATAAAACGTGTTGGTTTTATCCACAGGAGAATGTTTAATTTTAAAACCATAATGGCTGAAAACTGAGAAATAATGATTTTTTTTTCTTTTTTTCTCTGTTTTTTTCATTAAAATGCATTTAGAATAAAAAAATTCTTAGCAAAATGTACTATCCACAGAAAGCCTAATTGGTGGCGAAAAAAACGAGGTATAGATCATTTTCTTGTGATAAGTAGTAATAAAGTTATTAGGGAATAAAAGGGAGGAGCACTGACAACTGAAAATTGCTCTGGTCCGTTAGGATAAAAACCCTTGGGGGTGAACTGGTTAATAAAAAAAAATCAGGTTTATAATGAATCTTTTTTTATGTTATTTAATGACTTAAAACCTACTGTAGGCATACCGTACATTTGAAATTGCCACCGGGAGACTTGGGCGCAGGATACAGCCAGTATATGGCTGATCCTGCTTCTGCACAGGTCCGGGCCATATTAATTACTATTCTTCCTCCAGGCCGCCATGGATAGTGGGGGAATGATATAATTCAGCTACCAGTGATTGCTGGAGGCGGAATTATTGTGTTTTTTAATTAACTTCGTTACTCACTGAGCGCCGCTCAGCTGTGATTCCCATTATAGTCTATAGTGGCCCCGGCTGCGCCCAAATCTAGCAGCGCTGAAAAGCACTGCTCCGTATTATAGGGTCAATCATTTAAAGAATTCATGCAAAGCTACAAATAGTTAAATTGTTAGCTGTGTTTACACATTTTAAATTAATGAAACAACACCAAACTACAGAAGAAATGTTGAGATACAAAAACTCTGAATTTATGATACACTGGTTATTATTCAGTTCACCAGAGTATCACTTCTCCTAAGTTTTCGCCTAGGTGAGATTTTTACATATTTTCTATAAAATGCCCTTTTAAGCCAATGGCCCTTATTCAATTAACTTTTTTTTCCTATGTTGGCCCACTGAATTCATATTAGTACATATTTTTGTGAATTACAAGACAAATACTAAAATGACCCATTTGATAAAAAACTGACAAAAATATTTCTGGACAAATAAAGCTTTGTGAAATGAGACTAGTATATTCATGGACAATAAGTATGAAGGGATAAAAACAAAACCCATGTTTACAATCAAAGTGGGGAAAAAACACCAAAAAAAAAAAAAATATAAATCTAAAGGTGCTATGTCAATATATGAAAGTTAAAGTCACAAAAATTGCAACTAAAACAGTAAAAAACAAACTCTGGCTTGTAAAATGCTAACAGATTAACGTTATTAAAGATATGTTTTAAAAAAAAAACCAGTTGAGACGGTCACTGGGGCCAGATACAAGTCAAATTTATTAAAAATATTTTTAAGCTCATGTACACAGGAACTTAGTGATGTAGGTGCATAATAAAACCCTAATACTGACACAGTTCCAAATAAGCCCATGTGTCTTAATGCAAATAGCACTCAAGAGCACTTAAGGCCATCATACACTGTTATATCACATACTTAATCAATATCTGCTGATATCAATCACTTACCTGCTTGTTATCTTGTACTACTCAGTATTAGATTAGATATCGACAGCTGATTGCATTGTTGCTGGATGCAGTTCAAAGCTAATGATGTTTTCGTTTGCGCACCCCCTGCCATCTGTGAATTCTTCATACTCTAATGTGTTGAATATCGAGTACTACAAGGTCTGTGTAACGATTGTGGAACTATCTCCGTGATCAGCGCACAAGGAGTGCGCTGACACGGCGGAAGTCTTCCACAAGCGTAGGGAAGGAGAGTACCCAGCTTTGGTGCAAGCACCAGTAGAGGGAAATTCCCACCGGCAGATGGAGCTGTGGAGTCCAGAGGATTAAAACCCTCTGCACTGCCACAAATGCCAGATGAGAATTGTCCGAATTGCAACAATGCAGGGCAAGATAGCCCTTAAAGAGAAGAGCACAGAGATAGGCTAAATGTGTGTTCCCCAATCTAGTCGCCACCCAGCGATGGTGAACACACATTCGCAGAAACAAAGTATGAACGCGATCGCGAGAGAGGCGATCGCCAGAAGTTACACAAGACTGACCAGAACAGAACACAAGAGTAGCAAAGGCACAGCAAACAACAATGAGAAAATAGCGAAAATAACAAACGCTAGTTAAACGCGAACACCGCACTCATTCGCAACAGCGAACGCGTTTACAGCGCGATCTCCGCGTGTTAAGCGCAACACAGACAAGCACGCCTAACTAACCACCGACAGACAAACACGAAACAAAGAAGGTTACCTCACCGAGTCTACAGCAAGCGTTCGTATCAGACAAGACAGACAAACGGAAAACAGGAATATGAGAGGAAAGATCCACTGCTCTTTCCGTCAGAGCGAGTGCGATCCGAGTTCAGGAACAAGAAAGCAGATCAGGAGGATCCACAGCCACTACCGCCAGGGGCTAGTGCGATCCAAGCACGATAGACAGATGAGATAGCAGGGAGCAACCGCTGCTCCAGCTATACTCCACGAACAAAGATCAGAAGGATCCACAGCCGCTACCGCTAGAGGCTAGTGCGTTCCAAACACGACAGACAGATGAACAGAAGGGGCTACCAGTAGCGACCGCTGCTCTGGTTAGCACCCCAGACAGACAGAACGATTTCCTGACAACCACCGTTGGTGACAGGACAATCGCAAAAAAGAGGCAATACAGACAAAACAAATAGCAAGCTAACTGCACTAGGGAAGGTGCCTAGTGCAGTCCCAAGAATTACTCTAAGATAACATTAACCCATTCGCGTTCCGTCGTTTTCACTTGAGAAATGTTCACCTCCCATTCATTAGCCTATAACTTTATCACTACTTATCACAATGAACTGATCTATATCTTGTTTTTTCCGCCACCAATTAGGCTTTCTTTGGGGGGGGGGGGGGGGTACATTTTGCTAAGAGCCACTTTACTGTAAATGCATTTTAACAGGAAGAATAAGAAAAAAACGGAAAAAATGGATTATTTCAAGGTTTTCAGCCATTATAGTTTTAAAATAATACATGCCTCCATAATTAAAACTCACGTATTGTATTTGCCCATATGTCCCGGTTATTACACCGTTAAAATTATGTCCCTATTACAATGTATGGCGACAATATTTTATTTGGAAATAAAGGTGCATTTTTTCCGTTTTGCATCTATCACTATTTACAAGTTTAAAATAAAAAAAAATATAGAAATATTTCATCTTTACATTGATATTTAAAAAGTTTAGACCCTTAGGTAAATATTTACATGTTTTTTTTTATCGTAATGGTTTTTTTTTTTATATTAAACATTTTATTTGGGTAGTTTTGGGAGGGTGGGATGTATATTGTAAATGTGCGTTGATTTTTATTTTTTTTACTTTTAGTTGTAGTATTACTTTTTGGCCACAATATGGCGGCCATGAGTTTGTTTACATGACGTCATTCTAAGCGTAACATACGCTTAGAGAGACGCATGAGGGAGGTAACAGCCAGAAAAGGCACAGCTTCCGAGAGAAGCTGTCGGTTTTTCAGCAGGGGAAAGGAATCAGTGATCGGGCACCATAGCCCGATTCACTGATTGCCTGGCTAACGAACCGCAGGCCGGTAACGCGCGTGCACGCGCTCGATCGGCCTTGGGAGCGTGCGGTAACGCGCATGGTTCCTAGATGTAGTTTCTACATCCAGGAACCAAAATAGGTTAACAAGCAATAGCACGGCTGACACTCTAGGAGTGTTTCAACAAACCATGAAGGAATGACCAGCAATGGACTCTGGGAAAACATGGGGTTTTATACTGCCAGCCTACAAAGGAGTTAGGTGAGTGATTTGCATAACCAATGTATGCAAATTCCTCAGCAGCAGAGCAGATCAGAAACTTGCAAAGGAAAGACAGGTCTCTCTTCCAGAGACCTGCAGCCCAATGAGCCCATAGACTAGAGGAATAGTCAAACAGCTTTCTGCCTGTGCAGCCAGCTGAGCGGATCCTTACAGTACCCCCCCCCCCCCTCTAGGGACAGATTCCAGACGTCCCTCAAAACTGGTATTTCCACAAAACTCTAACTGAAGACTCATGAAGGTCAGGACAGCCCGACAAGGCCCAATTCCAGAGTCAGTCCACCCGAAACCGACCTCATCTGAAGCAGAAGCCACCGAAACATGTCCATCAGTACTACAAGTCTCAGTGTAACACCCATCAGGACTGTGAATGCCAGAGAAGAAGCCATCGACACCCTCCAGACAATACCCACCACCTTCCAGGGAGCGTCCGAAAATACCAAACCTGCCACAATACCTGTTCAAAGTGTCCCTTTCAACACAAAAGCCACTGTTGATCTTTTCCAGGGTACCAAGCAAAATTTCTCCCGGAATCTCCCAGAACCCTTTGAAGCTCCGCAGAGATCCAAAGAGGCCAGAACGCTCACCAAGCTCACATGGAGAACTACCAAGAACCCCTATGGAACCTATGATTATTCTGGATTCAGAATTACCAGGACACCCATCAAGATCAGGACTTTCAGGGACCACTTCTGGGCATGCAAGCAGGCAGGCAATATCAGAGCATGTCTCCACAGGGGAAGCATCTGAGCATGCTGGTAACCGAGGCACACTTGGGCTTTCTGGGTCACAGAGCACATTGGGGTACACCAGCACAGGAGAAACCTCAGGACATGTCGGGGAACTGCCAACCTCAGAGTCCGACACGACAAGACCAAAACCAGGACCGGGCAGAAAATCATCACGACTAGAGGTCACAGGTACTGGTCTTTCAAAAGAAGACTCGGACTTAAATTCAGAAATTTCTGTGACTGTAATATCATCATTGACTACACATGAGTGAAGCTCTACAAGAGCTGCAAGGGTAGTCAGCACAACAGCAATGTCTACTGAAGTGGGCAAAACCTCAGACGGATCTGGGGGGCAGGAGGCATCTCCTAGAAGTTCTGCGCCCTTTAGGAGGGACTTGGAAACCTCCAAAACATCGACCAAGACCTCAGAAATGTCATTTTCAAAGTTTTCTAAGAAGGATTCTGAACTATCCATGTTACAGGGCTGAACATTAAATACCTCATGCAGGCAGGGCAGATGTCCCCGGAATGGTTCCACCATAAGCTGAGACTGAATTTCATCATCAGGACAAAGAGACACAGGAATATCTAGTGAAACTAGCTCTGACTCTATGAGTTTCGTTTCACTGAAGGCAGAATCCTCCATAGCAGTCAGACCAGACTGCAACTGTAAAATAGCAGAGAAACAGGTGAGAATAGTAGCAATACCAAGACGAGCCTCTAGGGTCACTGCAGGAGATTTTAAGCAAGGCAATATTGACTCATCCAGAGTACAGGGTGGAGAATCAGTACTTTCTTCAGGGCAAGAAAGGGACTCACAAATGTCAGTGCGAGTGGACATCATGTTATCATTCATGGTACAGGGCAGGCTCAGAGAAACCTTCTCTGGACACAGCAAAGATGCTTCAGAGTCAAATTCACAAAACCAAAGTGCTGTCTCACTCTTAGACTCGGCTAACGATGTCGAATCCGAGGAGACAGAGCGCAAAATTTGCGAATCCACGATCCCTTTAGGTTGCGAAACTGACGTTTCCAAAGCGCAAGCCTCCGCGATCTGCAGACCAGACTGTAAAGTGTTCAGGACAGACACACTGGAGCAACTGTCATCAGACAACAGGCCTTCACAGGTGTGAACAGCGTGAGACATTTGTTCATTAGCAAAAGAAATTGCGACAACAACAGGAGAAACTTTATTAGACATATTAATTTTACTTTTGATACTGCATAGTTTAGGAATTTTCCCCATAGCAGGATCATAGATGGAAGATGTGACGGACGAGCCGTCAGTGCGCAGAAAACGCAGCCGCAATCGACTTCCTGCCTCGGTTGTCGTTGCGCTGCCCAATCAGAATCTCATGTCTGTGGACACCAGGCAGTCCAGCCTGGGGGGTCTCTGCTGTCTTCAGGGGAGTAGTTAGCAGAGTTCTTTTCATGAAGCCTGTGCCCTGTGACTTGCTAATGAAGCCAGAGGGGTAACACTCAGGTGTTAATTAACAAACCAGGAGTCTTTTCAGAGCCAAGGAAGCTAATCACAGCACGGGGCTATTCAAAAACCTGCTTTGCTCTAGACTGGCCGGAGCCATATAGGCAGAATAAGAAAGCATGGAGTTTAGGATTTTGAGCATATTTAAGCAATACCGTTCAGGCGAGAAATGTGAAAGTTATATCATTCTGCTGGTCCGGATCTTGTGAGTATTTTGATATTAAATTTGGGCCACTGGCATAACCAGAACTCTGGGAATTCCACCGTTTTTTAACCGGGCATGCAAACATGCCCAAGTTTGGTATCATATGAACTGGCCTAGTCTGAGAAATATGAATATATGATGTTCATGTGTGTGAGGAAAGCGTAAGCCGAGATATGACAAATGTCATATTTGGTGGGCAGAGAGCACCCAGCCAGGGGGCTCACCACCCCTGTCCAACCCCTGGGCTATACTTGAGGCTCCACCCAAAGGTGGGCATTGTTCAAAAGTGTTTGGAAGGAACCACTCAGGCATTCCTCCATTTTACATCTTCATGAACACACGGCCACCATGAGGAACAAGTGGTGGCCATCTTGCCGGAGCTGAAACAAAGGGCACATGGCTAGCGGCCAATTTGTCTGAATTGAAACAAAGGACATCCTCCATTTTGTTTGGATTTTAAAACTTGCTGAACTCTGACTTTATCTCTGGAACAAAGAACTTTGCAGAACTTGAAACCGTTTTGCTTGGACTTCATGATTCTTCCCACAAAAGGACATATTTCCACAAACCCTAAGTATTTTCTCCCTTTTATTTTTTATACTGGCTATTACTGTTTTAATAATTGTTGATTTTAATAATTGTCTGTATATATTAATTATTTATATTGCTTTCAATAAACCGACGCTATCGTCAGTTGTTGTTCTAGCTACCCTACTATTCAGCACGTACACAACTGAACCAGACCTCTGAAGAGACGTTACTATTGGTTGTTTTTGGCTAGACAGAATACAGCGTGTTTTAACCCTTTTTATTCACAGGATCAGTCAGGCAGTCGGGTCCACGGGCCCCTACCCGTGGTGGTGGCAGTTATACCCTGAATCGTGTGTGAGTTGTAATTACCCGTATCTCACAGGCTCCCTTCTGGTTTGTCTGCGGCTAATTCCCAACGGTTCCTACGCATTGACTGCGACCAGAGTTCGCACGATCTGTGCGCTGACACCGTTTGGAAGGCCATTTGCGGTCTGACCACCAGGGCTCCTGTGACAGTGTTAGGCAGCGGTTGAGACCTGTGTTGTGCTGAAGAGTATCTAAGATAGTGCTAGCGCTATCCAGAAACGAATCAAATTCGTTGGTGTAGCTGGAAGGCAATATATTTTTTATATATACAGAGAGACTGTGTAGCCAGTACCCCTCCCAAAAAAAGTTTTATTTTATTTGGCGTGGAAATGTCCGGGAACTACAAGAAAATGTGCCTGGGGGACCTGCAAAATCTTTGCCAAGAGAGAGGCATTGATGTCGGCCGCAAGAAACAACGGGACCTGGTAACGGACTTGTTTCAATGGGATACCCAGCAACTGGGGGAGCTGGATGTGTCTGCTGAGGTAGACGCCGGCCCATCTGACCCAGGACAAGGGGAACCAGAGACTGAAGATTCTGTGCGTACAGAGGTTGAGCATCCTGTGGGCCCTGTTGCAACAGTTATGCCAGAGACTGTCAGCGTGGACCCCAATCCCAGAGTTTCTGATAGTACTTGCCCGGAACTGGCCAGTACGGGACTGTCCATGGGTGCTGACCCGGTAATGCAGCAGGCATTACGAAAGCTGATGGAGACTGACCTGGAAAAGTACATGCAGTACATGGAAGTCCGTGAGGAGCGGGAACGCCAATCTGCAGAACGCAAGGCTGCTGCTGCAGAACGCCACGCGGAGAGGGATGCCGCTAAGCGAGAACGGGAGCGCCAACGACAGCATGAGCTAAACATGGCAAAAGTGCAACAGGCCAGCCGGAGTTCTTCGCCCAGCCTCCCTGCTGAAGGAGCTGCACCACCCGTAAGTGCAAAATTTAAATTTGCTAATATTGAAAAAGACACAGACATTGACTTGTTTTTGCGATCTTTTGAAAAAGCATGCCGTCAGTATCGTCTGTCCCAAGACCAGTGGGCCAGGCATCTGACACCTTTGCTGCGCTACAAAGCGCTTGATGCTTTCGCAGAATTGCCTGCGGAGAAAGATAATGATTATGCCGCTATAAAAGACGCTATCATTACGAAGTACCAGCTGACGCCAGAAGCCTATCGCAAAAAGTTCAGGGCCTGGCAGAAAAAGTCTTCTGATTCGTACCGAGATGCGGTCAGCAGCTTGCTCACCACACTCCACCAGTGGACTCTAGGCCTCACCAAAGGGTCTTATGGTGTCCTGGAGGACTTGATAGTCCTGGAACAATTTCTGAACATTTGCCCTGCTGATGTACGACAGTTTGTGTTAGAGTGCAAGCCGGCGTCAGCAACTGTCGCTGCAGACCTTGCTGAGACTTTTGCGACTACCCGGGTGCCTGATGCACGCAGGACTGTCCCATCCAGCTGGAGAGGAGGTCAGTTCAATACCTCGGCAGCCTCTCCTGCCCCTGTGAGCCATTAGCCACAGAGGCCACCCAGCGCAGCTGCTGCACCCAGGCCTGCAGCCCCTGGAGAGGTCACCTGTCACTACTGCCGCCAGCCCAGACACATGAAATTCGACTGTCCGGAGCGGAGACAGACACCACCAGCACCTGTATCTCACCCACAGCAGAGGCAACCAGCCAGCGAACCACAGCCTGGATCATCAGATTTTGTCCTGTTTGCCCGCGGAAAGGAAATCCGCAACCAAACCCACCAGCAGCAACTTGTTAGAGTGAACAACAAAGTTGTCACCGGATTCCGGGACACCGGAGCTTACATCACGTTAGTTCACTCACACCTTGTGCCAAAGGAGAGCATCAGCTCCAGCCGATCCCTTGCCCTTACTGGAGTAGAGGGCACCCTTTTTCACATAGCCCACGCGAGAGTGAAGCTGGATTGGGGAGGAGGGGTCCAAGAAAGGGTTGTTGGGGTTGTGAAGGATCTCCCAGTCCCTGTGTTGCTGGGGACTGATTTGGGCAAGCTTGTGTCCTACTACGAACCTGCCACGACAGCCTTGTCGCTCAACGAAGGAGACGGACTCTCCACCCACCACCAGGTACTTTATACACTTGGGGGAGCACCAGGGGAGGTGGGTTGAATGTGCCCAGTTCAAGGGTACCCGGGTCAATAGTGCCTGCTTCAAAGGCACCTGAGTTGCATGTACAGACTGTCTGTTGTGATGATGATGTAACTGTACCTGAGTTTACTGTACAACCTGTCTGTAATGGAAAAATGTCTATACCTGTCAATGTCATTAATGCATGCAACGATGATTTGAGTAATGCCCGTCTGTGCCCTTCTGAAGGTGTACCTGTGCTAGCAGTACCGCACAGCTGTACTGCTCAGAACCCAAGCTCAGAACAGGTGGAGGGGGTTCCGGCCTCCTCCCCCCTCCTCTGACCGCAGGGATGAGACCTTTCAGCCGCTGGCCTCGTGTGACATGAGCAAGTTGGCTGAAACTGACAGCGCTGTATTCACAGCAGCACTACAAAGCGACCCAAGCCTGGAGGTGCTCAGGCAGAAAGTCTCTGAGTCCCTCGCAGACGGGGCTGCTTTCAAGGTGTTCTGGGAAGGTGGGAGACTGTACAGCGAGTCTGTACCGCCCCCTACCGCTAGATCACATGCGAATACCAAATGGCTTGTGGTCCCGAGTGCGTTCAGGGGACATGTGCTGAAATCCGCACATGATAATTCCCTGACAGGACACTCTGGTGTCCACAAGACACTTGCCCGTATTCGGAGACAGTTTTATTGGCCCAGGATGAACAGGGATGTAGCAAACTACTGCAAAGCATGTGCCGTCTGTCAGTAGCTGGGAAGGTCCAGGGATTCCCGCGGGGTTCCCTTAGGTCCACAGCTGCTTAGCAGGGAACCCCTGCATGGGCTGGCTGTTGACCTACCCAAACCACTGCCCATTGTCAGCAGTCCCGGAAGACATCACATCCGACCGCAGTGGCGCAAACGCCCTGTCCAGAACGGTCCATGTCGGGTCGAACCTGAGGGTAGCGGACAGCGACCTGTCCAGGTGAACTGAGCCGCAGGCGCCAATGGGTTTCCCCACCGTCCCGGCAGCCGACACCATCGCGCTGATGGGCTGTCCCGGTGTCCGGGGGAACTAGACCCAACAGCGCCAATGGCTGCTACGGAGGATGTCTTGGTGACAACCCCCTACACAGCATCAGAAAGGGGAGGTGTGACAGACGAGCCGTCAGTGCGCAGAAAACGCAGCCGCAATCGACTTCCTGCCTCGGTTGTCGTTGCGCTGTGCAATCAGAATGTCATGTCTGTGGACACCAGGCAGTCCAGCCTGGGGGGTCTCTGCTGTCTTCAGGGGAGTAGTTAGCAGAGTTCTTTTCATGAAGCCTGTGCCCTGTGACTTGCTAATGAAGCCAGAGGGGTAACACTCAGGTGTTAATTAACAAACCAGGAGTCTTTTCAGAGCCCAGGAAGCTAATCACAGCAGGGGGCTATTCAAAAACCTGCTTTGCTCTAGACTGGCCGGAGCCATATAGGCAGAATAAGAAAGCATGGAGTTTAGGATTTTGAGCATATTTAAGCAATACCGTTCAGGCGAGAAATGTGAAAGTTATATCATTCTGCTGGTCCGGATCTTGTGAGTATTTTGATATTAAATTTGGGCCACTGGCATAACCAGAACTCTGGGAATTCCACCGTTTTTTAACCGGGCATGCAAACATGCCCAAGTTTGGTATCATATGAACTGACCTAGTCTGAGAAATATGAATATATGATGGTCATGTGTGTGAGGAAAGCGTAAGCCGAGATATGACAAATGTCATATTTGGTGGGCAGAGAGCACCCAGCCAGGGGGCTCACCGCCCCTGTCCAACCCCTGGGCTGTACTTGAGGCTCCACCCAAAGGTGGGCATTGTTCAAAAGTGTTTGGAAGGAACCACTCAGGCATTCCTCCATTTTACATCTTCATGAACACACGGCCACCGTGAGGAACAAGTGGTGGCCATCTTGCCGGAGCTGAAACAAAGGGCACATGGCTAGCGGCCATCTTGTCTGAATTGAAACAAAGGACATCCTCCATTTTGTTTGGATTTTAAAACTTGCTGAACTCTGACTTTATCTCTGGAACAAAGAACTTTGCAGAACTTGAAACCGTTTTGCTTGGACTTTATGATTCTTCCCACAAAAGGACATATTTCCACAAACCCTAAGTATTTTCTCCCTTTTATTTTTTATACTGGCTATTACTGTTTTAATAATTGTTGATTTTAATAATTGTCTGTATATATTAATTATTTATATTGCTTTTAATAAACCGACGCTATCGTCAGTTGTTGTTCTAGCTACCCTACTATTCAGCACGCACACAACTGAACCAGACCTCTGAAGAGACGTTACTATTGGTTGTTTTTGGCTAGACAGAATACAGCGTGTTTTAACCCTTTTTATTCGCAGGATCAGTCAGGCAGTCGGGTCCACGGGCCCCTACCCGTGGTGGTGGCAGTTATACCTTGAATCGTGTGTGAGTTGTAATTACCCGTATCTCACAGGCTCCCTTCTGGTTTGTCTGCGGCTAATTCCCAACGGTTCCTGCGCATTGACTGCGACCAGAGTTCGCACGATCCGTGCGCTGACACCGTTTGGAAGGCCATTTGCGGTCTGACCACCAGGGCTCCTGTGACAGAAGATCTTAAAGATCTGTTTTTAAATAACAAGGGATCCCACATAACTTTGAGAAAACTGACACATTCATGTTGATCACAATCTGCAGGAACATCTGAGAAACAGGCATTACATCGCATAGATTCAGACTGCACACAGTCAGGAGAGAATCTTTCAGGATTCACACAGGAATCAACCACAGTGGTACACCCATTCATTTCAGATCGCACAATGTCTAGACTCACATGCTTTACCCAAGAAAGGCAGGAACAATCATCCGATAACGATGTCTCTTTTTGGAATCAATTGATTGGTGTGTGTGCAATTCATTTAAAATCGTCTGCCACACACACATCACTGGATCCACAAAACATTTGTCACACTCATCAGAATCTATCAAAGTGTACACAGAATTAATACAAGCGTTTAGCGTCTCTGCGCTTTCTGCGATATAGAAATCGCAAAACGCCTTCCAATCAATCTCAAATTCCTCAACCAAAGCTCCAATATCCCAAGGAGCAAATGGGGGCTCAAACAACCCGGTATCTAAGTAGCACGCATAAGGGTTGGGCTCAGGAAAATGCATAGACTTTCTTACTCCTTTAATATAGAAAATAATTCTGCCTGTTAAAGGGTCCACAAAAGCTTCTGATTGGGGTAATAAACCCTGAGACAGAGCAACATCATTGTCAACATCAAGAAGCATTTATTCAGGTGCTTGCATTTTTTTTTCTTTTTTGTAACCTTGCATGACTGCTGTTTAAACGCAAGAAAGGTATCAGAGCAGTTCTCTTGCATCTGCTTAGAACCTGAAGTGGCAACAGAAACATTGAACTGATTGTTATACTGAATGGTTTTGGATAGAACAGCTGACTTATCAGCAGCTACACATTCAATCAGAGCAGGTGGTAAGCAAGGCAGCTTAAACCAGTGAGAGAATATCAATGCAAGAAACTGATACAGACTATCATTCCACAAATTGTCTTTTAAAATATTATAAGCTCAGGAAAACAGATCTCCTTGCATCAGCACATAGACTAATTCAAGAGCTGATGTGGATGGATCAGTACTTTGAAAGGTAGGATTCAGACACAATTTTACACATTCAGAGAGGAAATCCTGCTTAGTCTCTGAATCCAGTTTTTTGAAGCTCTTAAAGACACAGGGCCCATATTCAACAAAAATGTACAAATCGGAAATTCTCTCTACACTGGGAATTTCGGTTTGGCTGGTCATTCTGTAACGATTGTGGAACTATCTCCGTGATCAGCGCACAAGGAGTGCGCTGACACGGCGGAAGTCTTCCACAAGCGTAGGGAAGGAGAGTACCCAGCTTTGGTGCAAAAACCAGTAGAGGGAAATTCCCACCGGCAGATGGAGCTGTGGAGTCCAGAGGATTAAAACCCTCTGCACTGCCACAAATGCCAGATGAGAATTGTCCGAATTGCAACAATGCAGGGCAAGATAGCCCTTAAAGAGAAGAGCACAGAGATAGGCTAAATGTGTGTTCCCCAATCTAGTCGCCATCCAGCGACGGGGAACACACATTCGCAGAAACAAAGTATGAACGCGATCGCGAGAGAGGCGATCGCCAGAAGTGACACAAGACTGACCAGAACAGAACACAAGAGTAGCAAAGGCACAGCAAGCGACAATGAGAAAATAACGAAAATAACAAACGCTAGCTAAACGCGAACACCGCACTCATTCGCAACAGCGAACGCGTTTACAGCGTGATCTCCGCACGATAAGCGCAACAGAGACAAGCATGCCTAACTAACCACAGACAGACAAACATGAAACAAAGAACGCGAGCGCTTGCTTAACGGTTACCTCACCGAGCCTACAGCAAGCGTTCGTATCAGACAAGACAGAAAAACGGAAAACAGGAATATGAGAGGAAAGATCCACTGCTCTTTCCCTCAGAGCGAGTGCGATCCGAGTTCAGGAACAAGAAAGCAGATCAGAAGGATCCACAGCCGCTACCGCTAGGGGCTAGTGTGATCCAAGCACGAAAGACAGATGAGATAGCAGGGAGCAACCGCTGCTCCAGCTATACTCCACGAACAAAGATCAGAAGGATCCACAGCCGCTACCGCTAGAGGCTAGTGCGATCCAAACACGACAGACAGACGAACAGAAGGGGCTACCAGTAGCGACCCCTGCTCTGGTTAGCACCCCAGACAGACAGAACGATTTCCTGACAACCACCGTTGGTGACAGGACAATCGCAACAGAGAGGCAATACAGACAAAACAAATAGCAAGCTAACTGCACTAGGGAAGGTGCCTAGTGCAGTCCCAAGAATTACTCTAAGATAACATTAACAAGCAATAGCACGGCTGACACTCTAGGAGTGTTTCAACAAACCATGAAGGAATGACCAGCAAAGGACTCTGGGAAAACATGGCATTTTATACTGCCAGCCTACAAAGGAGTTAGGTGGGTGATTTGCATAACCAATGTATGCAAATTCCTCAGCAGCAGAGCAGATCAGAAACTTGCAAAGGAAAGACAGGTCTCTCTTCCAGAGACCTGCAGCCCATAGACTAGAGGAATGGTCAAACAGCTGTCTGCCTGTGCAGCCAGCTGAGCGGATCCTTACAGTCTGGTTTTTGGGACCTTTCATGTTCACTTTTATTAGTAGCTTAGTGTAATTTTACAACACACTGAAGACATCTCCAGTTTACAGGATGACTTAAAGAGGAACTGTAACCAAGGATTGAACTTCATCCCAATCAGTAGATGATACCTCCTTTCCCATGAGAAATCTATTCCTTTTATCAAATAGATCATCAGGGAGGTCTGTATGGCTGATATTGTGGGGAAACCCCTCCCACAGTGTGATGTCAGGACCTCCTGACAGTTTGCTGTCTGTGAACCGTTTTACATTGTGGGAAATAACAGCTGTGTCCAACTGCCAAGCGACCAGTATCTCCCTCTCTATATCTGTATATGTATTAAAAAACAACCTTTTAGTCTAGTGCATTGTTAGTGGGTGTGGTTATAGATAATGTCAGTTGGTGCTGTCTAGTTTTTTTTTCTTGTCTGCCAGTAGTAAAGATGATGACGTGCAGGCTGATTGAGGATCACTATGAACAAATCACATGGCAAAAAAAAATCATTTCTTTATCTCTCTTCTATTTTTTAACTTCTCACTTTGCAATGTATACTTGTCAGAATCCGCTCTGCTGGCCTTAATTCCCTGGACTGCTTTGTTTCCTATGCAGCTTGCATAGTTCAGTGCAGGGAAAAGAGGCCTTTCTGTCAGTTTGCAAGGCTGACTGATTTGCATCCACTTGTCATGCAAATTGCTTGTCTGCCTCCTTTTGAAGGTTTCTAGTATAAATGTCATTTCCTTCCAGAAGTCCTCGCTCGACATAGTTCCTCATTAGGGAAACTTACCTTAGAGCCTCAGCATCTTGTTACTATATTCTAGTGTAGTTAATTCTTGGGGAGTGCTCCTAGTCCTTGCATTCCTATTAGTGCAGTCAGGTTGTGTATAATTTGTACGGCCTATTCTGTCCTGTCTTGTCTGTGCGATTGTACTATTGCCAGCGGTGGCTGATAGTGAATCGTTCTGTCCTGTTCTTAGATCGCATTCGCCCTAGCGTTAGAGGTGGTGGATCTCCATTGTCTGAATCTTGGAGTATAACCTTAGCTGCGGTTGCTACTGGTTACTCCTTCAGTCTGTCTTGTCTGGTACGAACACTTGCTGTTGTCTGGTGTCAGGCAACCGATTAGCAAGCGTTCCTCTCTTGTCTGAACCTTGGAGTATAACCTTAGCTGCGGTTGCTACTGGTTACTCCTTCTGTCTGTCTTGTCTGGAACAAACGCTTGCGGTTGTCTGGTGTGAGGCAACCGATTAGCAAGCGTTCGCGTTATCTGTTTGTTTTCATTATCCGTATTCATTTGTTGGTCAGGGTTGGTACATTTTGCCACTGTTGCGACTCCACTGATCCCAAGCGGCTCTGTGCTACTATGCAGGCACAAGGCACCCTGCACCTGCGCAGTGCGGCCTCACTTGCTCACGAATGGGAGTATGGCTGCAAAATTCCAGGGGGTTCAGTGCTGGATCGGTGGTCTGAAGCAGGACGTGGGAAACCTCTGGCGTATCCAGAGGCTTCTCTGTGCCGAGGTAGGTATCAGACTTTTTCTCCTGAGGTTCTCACAGGTTTGCTTTAAGATAGTCATAGTGCAACATTAGCAAGAGATATAAATACATACACAGTGTATCAATAGCTCACACCAGTGAAATCAAGTATTAAAGGGACTCCGAGCACCTCTCATGGGTATCCCTTTAAAGAGACACTGAAGCAAATTAATTTTGCCCTTTTTACCTTATAATTCGCTTCAGTGCTCTCAGCACAAGTAAACCGCCGCGTCCCCGCCGCTAAACGCATAGCCCCCAAAACCCTCTACAAACATCCACGACCAACTTGGTTGTGGATTTTGCTGCGCTGAGAGGCAGAGCTATGAGCCGCAGCTCTGCCTCTCCTGACGTCAATCAGCGCACGGATCTCCGCCTCTCCCCGCCCCTCTCTAGGAAGGAAGACTGAGAGGGGCAGAGAGAGGCGTCGATCCGCCACGATTTACATCAGGAGAGGCAGAGCTGAAGCTGAAAGCTCTGCCTCTTTGCAGAAATGCCGGCTGGATTTCCCCCCGGGGATTTGGGGGTTCTGCAGCCCTCGTTTAGCGGCGGGGATGCGGCGGTTTACTTGTGCTGAGAGCACTGAAGCGAATAACAATGTAAAAAGGACAACATTTATTCGCTTCAGTGTCTCTTTAAGCCAGACGACTTCCAACAAAGTCATGCTATGACCCCTCTGGAGGAACCTCTTGCAATGGCCATGCATGTCACTTTCTCTTCCTGATTCATTCAGTGATGCACTTCTCTAACAGAGAAGACAGGGGTGACCCGGAAGTTATAACATAGCCAAGATGGCAGCCGTGATTTTTTTATTGAAATTGAACGAAAAACTATTTGGTGTAGAATTCAGACATCAGATGAGAGAGGAGAGCACAAGCTACAGAAAGGTATGCATCGTTAAGTACTTTGCAGTACTGGTCGGAGTCTTAAAGGCCCATGAGAGGTGCTCGGAGTCTCTTTAAAGCTAATGTCAAGTGAAATTTAAAAACAAAAAACAGATACCTATGGAGAGGGAAAGCTCTGGATCCGATAGCACCTTCCTATTCCTACATACCCCCAACTTTTTGATATAAGAAAGAGGGACACTTTAGCCACGCCCCTAACCAGAGCCCCAGCACACCACACATCACACACCCCGCGGCACACCCATAGTCACGATACCATAAAGATCTCATACGAAAAATATGCTGTTTTATAATTCAAACCACACTGTTCCTTTCTATCCTGGGTCATTCTCCTTCATATCAACATATGAAAATAAGAAATATATCAATTTAAAGGATGAGAATAAAGTTTAGAGTCAATTCAACACATTTTTCAGTAAAAAAAAATACATTTATTTACATAGATCTGTACATCAGTCCTGAAAGAGGGACAAATGAGGAAGAAAGAAGGACAGAGGGATTGGGTTACCAAAGAAGGACTGTCCCCCCAAAGGAGGGACAGTTGGGAGCTATGTTTCTATCACGTTCCCCTTATTCCAGCGCTGCCTGTCACCTAATTCCATTCTGCCACTGTGGGAGGCTTCAGAAGTCTTTGGGAGCCTCAGTGCTCCCAAAGACAGTGTGGTTCCATATTGCTCATGTGTCAGCGCACTCGCGCAGGCGCAGTACACGACCACCTGTCTTTGGGAGCACGTGGGCTCCCAAAGACTTCTGAAGCCTCCCACAGTGGCAGAGAGCATTCTCCGACTGATCTTTCAAATACTGCTAACTGGGATGACAGTGTTGGAACGAGAGGACCGTGAGAGGAGGGGGAAGGCTCTATAGGTCCCTCTACATAGGTGAGTATCTGTTTTTTATTTTTTATTACACTTAACATTCACTTTAAGTCATCATAAAACTCCAATTTAAGCAACCTTTCATCCCATTTGCACTTAACCAATATTCTCTTGATGTATAGAAATGTTTTTAGTAAGGGAGAAACAGTCTTTAGGCTGATTTATATGCTTTCTTCCACATGCATGAATCCAAATGCAGCTGACACTGCTAACATCTTGTACTGCCTGCAGCTCCTGCTGTGGACTCCTCATATCTCCACTGGGACAGCTCAGCTATGACTTGTGTTGTCTCCCTCTTCTGCCTGCAATAATTGCTTCAAGAATGAATGAATCAGCCACAGTGGGGCAGTCACGGGCAAGCAAGGAAGATACTAATGTGAACTGTTTTGTATAAAAAAAGAAAAAAACTTCAAAATCTTAATTGATTATATAATAAATAATTAAATGAACTTTTTTTTTTATACATTTGACATCATAAAAACTACAGGTATCCTTAGGAGTATATAATACTACTTAGGCTCTCTAGATGATAGATAGATAGATAGATAGATAGATAGATAGATAGATAGATAGATAGATAGAATAACATGGACTCTTGATAAAGGTTCTAAAACAATTGTACTTTTGTATCTATGGTACTTAAAGCGGAGCTGAAGTTCTTAAAAAAACAAAGAGTTTCACTTACCTGGAGCTTCCCCAAGCCCCCAGCAGCCAGTCTGTCCCGTGCCGGTCCTCCACGATCCTCTGTTCTCACGCCGCCATAGTTTCATTACCGTCTACTTGTAAGTCGACGGCAAGTGCGCCTGCATGCCCCAGGCTACGCATAGCTTTTTTCGTGTTCCAGTCCACAATAGCATCCTGCGCAGGACTCTATAGCGGGCAGGAACGCGAAGAAAGCTGTAAGTCGACGGTACCGAAACTAGCTGATGGCGGGAGAACGGAGGATCGTGGAGGACTGGCGTGGGACAGGATGGCTGCTGGGGGCTTGGGGAGGCTCCAGGTAAGTGAAACTCTTTGGGGTTTTTTTAAGCTTTTCAGTTCCGCTTTAATTAAAGCAAATTGTGCCATGGGCTGGACTGCATTTATTAAGCACATCCATTTTGGGGGGCTGGTCAAAAAGACTCAGTAAGCCGTATACGGCCCATGGACTTTAGTCCGGGGACCACTGGTCTAGGTAATGATAATAATTTCATTCCCTGGATAGGGAATGCTCTCAAAATGTTTGAGGCCTCCTTTTACTTCTGCATGGGGTAATCTCATCCACATCCCGGATTACACCTCCACAGATAGGGAAAGGAAACTTTACATCCTACTGGGGGAAGAGGATACAATGTGGCAAATACTGTAGCTGCTTGATATGTCACTGCCTATCACCAACTAAGAGGAACATGATAACCCATGGACTCATAGGCAAAGCTACACTGGGGCATGCTGGGGGACCTCCCCCTTCCCACACACACACAAGAATCACTGTGCCCCCCTGAGTGCCCCCCCCCCCAACTCAGTAATATGCAGTTAATTGTTCCCAGGCTCCAGAAGTGCACACTGAACAGGACAGGGTCTGTTAATGACTACAACTCAGGCTGACATGGAGAGTTTTTAAGTAAAGCAGGGTCTTATCTATTTGCCATAAATATCTCACAATCCTTGCAAGATCTCTTGTAATTAATGTATCTGGACGACATTTACACTATATTTGCAAAAAACATCTCTCTACCTCCTTCTAAATTCTAGCATTGTCAGTCAACAGGATGAGAGTCTGAAGGATGCTTACTAGCTGAAAGCTTCCTGTTTTTCTTTTAAATGAACCAATAAATGGTATTATCCTGATTAAAAACTTCTTGGCTGTAAAATGCAAACTCTAGTCCACAGCAATGTTAGCTACTAAGATAAGGAATTGCACACAGTGTTTCTTTCCCTCCTGACTTTTCTCCCTACCCTTGCTTGTAGGGTCCTTAGATACAGGCAGGGTGGATGATTTGTCTGTGAACTGCCCACACAAGAGCAGCTTTCTAGCAAGTAAGGAATAAAGTACATCTATAGGTAACTTTTCTTTTATAATAGCACCATCATTTAGACAATCTACTCTGCTCAAAAGCCTCTGAGTTCTGTTTGTGATATTTACATTTGGTTCCTATCATCGCTGAACTAGTTAGCCATAATTTTATCACCTGAGTTAGGCAAATAATATCCAAAGCTAACCATACAAGCTTTGATTTTGAACACCAAAATGGACCCTACCGGACAGCCATTGTGTCCCCTTTGCGCCCTTTTTTTTTTTGGAAGCTGGAACCACCACTGCAGGGACTATATACCACTCACATTTACCCCTATACCCTCCTTTCCCCATGGACTGTATACCCCAACCCCCATAGCATCCCTGGGCATCCCTGGACAAACTACGGCCAATGTGTGCTGTACATCTGGCCCGCCAATAGGTAGCCAGATTCATTTCCTTGATCCCTCCCTGCAGAGTCACCAAGGGGCGGTAACAGGGGGTTAAAACTCACCTGCTCACCAATTCCAGCGTGGCATCTCCATAGCAAAAGGGCGTCAAATGACCCACTGTCAGGACGTACCACTGTATTACACACTGGCAGCCAGTGTGCAATATGCTGGCACATCCTGACGGCGATCATTTGGCGCCCTGTTGCTATGGAGTTGCGACGCTGGAATTGGTGAGCAGGTGAGTTTTAACCCCCTGTTACGGCGACCCTGCAGGGAGGGAGAGAGGGAGGAGAGGAAGAATTACAGGAATGCGCATGCAGCCTGGGCCACGCAAAGTTTTCCCAGCCCTGCCCTATAATGTCCCTTATATCATCCCTATGCACTGTATGCCACAACCCCCTATACCCTATAATCCCACAACCACTCCCTCCCCTCCAGTGTAAATGCTAATGTTTTGCTTTGACAATGCTAATTGTAGTCCTGCCAATAAAGCTTTCTTGAATTTGGATTTGGTCTTCCTTTCTTCTTTCTTTCTCCACCTGCACCAAATCAGAAGTGCAGCACCAGATGGACTAGTGCACATGTGTCAAACTCCAGGCCTGGAGGGCCAGATCCATGCCAGTGTTTAGGATGGACTGAGAAAGAAAGGAATGTGTTCTACCTGATGGACTACACCTTTCCTGATTCAGACCCATCAATTCATTTGAGCTGTATCAAAAATGTGTGAGGATCTTGGCCCTCGTAGGACCGGTTTGACATACCTGGACTAGTGTTAAACCAGTCATAAACATAAATTGATATTACGTGATCGGAAACCCAAAGTAGGATGTCAGCTTTACAGCGCCAATCGGTGGTGGAAGAGGAGAGCAGATCCTGCTTCCAGATCAGTAGAATATATCAATCGCTCCCTGAGCCCCTCTGCATTGGGCTTAGGGACCTGGGGGAGGGAAGGTAATATGTGGCACTGCAGTGCGCAAAAATGCAAAAAATTGACAGATTAAAGGTTAAAATCAAAAGGGGAATTTTAATAATGTTATCTCCTTGCTCCACTCCATATCAAACAAATCTGTGCAGAAATGCATTCAAATATCCATCAAAATGCCAACAATGACAGCTTTGTTCCAATCAATGAAATACAAAGCTCTGTGAATGTTAATTGCTGCTCTCCTTCGTGCTCGGTCAATAAAAAATGGATGTGCCCAATCAATGTTCAAATGATATATTGTCAAAAATTATTCCAGAGGGCCCTAGCTTGTAAGAGACATTCATTGGATTCAGTGTTTTCATTGAAACTAATGTCTAATCTATGAAAATATTTCACAGCGCATGTCTAGCTTTAGACTATAAAAATATTACATGGGGTATTGGATATGCAGTCGGGATAAATTCAAGTTTTACACATGGGGGTCTAAATTAAATTGCTTTCTTTTCCATCTGTAAATTATTATTTTTTTTTGTTATAATATATATTTTTTTATTAGATAAATATTTGCTAGATTATTTTAAGGGACAACTGAAGCGAGAGTGATATGGAGGCTGCCATGTTTATTTCTTTCTAAGCAATACTAGTTGCCTGGCCAGCCTGCTGATCCTCTGGCTCTAATACTTTTAGCCATAGACCCTGAACAAGCAGGCAGCAGATCAGCTGTTTGAAGGGGCATATCTAGACTCAATAGGGCCCCCCTGCAAAAATGATAGCATGGGCCCCCCTTTGTCTACAAACCCCACGTGACTGGGAGCTGGAAAATGACAGTAGAGAGTGGTTTGCTGTGAAGCAGCCTCTGGAAGCAGGAAAAAAATTACAAATGCTCCTGCATGCGGTTTTTGTGAGCGAATCAGGAGGTTTATTTGCTAATTGGCTGTACTTGAGGTTGGGGAGGGGGAAGTGGAGGGGCCCCCAAAACCTCCAGGCCATTACAATCTAGATGGAGAGGTAGGAACACGAAAGGTAGGTGTCAGGAACCGGCCCGCGGCACGCCTGCGTATACGGTTCCCGACTGCAGGTTTGACCAGATCAAGCGGGGAGCAGCCTTATTCGAGCTAAAACAAGGCTGGGACCCCTCAGAACACCTCTCACTGCCACCACTAGCGGTTCGCTAGACACTTCCACTCTGCTGTCGAGTCCTCAGCGCGCAATCCGCGTTTTCGGATTCGGGTCAGCTTTGCGTTTAGGCCGAATACGGGAACGCCACGCATCCACACACACAGTTGCAATCTTACACTGTAGTGAAGCAAAACCACTAACAGTCGTTCCGAACGATACAGTTAGCTACTCGCACTGGCGTTTTCGTACGTTGGGTCAGCTGCGCGATTTAGGCCAACGTATGACAAACGCCCCCACACACAATGCAATTACAATTTCATATGGTAGTGTTGCTCAAGTATACAATTAGGCATGGATTTATACACAGTTGCACTTCAATCTCTTCTAGGCTATGAGTGTTAGTTTAGTACAGCAGAAGTCAAGCTTATTAAATAATAATTTAATATTCCAGGGAAAAAAGTGGAACAATGCAGAACAGAATATATACAAAAGATTACAAAAAACAAAGTAAAAAGTTACAAAGATAAAAGTTACAAAAATACACACCAAGCAATTTGCTTACCCAAATACAGGGATCCAGATAGAAGAACCTTGGACTTTTGTGGACGGACACAATTATGGTTAGACCAGGAGTCCACTAGCTTAGGCCAGGAGTCCAGCTGCAGCTACCGTCAGAGGGGACTGATTTGAGGTATCTGTCCCCTGGTTTTTATAATGAAATATTCGCCTCGAGGCTGTAAGCCTGTGTGGACGGTGGGGAACTAGATTTAATTACATCCTCAGTCATAATTGGATTTCCAGAGATCTAACATCCACACGTGAAAAATGTACTATAGCACACACACAACAAAAGACTTTCTTAATCCAAGTTCTCCAGGTAAAAGTCTATACATCAAAAGATTGTGAAGTGAGACTTTTCAACTCCATTGTTAACCGTATTTCCTAGCTGATCAAAGATAAGGATATAGTTTGCCCCTCCACCAATAATTTAATTTCCTCACAACGAAATAGTGTTTAACACACAGGAGGCTCTTCCTGGCTAGTCTAGAGTTCTTGACAATGCTTTAACAGCCTTCATCAACAGAAGTGGTAAATGTTTCAGTTGTCAATGACTTCCAAGCTTCGACTCCAGTTAGGTAGAACAAAACCCTTCACTTATGCCATTGTCTAATTAACCAATGTCTTTGCTGGAGGCTAACACCCCAGCTCTATTCACTGAAGTCCCTTTAGATGCAAATGTAGTACAGCCAAATGACCATCGCTTCAAAGCAGAATACACATGTGAGATATAGCAGACAGAAAAATGACAGAAATATGTTCCTGTATTCCCTAATATCATCAGCACCTCAATATATCACCACAGTAGGGACCAGATTTCAGCTGCGTGTTTAGAACACTTGTGGTAGGCCAGCTTGAAAAGGTGAGTTTTGAGGGCCTTTTTGAAGATGTTGAAGGAGGGGGCTACCCTAATGGGTCGAGGTAGGAAGTTCCTTAGTGTTGGAGCAGTTCTTGAGAAGTCCTGGAGGCGTGCATGGGACTGGGTAATGCGGGGGGCGGTCAGGCAAAGTTCATTGGAGGAGCGGAGTGAGTGGCTAGGTTTGTACCTCTGAGTGAGATCAGAAATGTATGTTGGACAGGTTTTGTGGACAGATTTGTAAGTCAGACACAGTACAGTACCTTGAATCTGATTCTGGACTGGATAGGAAGCCTGTGGAGGGATTCACAGAGGGGAGCCGCCCTGGTGGAGCGATTGGAGGAGTGGATAATTCTGGCTGCCGCATTCATGATGGACTGCAGCAGGGCAATTCGGGTCATAGGGACATGGGGTGTTCTATATATTGTATTTTCCATGGACTTTCTCACTTTATTTGTATTTGACAGTTTTAAATATCTATTAGTATGTATGAATTATGCTGTTTGAATAATAAAAACTTATTAAAACAGAATATACAGTATATCTGAACATTTCTTAAAGAAAATGAAATGTAAAGAAAAAAACTTGATTTATAAAATTGTTTATTATTTCACAATATTTATTTATAAACAATTTCATCAGTGCTTGTCCATTGTAAAATCTTTCCTCACCCTTACATTATGAAATCTTAGGTCCTGTCAGGTCATCTCTGTGGAAAATGTGTTTACTGAGAGTTCCAAGGCCAGTGAAAATAATATACCAGGTCTCCCAGAATGCTTGGAGTGGGGTGGGGTTAGCTAAACAGCCTTTACTGTGAAATCACTAGAGGACAAGGCTATATTCCAGTATAAAGAGATATATAGGTATAGAAAGGGTTTCCAAGGAAAATTACCATAAAAGTGGTATCCTGAATAATTTACTGCATTCTACTATGTATCACTACAGTGCCTCTTTAATAAAGAACTGAATATTAAATGGGTGTTCTATATATTGTTGTATATAGTCGTGTTGAATATATAGCAAGAGGGAGGACCCCAAAGCCACGAGCAACATCTGCCCACAAGACCAGATTTATAATTTTTGTGCACCTAGGCCAAGTATGTTCTGACTCCCCTTCATTGTACAGCAGCCCCTCCCATCAGGGACGGATCTAGACCAAGTTGCCCCAAGTTGCGCCTGGGGCAAGGTCAGGTTTTGGCGCCTAAACTGCCATTCCCCATCCAAATTTTGCCGCCTTTTTAAGTATTCAGCAAACTGCGCCTGGGGCAAGAGACCTGCTTGCTCCCCCCTAGATCCGTCCCTGCCTCCCATTACTTGTGCAGCCCCCTCTTCCATGTGTATCATCCATGTACTGCAACCCCTCTCTTTCATGAATAGCTCCTTTGGGCATCGGTTTCCTTTTTGCATGTGTTGCATCACCATTTTCTGCCTCCTCTAATATAAGAACATCCCCTTTTTGAGGGCCAGGTGACACATCCTCTATTGACTGGAGTTCATTAAGGTGGAGGCCACAAGGAGAAAAGAACATAAATACTTCAATAGTCATTGTGAGGAGTCCTTTTTTTAGAAAAATAAAAAGGAAAGCCAACCAAGATGAAATCTTTATGCTTCTCCTGAAAACGTAGGCACGTCCAATAGTTTTCTGAAGCAGAACACAAATTGCAGTATCTGCAGAACAGCCTATGCCAAACACAACATTGCTATATTATGGGGCCTCACTTGACAATGTACCAGACATTTTTTAAGCTTTTTTTAAATCTCTTCTAATATATGTAAATTTAGATACAGCCGGATGCTCCAAATTGCAATGCTCAATTTTAACAGAGCATAGTGAAAGCATAATGACCTCTGTACTGTGTTCTCTAAATGCTGCCTTTTGTACTCTTCTCTTTTTGGTTAAAAGTGCCTCATAAAACGCTCAGCGGAACCTTGGTTTACGAGCATAATTTGTTCCAGAAATATGCTTGTAATCCAAATCAAACACTCTTGTATCAAAGAGAATTTCCCCATAAGAATTTATGGAAACTCGAAGGATTTGTTCCACAATCCAAAAACATTTATAGATTAGAAAAATGTTTAATACAAAGTACTGTACTGCATTAAGCAAAAAATAATGTACTGTATGAAGTAAAAGACTGTCTAACCACATATAACTAAAAGTTAGCATAATTTTACATAAATCAAATTAAAATTTAGATTCGTTTTTGTTTCAAACTTTTTAATGGGACAAAAAAAGTTAAGTACATTATTACTGCAACAGTTTTCTTCTTGCAGAAGGTTTTTGAATAATGAGAGATTCAAAAAAGATGAATTCCGTCATAGGAAAGGAGAGGAAAGGAAACAGCTGAAAACAATACCATAGAATATATTTTTGGTCTGTGCTCTTACCTAAAAAAAACTCCTTTATTAATTATTTACTGTATATTCCGGCGTATAAGACGACTGGGCGTATTGGACGACCCACAACTTTTCCAGTTAAAATATAGAGTGTGGGATATACTCGCTGTATAAGACTACCCCTCTTCCAACACACACAAAATTAAAATAAAAATAAATAAATCATGTACTGGTGCTGTGTATGAACAGATATTGGTGCTGTACTGTATGTGATACACAGTATATAACAGTATATAGTCAATTGACTTGTTGCATTGGTCAACTCTTCTTAAGTAGACTGGTCAGCTCTCCTTGTCTACCTGTTTATCAGAGCGGTATGGAAGAATAGATTGCGCTCCCTCAGCAGGGAGATCTGAGAGGCGGTAACAGGATAGGGCATATCACCCGGCATCAATGACACTTGGCGTATAAGACGACCACCAACTTTTCAGAAGATTTTCAAGGGTTAAAAAGTAGTCTTATACGCAGGAATATACAGTACTCAATGCTTGCCAGTTGTAAAATCTTACCTCCTCCAGATTTACATTAGTAAATGTATTAGTGATGCCGGTATCTTTACTGCTGGCAAGGTGAACCACTGTGGATTTTTTTTATTTTGGAACATAACATGATATCCCAGAGTGCTTTGGTCAGAAAGCTGTGTGACATCACAGTCTAAGCTAAACACTGGGAGATCAGGGTTATATAACAATATACAGAATTATATACTGTAGATAAAAAAAACATTTGTGATGCTGAAACTAGAATAAAAAAAGTAAAAATGGGTAGCATGAATCATTTATTATGTTCTACTAAATGTCATTATTGGTTCTGGGTCCTTGATTAACAGTGTGCTCATATTACTGAATTGTTGTTTTTACTCCCATACAGCATAAGTCATAATTTTGCACAGTAAAGTTTTGATCATTATGGGTATTTTTGCTCGTACACATTTTTGCCTAACCTTTACAATTACGTTTTTGATTATAATTAAGATTTTGCGTAATTTTTCAAGTTATGTGAAATTACGTTCACAGAATCAACAAATGTATTTTAAACACATTTTCGCATAGATGAGTATATATGCAAAATTGTATGGGCATGCATGCAAAAATATGTTTTCACCAAATTCATTGGAGTCAGTGGGCATGAAAAAAACCTTTTTCGCATAAATTAATTTCACGATAGTTTGAAATTTTGCATTATGATTTTGCACTGAAATTGTGAGTTTTGCTCCAAAATGAAATATTATGCAAAATATTAGCTCATCACTAGTACAGTACTGATACTGATAGTAAATAAGCAGCAGTAGGTACTGACTTTTTTAACAAATGTCTTTCTAAAATGGTCTTGCTGCTTCTTTAGCACCTTTTTCCTGTTGTAAAATTTTCCTCTGCGCTCTCCATCATCCCCATGCAAATGATATTAGCAAACACTGGGTATGAGGATGGGTGAGGAATGACTCGTTTATTACTGTACACAACACAGTAAAACAAGCATCTTTCAAATAAGCTAAAATCAAGTAATGTAAGTTTATTGCATTATCAATTACCTTATTTTCCATACAAGATGCTCCGAAATATTAGATGCACCTAGGTTTAGGGGGCAAAAACTAGGGGAAAAATATATACTAAACCTGGTGCGTCCATGTTCCAGGATCGTCTTGAACATGTTCTCTCACAGATGGTGTCCTCCTGTGTCCCCATGTTTGACCCCATGTGTACTACTGTGTCCCCGATGGCTACCCATGTGTCCTCCTGTATCCCCTATGTGTCTTCCTGTGTCCCCCATGGGTCCTCCTGTGTCCCCTTCTGTCTGTTCCCCTTCCCCGCATGCCTCCCTCTCTCCCTGTGATGATTACGTTACGTACCGGTGGTACAGGAGACCAGTAAGCTGAGGACAGCAACCCCTGCGGCTCACCGACTGGAGCCCCTGGAAGTGAGACAGGGAAGTCCAGTAAGCAAGGGGCAGGAGCGCTTGTGAAACCAGAGGCGTAATGACTAAGCATGTGACCAGTTTGGAAACACAGCACTCCCACAGGCTGAGTCTGGTACTGCAATCAGGGAAGCCTCTAGGCATAGGCAGTACAGGCCATTGCCTGGAGTGCCATTGGTCCTGGGGGGCGCCATGTTGCTGGATTAAGCCCCTCCCCCAAATTAAGCCCCACACCCAGACTAAGCCCCTCCCCATGGGTTCCTTCTGCTGCATCTACTTAGTGTAAGTTGTAGGCAGCTGCCACCTCTGTGCCTTGTGCATCCTTTTTTCCCCCTTTGTGCCTCCTTCTGTTTTCTTGTGCTTCTTTCAGTCCCTTGTGCCATGTCTGACCCCCTGTTTATCCTTCTGTCTCAATTTGTGCCTCCTTCGGTCTCCATGTGCCTCCTTCAGTCCCCCTTGTGCCACCTCTGCCTCATTTTGTGCCTCCTTGTGTCCCCTGTGCCTCCTTATGTCCCCTTTGCCTTTATTTGTCCCCTTGTGCCACCTCTGCCCCCCTGTTCCTCCTTCAGTCCCACTCTGTGTCCTTCTGTCTTCCTGTGCCTCCTTCTGTCTCCCTCTGTGTCTCCTTCTGTCACGCCTCTTCAGTTCCCATGTGCCACCTCTGTCCCCTACACCTTCCTCTGTCCCCGTGTCTCCTTCTGTGCCCCTTTGTACCTTTTTCTGTCTCTCTGTGGCTCTTTATGTCCCCCTCTGCCTCCTTCTGTCTCCATGTGCCTCTTCAGTCCCCATGTGCCACCTCTGTCCCCTGCACCTTCCTCTGTCCCCCTGTGCCTCGTTCTGTGCCCCTTTGTGCCTT
Organism: Hyperolius riggenbachi; assembly: GCF_040937935.1. NCBI lineage: Eukaryota > Metazoa > Chordata > Amphibia > Anura > Hyperoliidae > Hyperolius > Hyperolius riggenbachi. Next base: position 77,546,526 of record NC_090652.1, on the reverse strand, counting down.
CTTCTGTCTCCCTGTGGCTCTTTCTGCCTCCCTCTTTCATTTCCCTCTGTCATCTTCTGTCCCTTTTTGTGCATACTTCTGTCCCCCTTCGTGTCTCCTTCTGTCCTCTTTGTGCCTCCTTCAGTCCCCCTGTGACTCCTTCTCTCCTCCTTTGTGACTCCTTGTGTCCCCCTTTGTGCCTCCTTCTGACCATCTTGCAGAGGCGCCTGGCGCAAGTCCAACCAGGATGTCATGATTGCTGTGCGAGGGGAGGGGGGGCATGGGGGGCCACCGCCTCCCCCCAGCTAGATGTTGTGTCCCCAGGTGGTGAACAGGCTTGCGGCATCTAATAGATGCTGCACCAGTTCACTGACTGCAGCCCATAAGCTCACTTCTGCAGCCTGCGAAGTCTGTGGGTTCCGACAGGCAGAGCAGGGCTATGGTAAATTGGCGTCCGAAGCCCTGCACTGGAGACTATTTGTGTCTCTCCATTGCAGGTCTTGGGGTGCAAATTTCCCGTATCCCTGCTCTGCCTGTCAGCGTAGGAGTTTTGCAGCCGGAGTTGCTGCACGAAAATCATCGGGGTCGAGGAGTCTTCTGCAGGTGAGTAAATGTTTTTTTTCTTATAGGTGCAGGCAGGTATTAGGGGAACTAATGGGAAGGGGGGGGGGGAGCCCTGCCTATGTGTATTTTCTGGTGAAACGGTGCCCGCATTGCATATTTTCTGGTGAAACGCTGCCGCATTTGCATGTATTTCCTGGTGAAACGCTACCGCGATAAGTGTAATTTCTGGTGAAACACAGCCGCATTACGATTATTTTCTGGTGAAATATTGCTGCATTATATTCTTGTGAAATGCTGCTGCATTTGACTATTTTCTAGTGAAACGCTTCCATGATTATTTTCATGAGGGGTTGTCATGGGGTGGGGGGCACCAAGGGTTTTCTCGCCTGTAGTGACAAAAAGGCTAGAGGCACCCATGACTGCAATGACTCAAAGACCAGGTAAGTTCAGAAGTGGACACCAGGTTAGAGATGATGCTGGACTTGAAACAAGCAGGAGTCGCTCGGCAACAATTCAGGTACTTGTACAGGCCGGGATCTGGCAACAAATTGGGTTTTCAGGCAAGCAGGGGTCGGCAGCAAATCGGGTAGTCGTCCAAAGCGAAGGTCAGCAGGAAATCGGGTAGTCAGGCAAGCCAAGGTCAACATCCAGGAAGTCAGAAACGGGCAGAGCAGAAACTCACACACGGGAGTGCAACACACACAAGCTGCAATACTACAGCACCGCAGTGCTGCACTCTCCAGACTTAAATAGGCCGTTTGGCGCGAACGGCGCAATGAGTCACGAGCATGTGCGTGCGCAAACACGTGCGCAACCATATGCGCACGCGCGCACAACAAACAATTAGACATGCATAAACAGAACATCCCTCACGCAGCACTCACGCCTTGCGACACCAACGCTTATGCCGCGCAATGCAATGCGTGCAGGCAAGTACCGACAGAGCACCATGCAGTGAGGCCTGCCAAGACCCACCGGGACGACTGCCAGCATCCGTATATGTACCAGCCGCCTCGTCTGGACAGGTAACTGACCGTGACACTCCCCCTTGTGTCTCCTCCCCTCCCCCTTCCTCTGGGTTTAGTGTGAATAGCGGCAGCTTACCTTCCCCATGCTCCCGTGATGATTGCAGAGCAGCTTGAACTGTGTGTTATCAGTTCAGGCCTCTTACTAGTGCGAGAAGTGCAGGGGAGATGGATGTCTGCAGTCATTGTGGGCACATTGCGAAGGTAAGCTGCCACCTGCCGCTACTCACTGCAATACCCGGGGGGAGGGACAAGGGGGAAGGAGCGGAGGCTAACGGTGGAAGCGCGCAGGTCTGCAATCATCGCGGGAGCATGGCAAAGGTAAGCTGCAGCTATTCACACTACACCCAGGTGGCCTAGGAGACACAAGGGGGAAGGAGGGAAGCAGGCGGGGGAGCAGGCACACAAACGCAGGGAATCCCCAACATGGCGGCAGGTCGGCGGTTCGTATCATCAGGCATTCGAAAGTTGGGGATTCCCTGTCTATGCCATATATGACGCAGGGACTTTTTCACTCCATTTTTTGGGGAGAAAAGGTGCATCTTATATGGCAGAAATTACAGTGTATTGTCATTTAAATCAAACCTGAACTCTTGTTGCTTAACTTAGTTGAACTAGGGGGCCATCCATGTTGCCTCCATGAGCACCACACTGCAAGATTTCTCTGGATTTCTACCGTTACCGAGTCTGGCTTCCTCTGTGCCGAGCAGGCTGGCAGCAAGGAACAAAGACAGGAGCAGGCACAAGTGTGGATGGCGGAGATTCATAGTGCAAGATGCCTACTGGTTTCATCCGATGCTTCCAGACTTCCTCAGGGCAGGGAAAGGTATAGAACTGAGCAAAAAGGGTGGTGTATATAAAATGCAGTATAAATGTGGCATTTGAAAGTCAGAAAACATAACGCCACAAATATAATTAAGCACACATGATCCCGTATATGAAATTCAGTATGCATTAAGCCACATATAACATTCAGCAGACATGATGCCACATATAGAATTCAGCAAAAATGACGTCAACCATGAAATGTAGTGTACATCAGTGTTGATCGGATACCTCATTATCCTATTCGAATTTGGTCGAATTCGGATAGTAAACACTCCGAATTCACTCGAAGTTCGATATGCGAGTTAATCGAATATCCAATTCGACCTCGGATATCCGACGTCACTATCCGAGTCTGTATTCGAGTAAAATATTCAAGCTGGCCTTAAATAGCTTTTAAAACTTGTATTGGAGGTCAATGATGCATGAAACCACCTTTTTTATGAAGAAAAACATCAAGTGATTATGTGGTGATGTAGTAGTTATAAAAAAGGTATCAAAAATAGTAAATTAACTTCATGAAAAGTGTTTGCATGAGAAGGTGTGTCCAAAATGGTTGTAAGTTGTAAGTCTTCATTTACGTCGTCATTATCTTCTTCTTCTATATCTTCTTCTTCTTCTTCTTCTATATCTTCTTCTTTTTTCTTCTTCTTCTATATCTTCTTCTACTCGAATCCTCTTCATCTTCTACTTCTTGTATCTTCTTCAATTATCTTGTTCTTCTTCTATATCTTCTTCTTCTGTATCTTCTTCTTCATCTTCATCTTCTTCTTCTTCGTCTTCTTCTTCTTCTATATCTTCTTCTTCTATATCTTCTTCTTCTTCTATATCTTCTTCTTCTTCTATATCTTCTTCATCTTCTTCTTCTATATCGTCTTCATCTTCTTCTTCTATATCTTCTTCTTTCATATCTTCTTCTTCTTCTATATCTTCTTCTTCTTCTATATCTTCTTCTTCTTTCTTCTTCTTCTTCTTCTTCTTCTTACTCTTCTTCTCTATCATTATATTATGTGTCTTGATTTTCCTTTGTTTTGTAATATTTTTTTTTACTTCATTTGTGGAAATATTTTATTTTAAGAACACCATAGTTATATTTGTGTTGATGGCATAATAGCTAGTGACACATTGCAAGCCACAGCGCCTTTTTCTGTGTACCCTGGCGGTGGTAAAACACAGACATCAGCAGGAGGAGGAAGTAGTTGCAGCTATTGTAGTGTGGTAATAGCTGGTAGGAGAGTGGGTGGCAGCAGAAAATAGTTCTTCTTCTGTTCTCCCTGGCAGTGGTAGCAGCACACAGACAGCAGAAGCTCAATGCAGCTACAGGAGGAGGAGTAGTGTGTGTCAGGCAGTGTGATGTGACTGACATAATAGGCCCTGGGTCCTAGCGGTGGTACCAGGGCCGTAAATAAACACCATGAGGTTCCAGACAGCGGTCGTGAAGCCCACATTGTGTCCAATACACAATTGGGACAGCACAGTTTTCAACCCAGACACCTCTAAAATAATTAATTTTTTTGTTCAAAAAAATGCAGCTATTTTTGAGCGTAAATAGCTGGTGGCGCATGGGCAGCAGCACCTTGTAATGTGTTCCCTGGCAGTGGAGACACAGACAGCAGGAGGAAATACAACAGCAGCAGCGTGAGGAGGATGAGTGTGCGGCAGACTGGCAGCAGGCAGCAGGAGGGCAGGCAGCCAGACATAATAGGCCCTGGTTCCTAGCGGTGGTACCAGGGCCGTAAATGAACACCATGAGGTTCTGGACAGAGGTCGTGAAGCCCACATTGTGTCCAATACACAATTGGGACAGCACAGTTTTTAACCCGGACACCTCTAAAATAATTTAATTTTTTTTTTCAAAATAATGCAGCTATTTTTGAGCGTAAATAGCTGGTGGCGCATGGGCAGCAGCACCTTGTAATGTGTTCCCTGGCAGTGGAGACACAGACAGCAGGAGGAAATACAACAGCAGGCAGCGTGAGGAGGATGAGTGTGTGGCAGTGGCAGCAGGCAGGCGGGCAGCGAGACATAGCTGGTGGCACATGGGCAGCAGCATCTTGTACTGTGTTCCCTGGCAGTGGAGACACAGACAGCAGGAGTAAATACAACAGCAGGCAGCGTGAGGAGGATGAGTGTATGGCAGACTGGCAGTGGCAGCAGGCAGGCAGGCAGCGAGACATAGCTGGTGGCGCATGGGCAGCAGCACCTTGTAATGTGTTCCCTGGCATTGGAGACACAGACAGCAGGAGTAAATACAACAGCAGGCAGCGTGAGGAGGATGAGTGTGTGGCAGACTGGCAGCAGGCAGCAGGAGGGCAGGCAGCCAGACATAATAGGCCCTGGTTCCTAGCGGTGGTACCAGGGCCATAAATATACACCATGAGGTTCCAGACAGCGGTCCTGAAGCCCACGTTGTGTCCAATACACAATTGGGACAGCACAGTTTTCAACCCAGACACCTCTAAAATAATAACACAAAATTATTACTTTTTTTTTTTTTTTTAGAAATGCAGCTATTTTTGAGCGTAAATAGCTGGTGGCACATGGGCAGCAGCACCTTGTAATGTGTTCCGTGGCAGTGGAAACATACAGACAGCAGGAGGAAATACAGCAGCAGGCAGCGTGAGGAGGATGAGTGTGTGGCACAGTGGCAGACTGGCAGCAGGCAGCAGGAGGGCAGGCAGCCAGACATAATAGGCCCTGGTTCCTAGCGGTGGTACCAGGGCCATAAATGAACACCATGAGGTTCCAGACAGCAGTTGTGAAGCCCGCATTGTGTCCAATACACAATTGAGAAAGCACAGTTTTCAACCCGGACACATCTAAAATAATTTAATTTTTTTTTCAAAATAATGCAGCTATTTTTGAGCGTAAATAGCTGGTGGCGCATGGGCAGCAGCACCTTGTAATGTGTTCCCTGGCAGTGGAGACACAGACAGCAGGAGGAAATACAACAGCAGGCAGCGTGAGGAGGATGATTGTGTGGCAGACTGGCAGCAGGCAGCAGGAGGGCAGGCAGCCAGACATAATAGGCCCTGGTTCCTAGCGGTGGTACCAGGGCCGTAAATGAACACCATGAGGTTCCAGACAGCGGTCGTGAAGCCCACATTGTGTCCAATACACAATTGGGACAGCACAGTTTTCAATCCGGACACCTCTAAAATAATTTAATTTTTTTTTTTCAAAAAAATGCAGCTATTTTTTTTCTATTTAAATTTTTATTTTTTCTTTGCATAGTATAATACAGTACAATCCACATAGTGAATTTTAAAGGATCATTACAGAATGAATAGCTATATTTGTATTAACATTTGGATCAATAATTTCAGTACTAATCATGTGGAAACCAATTATATCTTATATCCATTATCTATTTATATCTTTACCATGACCCAATCGAGAGTCACCCAATCCGCCATGAAAGTCTCTTATGGGTTTAAATCTGTTAGCTTTCTCAGGGGGATGGGGTGGCTCCGCCAGATCTTTGTCCTAGGAGGGATATAGGTCCCTCTTTTGGAGTAAGAGAAAAGTAGAGAGAAGAGAGAAGAATCAGAGGTGAAATTCAGATCAGAAAAGAAAGAAGAAAAGAGAGAAGGGTGGCCTGCCAGCCCACCAAATCATATAATCCTAATAAAGCGCTTGAGGAATCATCCCTTAGCTTACGATCCCCCGTTTGTTGCTCACAGATCAATATCTTTCCATACCTTTTGAAAGATGTGAATCTTATCCTGCATTACAGCCGTAAGATATTCTAGTTTGTAAATATATTTCACCCTATTTAGCACTTCAGAGATATTAGGTGGGGAGGTGTCTCTCCAATGTTTGGAGATAACACATCTCGTTGCTGTCAGAAAATGATTAAGCAAACGTTGGTTATGGGGTTTCATCTTCGGTATAGGTTTAGCCAACAAGCAGATCCAAGGATCTTTAGGAATTTCCAAACCAGTGTAGCGAGTTATTAGCTGAAGAGCATCCGACCAGTAGGTTTGAATTTCCGGACAGAACCAGAATAGGTGGTGAAGGGTGCCGGGTTGACCACAGTTCCTCCAGCATGCCGGGGAAAGAGAGGGGTTCCATTTATGTAGGCGTACTGGTGTTTGATACCAAAGTAAGATTATTTTGTATATGTTTTCTTTTGTAAGCACACAGATGGAGGATTTAGAGGCATTTATCCAGATCCTTGACCATGAATCGAGAGTAGTATCTGTTTCCAGTGCTTGGTCCCAGTATATCATGTAACGGTGTTGGTACTCCAGGGTTTTACGTTGCGGAGAGTTTAGCCATGTGTATAGAGAGGAAATTAGTCCTTTTTGTGTAGGGCCTGAATCCCAAATTATTTCGAACTCCGTTTTCTGTGAAAATTCCAGCTTGGGAGAGATGGATGCTACAAAATGTCGTATTTGCATATATTGCAGATAGTGAGCGTTGGTAAGTCCTATTCTTTCCTTGAGGTCATCATAGGTATATAGTTTCCCTGTGAAAGGATTCATTAAATCTGAAATAAACCAAATATCTTTTTGATACCATAATGATGTTGTGGTGCGTTTAAGACCTGGGGGGAATCTGGGGTTGCCAAATATTGGAGTCATAACTGAAACCTTCGGAAAGAGGGATATACGCCTCCCCACAACCATCCATAATTTCAAATTAGACCGTAGGGAGGAGTATATCTCCCTCGCCTCCACAGGAGGGAAATTATTTTTCCATAGGAAAGCACTTGGGTGAAAGGGGCTAGATGCCTCAAACTCTATTTGTGCCCATTTTGCATGGGGTCTTTTCTCAAACCATGCTACCATCTGCCTAAATTGACTTGCCACATAGTAGTTGTAGATATTTGGAGCTGAGAGGCCTCCAAATTGTCTTTGCAAAGTTATTATTTTTTTGGAGATCCTGGGTGGTTTGCTATGCCATATAAAGCGTAGTAGGGCTTTTTGAAGGGGGAGCAGTGTAGTTTGCGGTATCCACATAGGAATTGTGGAAAATATATAAACTAGTTTAGGTAGGGAGTTCATTTTGAACGCCGTCATACGACCAATCCAAGAAATGTTGTAGTCTTTCCAATTATTTAGGTCTTTAATGATGCGATTAATTAGGGGGGAAACATTAAATTGAAGTAGTTTCTTGGTCTCATAAGGGAGGTGAATTCCCAAATATTTAAGAGTATCTTTTTGCCATCTATATGGAAACCGCAACTTCAGACCATCCACCATTAGGGAAGAAAGATGAAAAGAGAGAGCTTCCGTTTTGCTGTCATTTATTTTATAGTTTGAGAGGTGACCGAACTTAGAGAGCTCTGCATGCATGTTAGGGAGGGATATGTGTGGATTGGTTACTGATATTAACACATCATCTGCAAAAAGCGAGATTTTATATGCATTTGCCCCAATTTTTATCCCTGTTATATCCGGGTTGCCCCGTATCCGAGCCGCCAAAGGCTCTATAGAAAGGGCAAAGAGCAGGGGGGACAGGGGGCAGCCCTGTCGAGTGCCATTAGAAATTGAGAAATATTGATGGGGGTCTGTAAATGGGATTTTTAGGGCTACCTGAGGATTGGAATACAATTTGTAGAGAGTGTTCAAAAACGCTCCCTCAAAGCCCATGGTCCTCAAAGTTTGGAACAGGAAAGGCCAGTTTAGCCTATCAAAGGCCTTTTCCGCGTCGAGGCTTAATAATATGGATGGAAGTTTTGAATGGTTAATAAAATCTATTAAATTTATAGTTCGTCGAATATTATCTCCTGCGTATCTACCTGTGACAAATCCCACCTGGTCCTTGTCTACCAGGGATGGTAATAGCGGAGAAAGGCGATTTGCTAGGATTTTAGAATATATTTTTAAATCTGTATTCAGCAGAGATATTGGCCTGTAATTCTTAGGGTCTAATGAATCTCTATCTGGTTTGGGCAGTACCACCATATGGGATTTTAGCATTGTCTCTGGGATAGGATCCATTCCCATGAAATTATTAAATAATAAAGCCATTTTTGGAGCCAAAATATCTCGAAATTTTTTGTAATAGGCCATTGTGTATCCATCAGGACCAGGGGCTTTGTGGGGCTGAGCTTTTTTAAGAACTTCAAGAATCTCTTCCTGTTCTATACCTGCATTTAGTATGTTTAATTGATTTGTTGACAGTGTAGGGAGCCCACATGATTTAAGATAATTTTTCATTTCTGTTTGGGTAGGATGTGAGTAGTTTTCTGTTTTTTGGAGGTTATAAATCTCGGAAAAATATTCCCTAAATATCTGGGCTATGTGGCGGAGGTCATGATGTATCACCCCCTTCTTATCTTTGAGGGAAAGGACTGCATTGCGTGTTTTTATATCCCTAAGTTTTTTGGCTAGTAGTGTATGGGCTCTATTCCCTTTCTCATAGAACATTTGCCTCGTGAAGAGCAGAGACCTCTCTACTGAAGTATATTGAAGATCAGCTAATTGTTTGCGCAGATCTTCCAGTTTTTGAAATAACTGTTTGGAAGGACTTTTTTTGTGTGATTCTTCAAGTGTAGTAATTTGAGTGAGGAGAGCTGTTACTCTTGCAAGGGCTACTTTTTTCCTTCTGCTTGCTATTGCAATGAGTTTACCCCTAATGTTTGCCTTATGAGCTTCCCAGACAGTGGAGTAATCAGTAACCGATCCTGTATTTATTTGGAAAAAGCTATTTAAGCTCTCTAAGATATCTTGGTAAACTTCCTCATCTAAGAGTAAGCTGTCGTTTAGCTTCCAAACCGAGGGGATTTTTGGATTGTTTGCTAAGTTTAAGGTTAAATCTAGCGGGGCATGGTCTGACCAGGAAATTGGGCCTATCTCGGATGCAATTAAAGTATTCAGCAAGGCAGGGGTTATAAAAAAATGATCTATTCTAGTGTAAGTGGAAGTATTATGAGAGTAGAAAGTGAAATCAGTATCTCCTGCATGCAGAGCTCTCCAAGCATCACATAGTCCAAACTGTTTCTGCAGCAGCCTGAAGTTCTTAGCAGTTTTACAAATAGTGGAGAAATTAGAGGGGATGAACTCGGATCTACGGTCCCTTGTGGGGAAGCTTATCAGATTAAAATCCCCCCCTATAATCACATTTGGACATTTTAACTGTTCAACTTTCTTAAATACTTTTTCCAAAAACTGTAGCTGATGAGCGTTTGGTGCGTATACAACTACCAGTACAATTTCTAGTCCATGTAAGGTACCTTGTAATATTATGAATCTACCTTTGGGATCACTGCATTCAGTTTTGACTAGAAATGGGCATCTGCTATGTATTAAAAGTGCGACTCCCGCTTTTTTTTCCGTCGCACTAGCCATAAAAGAAGTTGGATAGGCCTTGCTTTTCAGATATCCCGGTCGCCTTGAGGAAAACCGAGTTTCCTGAAGGAAAACAAAGTCTGCCCCGATGCGCTCTAGATCCCGTAATGCTAAGTATCGTTTGCGAACCGAGTTAAGCCCTTTGGCATTAAGTGTAACTAACTTCACCATGATGAGGGGTTATAAAAGCCATCTTTAATTATGCAGTGAGCCCAGCGTAGGGAGACACACAATATGTTATCCAACACCAAACATATGATGAAAAATGGCTGGCAGGCAAGATGCTCAGGGAGCGAGGTAAAGGTGGGAAAGAAAAGAAAAGGGAGAAGATAGAATAGAAACAGAAGAAGACCAACCCCTAAATTTAGGGGAACAAACCTCTTAATATTTTCATAAACTGAGTTTTGCATAGTGAACAACAGTGAAATAACCGTAATCTGAATATGCAAAGCCATCAAAACAATTCTAGAAGGAACAAGGGTATACATATCCCTTGTGTGGGTGCGCCCCTCTACACACCCATAGAGGGAATGCATGCTGGCACCTTGCGGCCGGGTGTCCCGGAGCCGCACCGACAGGCTATATATTATAGTACCATATACTATGATCACTTTATGTCAAAAACTTTACAATTTTCAAAAAAAATAAACCTGAGTTGTAAGAAAAAAAATTTGGGTAACGTCCCGGTTCCAAGCTTAAGTAGCTGGGATTTCAGGTGAGAGGCAGGGTGGTGATGCTGTTTGATCCCGGAATTTAGCAGGAGAACCGTTTGTTTGGGATTGAGATTCAACTTTCCCCGGCATGCGTAGGCCTAGGCCTTTGAGTAAATCTGGTGCATCTTCTGGAGCAGAGATGGCGTGATATCTGCCCTCCTTAACCGCAATCAACTTAAAGGGATATCCCCATCTGTATTGGATATCATTTTCCCGCAAAAGTGCTGTGACAGCTTTAAGCTTTCGGCGTTTAGCCAACGTGATAGGGGATATATCGTTAAAGATTTGTACTTCATGGTCACGAAATTTGTAAAAGTTTATATTGCGTACCTTCATGGCCACCTTCTCTTTTGCTTCGTAATAGTGGAAGCGGACTATTATGTCCCGAAGTTGAGGTGCTCCTTCTGGACGTGGCCCTATCGCTCGGTGGGCACGGTCAAACCGCCACATATCCTGTGAGGTGTCTGGGGCAATGTCTGTGAATAGATCGGTTAGGTATTGCTTAATATCCGGGGCTTGACAAAGTCCGGCACCCCTCTTACCCTTAAGTTTGACCTCCGGTCTCTGTTCTCGTGATCTTCCATAGAGCGGTGTAGTTCCCCGACTGTGTCCGTTAGTCTATCATTCTCCTCCTCTAAATATGCGCAGCGTTGTTCCAAGGCCGCAACTGATTTTTCCAGTGCCGTGGTCCGCGCTAGTGAGGACTTAACATCCGAGCGTAGGCCTTCCAGGGCTGAGGAGATCGCATCCTTTATTGTACCTGATATCTTTGTATGCAAGTCGGATAGACAGGTTTCCAGTATGGCCCTAGTTATAAAGTCCGAAGTATCGGGCTGCTCCTCGCCATGCTGAGATTTAGGAGACGCCATCTTGGATGTAGGCGGAGGCTTGGCAGGCCGGGAGAAATATGCCTCAATTTTCTTTTTGGAAGCCGATCTGCCCCTCTTCTTTGGTCCCATATGAATCAGTGCTCGATGGGGAACCGGGATAAGCCTTTTTAGCTCAGGTAAGCCAGGTATTTGACGTGGTCGAGTCTATTTTAAGCTAGCCATCGGCGGAGCTCCCAGGTTAAGCGGCCATCTTGCTCAGCGCCGTGCATGCGCCCTCAAAATGCAGCTATTTTTGAGCGTAAATAGCTGGTGGCGCATGGGCAGCAGCACCTTGTAATGTGTTCCCTGGCAGTAGAGACACAGACAGCAGGAGGAAATACAACAGCAGGCAGCGTGAGGAGGATGAGTGTGTGGCAGACTGGCAGCAGGCAGCAGGAGGGCAGGCAGCAGGACATAATAGGCCCTGGTTCCTAGCGGTGGTACCAGGGCCGTAAATATACACCATGAGGTTCCAGACAGCGGTCCTGAAGCCCACATTGTGTCCAATACACAATTGGGACAGCACAGTTTTCAACCCGGACACCTCTAAAATAATAACACAAAATTATTACATTTTTGTTTTTTAGAAATGCAGCTATTTTTGAGCGTAAATAGCTGGTGGTGCATGGGCAGCAGCACCTTGTAATGTGTTCCCTGGCAGTGGAAACATACAGACAGCAGGAGGAAATACAGCAGCAGGCAGCGTGAGGAGGATGAGTGTGTGGCACAGTGGCAGACTGGCAGCAGGCAGCAGGCAGGAGGGCAGGCAGCGAGACATAATAGGCCCTGGTTCCTAGCGGTGGTGCCAGGGCCGTAAATATACACCATGAGGTTCCAGACAGCGGTCGTGAAGCCCACATTGTGTCCAATACACAATTGGGACAGCACAGTTTTCAACCCGGACACCTCTAAAATAATAACACAAAATTATTACATTTTTTTTTTTTTTTAGAAATGCAGCTATTTTTGAGCGTAAATAGCTGGTGGCGCATGGGCAGCAGCACCTTTTAATGTGTTCCCTGGCAGTGGAGACACAGACAACAGGAAGAAATACAGCAGCAGCAGCAGGTGTAATGTGTGTGTGCCACTTCATGTCCCCCTCTCGCCGACAACAGCGGCCAGGAATTCGCCTTCCACCCAAGCCTGGTTCATTTTGAGGAACGTCAGTCTGTCCACAGACTTGTGAGACAGACGAGATCGCTTCTCAGTGACGACTCCACCGGCTGCACTGAAGCAACGCTCTGACAGTACGCTGGAAGGGGGCCAGGAGAGCACTTCCAGGGCGTACTGCGCAAGCTCGCTCCAGATCGGCAGGTGCTTGACCCAATACTCCATGGGATCAACAGGGGCAACGCTGTCAAGCCCGCTGAAGGACCCCATGTATTCAGCCACCATGCGGGTCAAGCGCTGTCTGTGACTGGAGAAGGATGCTGCTGCAGGCACCTCCTCTCTAGTCCCTGGCAGCTCTACACTCATGTAGAGCTCATTGGTCAGAGACAGCAGGTCTGTGGTGTGCATGCGCTTGCTGCTGGTGGATGCAGGCACCTGCTGCTGCCTCTGTGCTGGCTGGACAGTGAGGGTGGATGTCTGAGGGAAGGCTTCCTCCAAGCGCTCAACAAGGGACAGCTGCAAATCCCTCATTTGTTGTGCACGGTCTCCTCCTGCAGGCAGGAACTGGCTGAGCTTCCCCTTCAGACGTGGGTCCAGCATCATGCAGATCCAGATGTCCTCCCTCTGCTTCACCTGGATGACCCTTGAGTCCTTGCGCAGGCACCTCAGCATGTGCGCTGCCATTGGGAAGAGTCTGGTCACATCTGCTGGCACATCATCGGCAGCCCCAGAGCCGACAGTGCTGTCCTCCTCCTCTGCCTCCTCCACCTCATCCTCTCTCCTCCCCCGCACCACTTCAGCTGCGCTCTGCTGCTCCCCCTCATCAGCAGCAAGGTCAAGGACCTCCACCAACTCCAAGCCCTCCTCCTCAGAGGTGGCCTGTGAAGCTGCCTGCAGCTCCTGCTGGTCCAAGGCAGCCGCTCCCTCTTCCAGCAGTGCATACAGGGCCCTGTCCAGCACACACACCATGGGGACCCACTCGCACACCATTGCATGGTCCCTGCTTACCATGTTGGTGGCCTGCAGGAAGGGTGCCAGCACTGAGCACACCTGCTGCATGTGCCCCCAGTCCTCTGTGGAGATGATGGACGGGAGGTTGGTGGCGGCACGTCCAGTTGCAGTCATGGCAACTGTTGCTCATGCATCGTACTGGCTGACAGCGTGCCTCTGTTCAACCACACGCTCCAACATCGCCAGGGTGGAGTTCCAGTGAGTTGGAACATCGATCATGAGCTGGTGCTGTGGCAGGTGCAGCTCCTTCTGCACCTCTTCCAGGCTTGCTACAGCTGCAGGCCAGAGCCGGAAATAATGCACAACCTTCCTTGCCGCCTCAAGGAGTCGGTCCATCCCCTGGTAGGTCCGCAGGAACTTTTGGACTACCAGGTTCAGGACGTGCGCCAGACAGGGGATGTGGGTCAAGTCTCCCCTGCTGATTGCAGCAACCAGGTTTGCCCCATTGTCGGACACCACCTCTCTGACTCTGAGGCCTCTGGGGGTCAGCCAATTCCTCTCCTGCTCTCGGAGTTTGGCCAGGACATGGTTCGCCGTCAGTTTGGTCTTCCCCAGGCTGACCACTGGCAGTGGCGGGGCTTCACGCTGCTGCTGAGGTGGGGGGTGTGGGCTGGTGTGCCGGAGGATGGAAGCGGATCAGAGGAACCTGCTGCAATTCCGCTGACCCTGCATGGTGGCACCACCCACTGCGTTGTTGCTGCTGCTGCTGCTCTGACAGTGCCCGATGCTGCTCCCCCCTCCTCACCCCCTTCCCCCAAGCTGACCCAATGCGCGGTGAAGGACAGATAGCGGCCTGTCCCAAACCGGCTGCTCCACGAGTCCATGGTGACGTGGACCCGTTGACCCACCGCGTGATCCAGCCCTTTCCCAACATTGGCCATTACAGATCGGTGAAGTGCAGGGATGGCCGTGCGTGCAAAAAAAATGTCGGCTGGGGATTGGCCAATCGGGGGCTGCACACATCAGGAGCGCACGAATGTTGCTCTCCTCCTGCACAAGGGAATAAGGCAGGAGTTGGGAGCACATGGCAAGTGCCAGCAAGCCGTTCAGCTGACGCACGCGACGGCTGCTGGGAGGCAGAACCCTGACCACCCCCTGGAAGGTGTCGCTGAGCAGGGTCTGACGACGCCTTTTGCTGGCACGGGAATCACTGGAGGGAGCAGAGGAGGCCACTGAGGACTGGCTGCCAGAACAGGCCTCAGTGTCGGCGGCAGGAGTTGCAGAGGGAGGAGGAGCAGTGCGTTTCTGACGCACTCCTGCTGGTGCTGCTGGAGGAGGTAGAGGAGGGCGGGTGGCTGCTGCCGACGGCTTCGCAGTGGTGGCGTGTCTGCCACTGCCAGCTTCTTTCAACTTCATGAACTCCTCATGCTCATGGAAGTGTTTCCTTGCCAGATGGTTCACCAGAGAGGTGGTGCCGTACGCAGAGGGCTCCTTCCCTCTGCTGAGCTGCTGGCGGCACTGGTTGCAGGTGGCATACTTGCACTCCACATATGGCAGGGTGAAAAAACCCCAAATTGGGGAGGTGAAGTTGTCCCTTCGGCTGGAAGGTGCTGCTGCCGCTGGTCTCCCTGTGGTGGTTGGGGGTGGGGTGGGGGTTTCTTGGTGCCGCTGGTGGCACTGGCAGAACTCTCCACCTCTGGATCAGCACACTGTGTGGCCTGCATACCACGCCCACTTCTGATCCTGACTATGCCTGCGATGCTGATCCTTCTAGCAAGGCCCACAGACACATCCTCCTCCTCCTCCTCAGAGCTGATGACATCCCCAGGATCTGCCACCCAGTCTCTGTCCTTCACCCTATCATCATCATCCTCCCCCTCCGCAAACATGTCCTGCTGGGATGACCCCACAAACTCCGCTTCTGCATGCATGGGCTGAGGGACAGTGACCACTGGCTGACTGTCCAAAGCATCATCCCCCAAAGTGCCCATCAGCATTTCTTCCTCCTCCATTGCCAATTCTGCCGCAACAGCACTCCATAACCCCGCTGTGCTTGGGGATAAGAAGATGCTGAGTGACAGGGTGCTGGTGTTGCCCGCTGGGGCTGGAGAACTGCACTCCTCCTCCTCCTCCCCAGGCAGTGCTGGGCGGCTGCTGCTGCTCTTGCGAACAGGAGTGGTGGCGGGGGTGGAGGACTCGGATCCAGAGCTAATGGTGGCCTGCTCATCCACCATCAGTTCCACCACAGAGTCTGCGTCCTTCTCCTCAATAGGACGGCTCCGACCTGGCGGTGGGAGGAACATCTGCGCCACACGCTGCTGCTGTTGCTGCTGTGTCTCTGCAGCGTGACTCCCAGCTGTTGGGGGGCCAAGGAGTCCACGGCCAGTGGCTAATGGCGGAATAGCCACTGGTGCAGACGCAGAACTGCGCATGTTGGTGGTGGTGGCGCGGCTGCCACGCCCACGACCTCCTCTTTTGCCGATGCCCTTGCTGCCCCTGCCCAAACCGCGGCTGCCAGTGCCAGACATCGTATAGTTTTAATATTATACAAATTAAAAAAAAAGTTATGTATATGCGGGTGGGACAAGTGGGGTACTTTAATGGGGTGGTACTTGTGGTGGTGGTGGGTGTGTGAGGTGACGGACAGGTGTACTCTACAGCAGAGATCGGTGTAGCGCTAACGAGAGAGTGCGCAGTGCGCACACAAAGACCCTAGCTGACGCTGACTGACGGTGTCCCTATACACAGACTACAGTACAGTACAATTCAGCGAATACACAATACAAGTAATATAAACAATAGGGCAGGTGTAGCACTAACGAGAGGGTGCGGACAGCGCAGACGTGCACTGCGCACACAAAGACCCTAGGTAACGCGGTGACGGACGGTCCCTATACACAGACTAGAGTACACTACAGTACTAACTAAACAATAGAAGAATCTAGCTAAACAATAGAACAGGTGTGACTAGATTACACAGAGCAGATACAGGACAGGTATAGCAGTAAAGCTGGGCCTTGCTAACTACAAAATAGTACAATAATCTATCTAACACAGAAGTAGTACAGTAGAGTAGGACAGGTGAGAGCACAGGTAACTGGAGACTAGAGCACAGAGCAGGGCAGGCTGCCTTGCCTAGGCACAGGGCCTAGCTGCTGCAGCTGCAGCAACACCAGTGTCTCCCTCTAGCAGTGGCGGACACAGGCAGCAGTGGGCCCCTGTGCAAAATATGAATTGTGGGCCCCCCTGACCTGCGGCGCGCTTTGCGCACTGCGGCAAAAAATGGGTGCGGCTATAACCTGCGGCGCGCGAAGCGCACCGCGGCAAAAAATGGGCGTGGATAGAACCTGCGGCGCGTAGCGCCGCGGCAAAAAATGGGCGTGGCAATGACCGGATAAGGGCGGAGCTAACTGTAATTTAAAGTGATCCCGGGGTGAGAGTGATATGGAGGCTGCCATATTTATTTCCTTTTAAACAATACTAGTTGCCTGGCGGCCCTGCTGATCTATTTGGCTGCAGTAATAAACTGAATTACACCAGCAACAAGCATGCAGCTTAATCTTCTCAGTTCTGACAATATTGTCAGAAACCCCTGACCTGCTGCATGCTTGTTCAGGGTCTATGGTTGAAAGAATAAGAGGCAGAGGACCAGAACGGCAACCAGGCAACTGGTATTGCTTAAAAGGAGAGAAATATGGCAGCCTCAATATTATTCTCACCTCAGGTTCCCTTGAAAAGTGCAACGCAAAGACAGTGGGCCCAAGTTTTGGTGACCCTTTCCCCAGAAAATTCACATAATTGTGCAGGTTTTCTCAAGAAAATACACATAATGTGAGCAGATTTGCCCAGAAAATACATTCAATCATGTCGGCAGATTTGCCCAGAAAATACGTGCAATGATGTCGGCAGATATGCCCAGAAAATACGTGCAATGATGTCGGCAGATATGCCCAGAAAATACGTGCAATGATGTCGGCAGATATGCCCAGAAAATACGTGCAATGATGTCGGCAGATATGCCCAGAAAATACGTGCAATCATGTCGGCAGATATGCCCAGAAAATACGTGCAATCATGTCGGCAGATATGCCCAGAAAATACGTGCAATCATGTCGGCAGATATGCCCAGAAAATACCTGCAATCATGTCGGCAGATATGCCCAGAAAATACCTGCAATCATGTCGGCAGATATGCCCAGAAAATACCTGCAATCATGTCGGCAGATATGCCCAGAAAATACGTGCAATCATGTCGGCAGATTTGCCCAGAAAACACATGCAATCATGTAGCAAATTTGCCCAGAACATACATGCAATCATGTGGCAGACCTGCCCAGAACATACACGCAATCATGTGGCAGACCTGCCCAGAACATACACGCAATCATGTGGCAGACCTGCCCAGAACATACACCTGCTAAAATAAATAATAAAAAAAAAACATTTACTCACCTGCAGCAGCAGACCTCCTGTCCCAGCCTCCATCCGGCGCGCAGCTCCCATGGGTGGTTGGGTGGATAGGTAGCCTGGTGGGTAGGTAGGCAGCCGGGTGGGTAGGTAGGTAGCCCTTAGCCGGGTGGGTAAGTAGCCTGGTGGGTGGCTGGGTAGCCGGGTGAGTAGCCTGGTGGGTGGCTGGGTAGGCGGGTGGGTAGGTAGCCTGGTGGGTGGGTAGGTGGGTGGTTAGGTAGCTGGGTGGGTGGGTAGGTAGCCTGGTGGGTTGGTAGGTAGCCGGGTGGGTAGGTAGGTAGGTAGCCTGGTGGGTAGGTAGGTAGCCGGGTGGGTGTGTAGGTAGCCGGGTGGGTGGTTAGGTATCCGGGTGGGTAGGTAGCCGGGTGGGTGGGTAGGTAGCCGGGTGGTTAGGCAGCCGGGTGGGTAGGTAGGTATCCGGGTGGGTAGGTAGCCGGGTGGGTGGTTAGGTAGCCGGGTGGGTGGTTAGGTAACCGGGTGGGTGGGTAGGTAGCCGGGTAGGTAGGTAGCCGGCAGGGTGGTTAGGTAGCCGGTTGGGTAGCTAGGTAGCCGGGTGGGTAGGTAGCCGGGTGGGTAGGTAGCCAGGTAGATAGCCGGCAGGGTGGTTAGGTAGCCGGGTGGGTAGCTAGGTAGCCGGGTGGGTAGGTAGCCAGGTAGATAGCCGGCAGGGTGGTTAGGTAGCCGGGTGGGTGGGTAGGTAGCCTGGTTAGGTAGCCGGGTAGGTAGCCGGGTGGATGGTTAGGTAGAGGGGTAGGTAGCCGGGTGGGTGGGTAAGGTAGCCGGGTGGGTGTGTAGGTAGCCAGGTGGGTGGGTAGGTAGCCAGGTAGGTAGGTAGCCGGCAGGGTGGTTAGGTAGCCGGGTGGGTGGGTAGGTAGCCGGGTGGGTAGGTAGCCAGGTAGATAGCCGGCAGGGTGGTTAGGTAGCCGGGTGGGTAGCTAGGTAGCCGGGTGGGTAGGTAGCCAGGTGGGTAGGTAGCCAGGTAGATAGCCGGCAGGGTGGTTAGGTAGCCGGGTGGGTAGGTAGCCAGGTAGGTAGCCGGCAGGGTGGTTAGGTAGCCGGGTGGGTGGGTAGGTAGCCGGGTGGGTAGGTAGCCAGGTAGATAGCCGGCAGGGTGGTTAGGTAGCCGGGTGGGTAGGTAGCCAGGTAGATAGCCGGCAGGGTGGTTAGGTAGTCGGGTGGGTAGCTAGGTAGCCGGGTGGGTGGGTAGGTAGCCTGGTTAGGTAGCCGGGTAGGTAGCCGGGTGGATGGTTAGGTAGCGGGGTAGGTAGCCGGGTGGGTAGCTATCCGGGTGGGGGGCCCGACTCCTATCCTCCCTCACTCACCTCGGGGGCCCCCTCCCGGTATGCGCTGCAGCCGGCGGGAGAGCAGAAAATACAGGAAGTCTCCGGCCGGGGCTGCAGCAGACGCTAGAGGCAGCTGCTGCTTAGTTTCCGATATGTCTCCAAGTTGGAGACCAAGCGGCAGCTGCCGCCCCGGCCGGAGACTTCTTGTATTTTCCGCTCTCCCGCCGCATGAGGGGGGGGGGGCGAGGTGAGGGGGGAGGACAGGAGTTGGGCACCCCAGGTTAAAAAAATAATACATAAAAAAAAGAAAAATTTAAATAAAAAAAAACCTGCAATACTTAATGGGCCCCTGAAGCAGCGGAACTTCAGGGGCCCTCGTGCGGCGGCACGGCCTGCACGGCCGTATGTCCGCCACTGCCCTCTAGTCCCTAATCACACAAACTAAACTGCCTAAAATACAATCTATCTACAATACAAAGCAATACAGGTGAATATCAAGTGTTGGAGTGTAAAAACGCTAGGTGTATTGAACAATAAATGCACTTGCACAGACAAAAAGCACTGAAGCAATCTCTCAGTACAGTCAGTCAGTAAGTCGCAAGCAGGACGAGTGAGACAACATGGCGCCCGCTATTTATAGAGGGTGGCTTAGCCAGGCTCCCCCTCTGTGATTGGCTGCAGTCAGAGGGCTGGGAGCCCTCTGATTCACTTGTAAGGACTCGAGGTGACGTCTGACGTGACGCTATCCGAACTCGGATAGCTAGGATATATCCGGATAGCTGATTGCTCAATTATATTATCAGACAACTAAATTAGTGTAAATCTGATTATAGTGCCCCAAAAACCTAATAATGCCCCCAAAGGTAGAATAGAGACGGCAGCATAGTGTAGGTAAGAGTGAGCAGGTAGAAAGTAGAGAATTGCTGGTGACTGCCTTGAGGCAAGATGCTTACACAAGAGCTGACAACCATAACCGCAGTAATAATGCGTACCGACTCCCTGCTTCTACTTCCTGGTCTGGTCCATCTCTCTCCTCCTTCGTCTCAGTGTTTGAAATTTGAACAGAGGCTCCAGTGACATCATAAGTACTCTGTGCCGTTGAGGGAGCAGGTCAGGGGTGTGGTTAAAGCTTAAGCCGACATATGGCGCAGCTGTGGGTTGGGCTTGGCTGCGTCTTTCCTTTCCCTTTATGTCCAACCCTCCCTGTGCCACCTATCTTGACAGTGTCACAGTGATCTCTGTAGTAACGGGTAGCCGGTATCTTATTCGGGGCACTGTGGTGGGCACATCATAGGGGGACGTTCAGGGCACTATTACCATAGGTCTGTGGCACCATCCACGGATTGTATCTTTATTGGTTTAATGGGTTTGAAAAGAAAAACATGTATGATGTGCACGGCACTGTGACACAAAATTGTGCCTCTGTGTTGTTTTTCTTTTCTCCAATGGAACTCTCATTGAAAGTAGTGAGACAACCAGACAGATACGTTTTCAGTTGGAAAAAAGCTATAACGGTAATCATGTGACAGACAGGCAGCCACATGATTGGCTGTTCCCGAACTTCCTTTTCAGGGGAAGTAAAGTCACATCTATTCAGAAACAATGGTTAGGTGACAGTTTGCCATTTTACAGAAGTTCCTGAGCAGGTACCATGCTGCGGTGTTAAGCGGTGTGTTCCGCACCATTGAACAAATCTAATAAGATATTAAAAAATACATTACGCAATACCTTCAGAAAAGAAAGAAAAAAAAAAAGAAAAGATCTGAATCTGATCTACAGAGACATTCAGCAAGTGGAAAATATATAATATGGAATGCGTTCATCTGTGAATACACTACAGCAAACACAATCCACATTATTCCTGTACGGCCTCCTCTAATACCTCCGCCTGGTATTGTGCTGCACCACAGTAAATTAGGTTACTTAGGTCTGTGCTGTTTTCTATAGAATCGGAGAACGGCAAAACAAAAAACCAGATGGAACAAACACGTATTGCTAAAGCCTACCTCCGCTCTGAGCCATTATTATTCCAAGGAGCTTGCTCGTGTGTTGTGGAGGATGGAGCCTGTATGTCCTGTCAAGCCTGGAGCAGTGCTCTTTCCCTCTATCTAAGACAAACATAGCAGAGCCATTGTGCCTTAGGAGTATTTTGAACATGAAAAAAAATTAAACATATGCCAAGGCGCACCTGTCTATTTTTGCAGCAAACAATTTAAATGCAGCATAATAAAGAAGAGTAAATATGTTTTTACTTTTAAATGTTAAAGGACACCTGTGCTAAAAAAAAAACATCTGAGCTATTATAAAAATAAACAAAAATAACACCACCACTTTCTAAAACCTCCCTCTGCCTGAGCCCTAGTCGATCCCCCAGGCATACTGGGTTTTGGCAAGTATAAAGGTGGAAAAGCTTAGGAAATCCACTTGTTGGCCAAGCAGCAGTAATCAGATGTTGTTGCTCACAGTGAAGACTTGCTGCAGGTTTATATTGGGAGTGATAACACAGGGTTTCTGCTACTTGGCCAGCAGGTGGATTTCTTCAGCTTTTCCACATTCCAGCCCGACACTGGCTTTGGCGGCTCCCTGCCCCACAGAGGCGTAGCTAGGGTTTTCAGCGCCCGGGGACAAAGACAATTTTTGCCCCCTTCCGGGCAAAATAGGTGTGGCCACACATCAGAATATGGTCGTGGTCATTGGTGGAATCAGATGTTGTTTAAATGTGCCCCCTTCCCCTATTTAGACAGCCAAATGTTCCCTTTTCCCTATTCAGATAGCCAGATGTGCCCCCCATTAAAAAGCCAAAAGTGCGCCCCCCTTTCAATAGCCAGATGTGCCCCCCTTCCACTCAAATGAGCCAGATGTGCCCCCCTTTAGATAGCCAGATGTGCCCCCCTTTAGATAGCCAGATGTACCCCCCTTTAGGTAGCAGGATGTGCCTCCCTTTAGATAGCCAGATGTGCCCCCCCCCCCTTTAGATAGCCAGATGTGCCCCCCTTCCACTCAAATGAGCCAGATGTGCCCCCCTTTAGATAGCTAAATGTGCCCCCCCCCCTTAGATAGCCAGATGTGCCCCCCCTTTAGATAGCCAGATATGCCTCCCTTTAGATAGCCAGATGTGCCCCCCCCCTTTAGATAGCCAGATGTGCCCCCCTTCCACTCAAATGAGCCAGATGTGCCCCCTTTAGATAGCCAGATGTGCCCCCCCTTTAGATAGCCAGATGTGCCTCCCTTTAGATAGCCAGATGTGCCTCCCTTCAGATAGCCAGATGAACCCCCTTCAGATAGCCAGGTGTGCCTCCATTTAGATAGCCAGATGTGCCTCACTTAAGATAGCCAGATGTGCCCCTCTTTAGATAGCCAGAAGTGCCCACCCTTTAGATAGCCAGATGTGCCCCCTTCTCCAGGGTTTAAATAGCCAGATGTGCCTCCCTTTAGATAGCCAGATGTGCCTCCCTTTAGATAGCCAGATGTGCCTCCCTTTAGATAGCCAGATGTGCCTCCCTTTAGATAGCCAGATGTGCCTCCCTTTAGATAGCCAGATGTGCCTCCCTTTAGATAGCCAGATTCATCCCACTTTTTATGCTGCTGTGAACTGTTGGGAGCTGTAGCTGTAGGGAGAGAAGTGAGACGAGCCGCCTCTCATGCATGTGGGAGTGCAGACATAGCTTGTGCTTAGCACCCTAACAGTGATGCGCCCAGGGACACATGTTCCCCCTTGCCCAACCCTAGCTACGCCTCTGCTGCCTCTGCTGCCTCTGCCCACCCCTAGCTACTCCTCTGCTGCCCCACAATCACATTCCAGCCTCTACAGTGGTGCAGAGGATGGGATGTGGCAATAGGGAGAGGGAAGAGTCTGCACATAAAAGCCGACCTGAACTCAGAACTACCTCTCTGCTCTTAAAGATGAGCAACAACATACTAACCTTTAAAGAAAATCATTTTTTGTTACAGTTAATACAAATCCTGCAATAAATCTGCAGTGTGTCTACTTCCTGCTGTCATGAAAGCAGACATATTGTTAACATCCCGTGTTTACCAATTAGCTGCTCTGCCGTGGCAGCCAGCTGACACAGCTGTGAGATCAAATTATAACTAGTAATTAGTCACAGGTAAGGGGGGAATTAGAGAGGCTAAACTCTCTAAATACACACAATGTGCATTTCTCTATGCTTTACTTCTGTCCTGTGCAAGAGTTCAAGTCCACTTTAAGTAGATGGAAATTCAAAGCAGTGCAAGAAATTCGACATGGTTTAACCACTTCAACACAGGGTTTTTTTCTCCTTAAAAACCAGAGCAGTTTTAACACTTCAGTGCTGCTTCCATCTATTCGGCAATAACTTTTTCTCTACTTATCACTCCTAAATAATCTATATTTTTCTTTCAGTACTAACTAAGCTTTCTTTGAGTGGTACTTTTTGCTAAGAATTATTTCATTTTGTATGCATTTTAAAGGGAGTAAGAAAAATTAAAAAAAATAATTATTTCTCAGTTTTCAGCCATTAAAGGGGAACTGAAGAGAGAGGTATATGGAGGCTGCCATGTTTATTTCCTTTTAAGCAATACCAGTTGCCTGGCAGCCCTGCTGATCCTCTGCCTCTAATACTATTAGCCATAGCCCCTGAACAAGCATGCAGCAGATCAGGTGTTTCAGGCTTTAAAGTCAGATCTCACAAGACTAGCTGCATGCTTGTTTCTAGTGTTATTCAGATACTACTGCTGAGAAATAGACCAGCAGGGCTGCCAGGCAACTGGTATTGATTAAAAGAAAATAAATATCGCAGCCTCCGTATACCTCTTACTTCAGTTCCCCTTTAAAATTTTAAAATAAAATTTGCTTAATTTTCATTGACATAGGCAATCAAACAATTATGTTTATGACAATAGTAATTAATGAATAGTGATGAGCACAAATTTCTCATAATCATAATTTTGCATAGTAACTCATAATCAGGAACTGTAATTTCACAATTATGTGTAATTTTATGTAATTTTGTGCGACTTCAGTGGTTAATAGCATGGCCCCAATACATGCTATCATCACTTAAATTGCTAGGTATCAAGGCAGGGGTGTCAAACTCAATCACGTTAGAGGTCAAAATCTAAAACATAGTTTACGTCGGGGGGCCAAATTCTTTATTAAGATTTAACATTTATTTAACAGTCTCAAATAAAAGTGGCGTAACTGGAGTGCTTGCACCTGGATCCCCATTCTTCCCCTTTTGCAGAGCAGCGCAGCGGAGCAGTCTAACATCCACCTGCTCCAGGGCCGCCTGGGTTTCCTCTAATCCTCCTGACAGACACACGTTTCACATGCATGTCACATGATCAGGAGCTGGAGGTATGGAAGTATAGAGCGTGCAGCTGCCAGGAAGAGCAGAGGAGAAATGACACATTGCCGGAGCAGGCAAATACCACACTGCTCAGCTGCACTACTTCGCCATGCGGGAAGAGCGTGCCAGGGAAAAAGGTGTGTAGGGGTGTTTGTTTGTGCGTGTGTTTTAACAGCCATGTGGGGGGGATTTGGATCTAAGGAGGGGGTCACTCACTTTGCAGGGGGGGTCCCGGCTCAAAATGACAATGTTTCAGTCAGAAACACTGTCATCCTCTGGATGGGACGGCAGTGAACTGTTGTTCTTTTACTGATTACAATACATTGAAGCTTTGAGGGCAACATAAAATGGGGCAAGGAGGGCCGCATTCAGCCCACAGGCAGGGCCGGATTTAAGCCTAGGCCACATATGGCCATGGCCTAGGGCACCACAGGATCAAAGGCGGTTGGACAACAGGCCATACTAGGGGAGGGGCCACCTGGCTACCTATATTGGAGGGAGGGGATCATCAGGCTATCTATAGGGAAGGGAGCGGGAGTCATCTGGCTTCTTATACAGGAGGGAAGGGAGGGTATGGTTACAGGAGGGGTAGGCTTATCTGGCTATCTATACTGGATAAGGGGGGGGGGGGGGGGGGAGGTAATTGTGTATTAAGGGGAATAGTTGGTACGAAATGACGCTAAATTCCAAATGGATTATGCAAAATCAATTGGATTTCCAAATCATAATTACATGTGATTTTACGCAAAATTTCGCATAATCGTAATAAGCAGTTTACTATTATTATTATTATTATTATTATTATTTAGTATTTATATAGCGCCAACATATTACGCAGCGCTGTACAGTATATATATATATTGTCTTGTCACTAACTGTCCCTCAAAGGAGCTCACAATCTAATCCCTACCATTGCCATATGTCTATATTATGTAGTGTAAGTACTGTAGTCTAGGGCCAATTTTTAGGGGGAGCCAATTAACTTATCTGTATGTTTTTGGAATGTGGGAGGAAACCGGAGTGCCCGGAGGAAACCCACGCAGACACGGAGAGAACATACAAACTCTTTGCAGATAGTGCCCTGGCTGGGATTCAAACCAGGGACCCAGCGCTGCAAGGCGAGAGAGCTAACCACTACGCCACCGTGCTGCACTGTATCTGCACTGATAAATCACTATTCTTGTTGACAGTGATGTGTGATAGCGTGAGTCGTGACAATGGTTGTATTTGTATTTTGTTTATGCAGAATATTGGGGAGGGCTGCTCGCAGTGGAAGCAGATGATGGTTTAGTGTGTGTCTGCGCAAACACAGTTTGGAAGGCTATAAAGACTTACCATAAATGTATAGATCTATATTCCGGCTCTGTGTTAGAGCTTCGCACAATGAATATCCAGCCAGCTCATGCTGAGAAAACACTTTATTGTTACACTCCTGGAGCCCAAGCTTTGTTTTGGTGATATATTGGTTTAATCTTTAGGCTCTGCAGTTTTTCATTGCAGGTAAATATTTAGCCGGGGAGCGCACACCTCCGCATGCTTTGTTACCCGCTGGGGACACCCTCATTATCGCACTCTGCCTCATATCTTTACTGTTTCAGGTAGTCAGGAATCCTATCTATCACTTTCTCCATCCATAGACCGTCCTCCTCCGATGACTTGTTTATCCCCACCTGAAACTTCTGTACATTGTTATTAATGCTGAGATCTTCTGGGATTCGTAAAATGTAATTCTGTCTTTCACCTAAGCTTGAGTGGCAGATGAACATTTTCCACATTACCTTGTCTTCCCGTATTTGTATCTGCCTGGTAGACTAATCCACTTTGGCTTCATCCGCTTGCAAATAAAAAATGGTCGTACATGGAAGGCAACATGGCCATGAAAAACATGTTCAACACTTTAGTTGAATAAGTACAGTGGTGTTATGATCGCTGCTGCAGCAGGTATTGCTGGCAGTAGTAGTGCTGCTGAGGCAGTTCTGATCTCTTTCCATGCAAGCTGCATAGCTTTGTCTGCCTTTCCCTGCTGTCAGCTTGTGACTGATTATCATTCACCTGTGTGGGAATCTGCATGTCTGCTCCCATTGGATAACCTCAGTATAAAGATCTGCTTCCTGCAGGGTTTCCTTGGGCTATCATAGTTTCAGTGTAAGCTAGTCTTGCTGTTGCTCAGCCCCAGACCGTGTTTCTTGTTCTAAAGATACTTTGCTGGTCTTGCATCATATATTGGTTCATTGCCAATATATATGCATACCAGCACGTTTATTATTTTCCTTGTATTCGTGTTACGTTGATACATCAGTGTCGCTGATATATACGTACACGAACTGTTTATATCCTGTGTTCAGTCAGTCAGTTTTCCAGCACGTTTTGGTAGTTTGCACGTATCGTGATCACCCGTGCTGAGCTAGTATCCTGCTCCTGGTCCTGTTTGTGGATTGCGTTCATCTCTGCGAGGAGATAACGAATCCTTCTGAATCCTGTCCTGTTACCGTTTGTGGATTGCGTTCATCTCTGCGAGGAGATAACGAATCCTTCTGAATCCTGTCCTGTTACCGTTTGTGGATTGCGTTCATCTCTGCGAAGAGATAGCGAATCCTTCTGAGTCCTGTTCCCTGTATTGCTCCAGTGCGAGTCAGTGTTCCTGCTTATGTCATATATCGGTTCATTGCCGATATATACATATGTTAGTCAGACGTTACAAATAGTTTCATTGATAGCTGTAATTGTAATACGCTAGGAAAACATACTTATTGTATATTTGTCTGTGTTACGTTCATCTATCTTGATCCTGCTATTTCCTGACTATCCTGTCCTGTCTTTGTGAGGCACGCCATCGCTGTAAACGCATTGGCTGCCTCATTCCAGTCTGTCTTGTTGTGGACGCTTGCTGTCACTAAGTAGTGGCTAGTTAAGCAAGCGTTCATTCTGTCTACCTGCCCTGATCTCCTCAGTTCTGGTTTATGTGCTCAGCGCTATTTTGCGCTGAGACGTTATCACGAAAGTATTGTTTGTGGCTGTTCGGATCTGCACCGGCTCTGTGCGCCACAATCTCCTATTGGAGTCAGTCCTCTCCTCCACTAAACTGGGGATATCCTGATTCCTTGTGCTGGTGTGTATACCTCCTTCACGTCAGCTTATGCAGCACGTGCTGACCGTGGAGAATACACCTCCAAGCGTGACAAGTGGAATTCAAGTGCTTGAGCTTTTGGGGAAAAGAAGATCGGTTGAACCTCTAGACCATAGTAGTCAAACTCTGTCCTGCAGGGACATTACATTTGGCCGACAGGTGGTTTCCCCACTTTACATTATGTTTGGTCCACTCTAGACAACTAGGGAAGCTGTATAGGGGGTGATGCCCTAGATCACCAGGGAAGCCAAATGGTGGAGAAAGAGGGAAAGAACTATACACCAGGGAATTGTATTGGGAAAGGGGGGGGGGATAGTTATACACCAGGGGACTTTATAAGGGAGGGAAATGGCCACTAGACATTGGACTTGGTCCCAGGGTACAATTTCAGCCCACTTTGTATTTGAGCTTGACACCCCTGCTCTAGACTATCCAGAGGCTTCCCTCTACTGAGGGAAACATCTATTTTTATGTCTTAGAAGTCTTCAGGTATACTTTAAAAGGGAACTGAAGTAAGAGGTATACGGAGGCTGCCATATTTATTTCCTTTTAATCAATACCAGTTGCCTGGCAGCCCTGCTGGTCTGTTTCTCTGCAGTAGTATCTGAATAACACCATAAACAAGCATGCAGCTAGTCTTGTCAGATCTGACTTTAACCACTTAAGCCCTCAGTCGTTTTCACTTTATGCATCCGAGCAATGTTCACCTCCCATTCATTAGCCTATAACTTTATCACTACTTATCACAATGAACTGATCTATATCTTGTTTTTTCTGCCACCAATTAGGCTTTATTTGGGGGTTACATTTTGCTAAGCGCTACCTTACTGTAAATGAATTTTAACAGTAAGAATAAGAAAAAAACTGAAAAAAAAATAATTATTTCTCAGTTTTCGGCCATTATAGTTTTAAAATAATACATGCCTCCATAAATAAAACCCACGTATTGTATTTGCCCATTTATCACGGTTATTTCACCATTTAAATTATGTCCCTATCACAATGTATCGTGATAATATTTTATTTGGAAATAAAAGACCATTTTTTCCATTTTGCATCCATCACTATTTACAAGCTTATAAAAAAAATATATAGAAATATTTCATCTTTACATAGATATTTAAAAAGTTTAGACCCTTAGGTAAATATTTATGTGTTTTTTTATAGTAATGTTTGTTTTTTTTTTTTTATTAAACATTTTATGTGGATATTTTTGGGAGGGTGGGATATAAATAGTGTTTTATTTGGGGAAATATTTGTGTATTGTAATGTTTTTTTTTACTTTTAGATGTAGTTTTACTTTTTGGCCACAAGATGACAATCTTGAGTTTGTTTACATGACATAGAGTCAGAAAAAAGCGTAGCTAGAGGGACATAGAGTCAGAAAAAGTGTAGCTTCCGAGAGAAGCTGTCGCTTTTTCAGCGGGGGAGAGGAATCAGTGATCGGCACCATAGCCCGATACATTGATTCCTGGGCTAACGAATCCGCGGCCGGGAGTGCGCGTGACCTCCTTGACGTTTTTATACGTCAAGGAGGACAAAGTGGTTAAAGAGAATCTGTAACGTCAAAACATCCCCTGGGGGGTACTCACCTCGGGTGGGGGAAGCCTCAGGATCCTAATGAGGCTTCCCACGCCGTCCTCCTTTCCTCAGGGGTCTCGCTGCAGCCCTCCGTACAGCGGTGACGTCAATATTTACCTTCCCGGCTCCTGCGCAGGCGCTCTGACGGCTGTCGGCTCCGAAGTAGGCGGAAATACCCGATCGCCGTCGGGTCTGCTCTACTGCACAGGTGCAAGTCTCCGGCGCCTGCGCAGTAGAGCGGACCCGACTGAGATCGGGTATTTCCGTCTACTTCGGAGCCGAAAGCAGCCACAGTGCCCCCGCTGGAGCCTGCAAAGGTAAATATTGAATTGACAGTCGGGTCTGTTCGGAGGGCTGCAGCGAGACCCCCGTGGGACAGAGGACGGCGTGGGAAGCCTCATTAGGATTCCGAGGCTTCCCCCACCCGAGGTGAGTACCCCCCAGGGGATATTTTTGATGTTACAATGTCTCTTTAAAGTCTGAAACACCTGATCTGCTGCATGGTGTTCAGGGGCTATGGCTAATAGTATTAGAGGCAGAGGATCAGCAGGGCTGCCAGGCAACTGGTATTGCTTAAAAGGAAATAAACATGGCAGCCTCCATGTACCTCTCTTTTCAGTTCCCCTTTAAGGTAACATCACTAAGATCGTGCTGGTGATAATAAGGCAGGTGAAAACTTATCATCACACATCAATCAATATTTTAAGTGTTAATTCACTAAAGAAGCTTGCATTATTAACATGTAGTGATAAGCTTTTACAGTGAGAGTGATATCTTATCAATCCAGTCCTTAAGTTATCACCGCTGTAGTAATTATTACATGCAGTAGATAGGGAGGGGAAAGGCACATGCAGGCAGGATGTAGCGCAGCCTCTTCTGCTGCCAGGCCCGGGTGATTATGATTACAGCCAGGGACGGAGAGAGAGGCCGTGGCTGTGTGTATGTGGCTTGGTCTGTGTGTTTCTGTGTCTCTGTTTGTGAATTTCTGTGTGTGTGGGTGCACTCGCGCATGCACACACACGCTTGGTAGTGTCTCTCCATCACTCTATGTGTGCCTACTGTGTATATTTCTCTATATACAGAGTCCCTTTCTTCATAAACTAGTAAAAAATCAAGCAGACAGCTCAGAATGCTTTAATTTACATTGCAGTCTGTATTAACACTCCACTTAACGACAGCTCAGGCCAGATGAGAATTCCTCACACACTTTACAGTTGTTATCACTTGCATTCCTTTCTGTGAACTAACATGCTGTCTTTAACTATAGAATTATGCTGTTATTTTAAGGATCGAATCCTTAACTTTAGAAATCACTCCTTACCTTAAGGACAAAATTCTTATTTTAAAGCTTGCCTGGGGTAAAATGCTTAGTGAACACTAAGGGCTTGATTCACAAAAGCGTGATAACTCAGTTATCACGCCTAAAAGCTTTGCACGTGCAAACTAAGGTGCTAAGTATTTTGCACATGCAAACTACGTGCAAAGCACTTAGCACCCTAGTTAGCACGTGCAAAGCATGTTGGCACGTGCCAAGTGGCTTTTCACTGGCGTGCTAACGCTTTGCACGCTTTAGTGAATCAAGCCCTAAATGCTTTAAAACATCACAGATTTGTTATTAAAGGAATCCAGACAAATTTAAAAAAAAAAGCTTTACTCACCTGTCCCACGCTGACCACTCCGGTCTCCGCTGCCATCCTGGGCTCCCCGCACGGTGCAGAGGCCGACCTCCAGGTCACCCTTACTGTGCTTGTGTAAACCGTCGCTGTCAATCAAGCCCACGTTGTCCGCGGCTTACTGCACAGGCGCAGTAGTTCTGTGCCTGTGCAGTAAGCCGCAGACAACGTGTGCTTGATTGACAGCGGCGGTTCACGCAGGTGCAGTAAGGACAACCTCGAGGTCAGCCTGAACAGCGTGCGGGGAGCCCCGAACGGTGGTGGAGAGCGGAGCGGTCAGAGTGGGACAGTCGGCTGCAAAAGGCTGGCGAATGCCCCAGGTGAGTAAAGCTTTTTTTTTTTTTATTTGCCTGATGATTCCTTTAAAGACAGGAGATGAGCTTAGTGAATTGTGGCCTAACTTAATGTGTAGGATTTTTGCTTGGTTCTGTTAAATGAGAACCGTTAACCGTAGGCTATTATCCAAACCAGGAAAGAGTGATCTATTCAAGCAACACATTTATTCTTTTTACAAAACCTATGTTTGACATGACTGTCATGCAAATACATTAAAATAAGCAATATAAATATCATCTCTGACAGGATTCCATGAACAATGCTTCACAGACATCTCTCATCTATTGTTATATGTCATCTGTTTTACTCCCCCAGAGTCAGATTAGCATACAAATCTGCAAGTGATATCTGACACTTACCGCACATTGTATGGTATGATGCGTATTGGAATGGATATTAATTAGCCTCACAGGCTTAGTAACATAGATGCATTTTTCCAGTTCCTTTTGGAATCATCCTGATTAAATTCAAAGACCTCCATCAAAAGTAGTAGAGGTGCATACACACACAATGGTTGTGCAGTTCTGGGTATCAATGATCGTAATCACCTAATTACGATTACGCGAAATTACCCGTCCATCTTTGCAATCACGCCTATACATAAATAAAAACGATTAATTCAATTGACTTAGTGTAATCATGCATAATTATGCATTAATTTACACGTAATTTACGCGTAGTTTTGTGCCGACGTTGGCAGTGAATAGCATACATGCAATTGCAACCAACATTGCTACATATGTTAAAGAGGAACTCCAGTGAAAATAATGTAATAAAAAACAGTGCTTCATTTTTACAATAATTATGTATAAATGATTTAGTCAGTGTTTGCACAATTTGTAAAATCTTTCCTCTCCCCGATTTACATTCTGACATTTATTACATGGTGACATTTTTACTGTGGGCAGGTTATGTAGCTGCTGCTAGCTGTTTTGGCTGTAAAGCCGCATCTACACGCGTAGATGCGGCCGCGATGCTCCTTATCAATCAAGCCGCTGATGCGGCTCGATTGATAAGATCCGGCAGGACGGATCTCCGCACCGCCGATTCCCTGCTCGCTCCCCGCGAGGGGACAATGGCAGGGAATTGTGCGGGAGATAAGCGGCGCCGGCGGGGACGAGCGGGCACGAGCGGGGAATCGAATGCGGCGAGCTGGGACGCGGCGGGCACGCGGAAGAGGCGATCCGGCGGCTAATCGAGCCGCCGGATCGCTTCAATGTCCCATGGTGTAGATGGGGCTTTAGAGACAGCTGTAAACAGCTATTTCCTGTCTGTGAACCTTGTTACATTGTAACAAGCTGCCAAAAGTACCGTGGTCCCAGAGCTTCTTGTGGGAGGAGTTTCAGCACAAAATCAGTCATACAGCGCCCCCCTGATGGTCTGTTTGTGAAAAGCAATATATTTCTCATGTAAAAGGGGGTATTAGCTACTGATTGCGATAAAGTTCAATTCTTGGTTGGAGTTTCTCTTTAAGGAGAATAGTGGGTATAAGTAAAAAAATGATTTTTGAAAAGACCTTGTAGATTTTGAGAAAATCGATTTTAAAAAATGCAAGAAAAAAATTTTTTAAACTCAGAAAAATCACAGTATGAAAACTATTTTTCTTTGTATTTTTAAAATCGATTTTCTCAGAAACTACAAGGTCTTTTTTAACAATTATTTTTGTAAATTGTACCCACTGTTCTCCTGAACATATGTAGCAATAGCATGTATGAGGGCTTTGCTATTCATCGCCAAAGTCAGCACAAAATTACGCGTATATTATGCATAGAGATGGCTAGAACCTCCGATTTTAGGTTCACGAACCTCGAACGCGAACTTCCGCAAAAGTCTGCAAACCTGCAAACTTTCCGAACCGCAATAGACTTCAATGGGCAGGCGGACTTTCAAAACTTTAAACACTAATTCTGACCACAAAAGTGATGGAAAATATGTTTCAAGGGGCCTAACACCTGGAGGGGGCATGGGGGAGTGGGATACATTCCAAAAGTCCCGGGGGAAAATCCGGATTTGAAGCACAGCAGCTTTTTAAGGGCAACAATCACATTGCATTGCTAAATTAAAGACATAAAGTGCTTTAAAACATCTTACATGTGTATACATCAATCAGGTAGTGTAATTAGTGTACTGCTTCACACTGACAGACCAAACTCACTCTGTAACGCACCGCAAACAGCTGTGTAGTGATGGCCGTGCTGGACTGGTGCGCACCATGGCAAGAGTGCAGGCAATGGCGGTTTTCAAGCCCATATGGTCGGGCTGAGGTAGCTCAATGACAGAACAACAGTGATTGAGTGTCCAGCTGATTGAATTTGGTCTGTCCACAATGAAGCAACAACCTTATTATCTTGGGTCAGGTGTGCCCCCCAACACACTCATATAGCCGGTCATTGCTTCATTGTGATACGCAAGCCCCTTCACCGCGGCAAGGTAACGATCACGAAGGGGAATTGACACATGTACATGCCTTTTGTTTTGTTGTTGCAGCTGCAGTGCAGCCAGAGAAATTAGGCAGGCATGAACAGGCACCAGAAAAATTATTATAGCGGCCGCTGCTAGCAGCGGCCTTAAAAATTCAGGAATCCGCCTGGAGTCCTGGACCCTGTTGGTGGTGGCGGAGAAGGCAGTCAAGTGGCCTGCAGGCAGAGATGCTGTGTGGAGACCGACTTAGTCTTGGGGCAGGTAGTCACACGGCATGCAGGCAGAGATGCTGTGTGTGGGGGCTGTCTTCAGGCAGGCCTGACTGTGCTTTGCAGACCAAACATCCGTGGTCAGATGGACCCTTGACCCAACGCTGTGTGCCAGAGATGACACCACTTGCCTTTCAACATCACGGTACAGTTTGGGTATTGGCTTTTTTGAGAAATAATTACGGCATGGTATCTTCCACTGCGGTGTGCGGCTTTACTTTTGTGTGCTGCTTTTCCTCAAGTGATCATCCCATTGCAGTTTGTGCTTTGTCATCATGTGCCTTCGTAAGGTAGTTGTCCCTACGTGGGTCTTGGTCTTTCCACGGCTCAATTTTCGGTGGCAGAGAGTACAGATGGCATTGCTCTCATCTGAGGCAGACACACAAAAACATTTCCACACCGCTGAGCCCTGGGATGATGGCATTTTGGTGATGGCTGCTGACTGAGTGTTAAGTGGGGTGCCAGAATCAGAGCAGGAGGAGGAAGATATGTCACACTTCCATGCGGAAGCTGAGGAAGATGAGGTGTTCTGTGTTAAATAGTCAACTATGTCCTGACAATATTGGGGGTTGATGGCACGAGCCTTCTTCTGAACACTGTACTTTGGTCAAGGGCCGCACAGAATCACGACAGCACGACCTCGAACAGACCTGCTGGGTGGCCTGCCTCTGGCTCTGCCTCTGCCTGTTGTTTTGTCCATATGGGGGGGGGGGGGGGGTGAAGTGTAAAGGTATGCACGGACTGGTATATAAAACAGCTACATAGTTACATAGTTATTTGGGTTGAAAAAAAAAACATACGTCCATCTAGTTCAACCAGAGAACAAAGTACAACACCAGCCTGCTCCCTGACATATCCCTGTTGATCCAGAGGAAGGCGAAAAACCCTTACAAGGCATGGTCCAATTAGCCCCAAAAGGAATAAAATTCCTTCCCGACTCCAGATGGCAATCAGATAAAATCCCTGGATCAACATCATTGGGCATTACCTAGTAATTGTAGCCATGGATATCTTTCAATGCAAGGAAAGCAAAAGCTCATCCGCCAAGCTTTTATATTGCCCTCTGATGTATTTATACATGTTAATTAGATCCCCTCTAAGGCGTCTTTTCTATAGACTAAATAAACCCAGTTTATCTAACCTTTCTTGGTAAGTGAGACCTCCATCTCACGTATCAATTTTGTTGCTCGTCTCTGCACCTGCTCTAAAACTACAATACCTTTCCTGTAATGTGGTGCCCAGAACTGAATTCCATATTCCAAATGTGGCCTTACTAGAGAGTTACATAGTTACATAGTAATTGTAGCCATGGATGTCTTTCAACGCAAGGAAAGCATCTAAGCCCCCTTTAAATGCAGGTATAGAGTTTGCCATAACTACTTCCTGTGGCAATGCATTCCACATCTTAATCATTCTTACTGTAAAGAACCCTTTCCTAAATAAATGGCTAAAACGTTTTTCCTCCATGCGCAGATCATGTTCTCTAGTCCTTTGAGAAGGCCTAGGGACAAAAAGCTCATCCGCCAAGCTTTTATATTGCCCTCTGATGTATTTATACATGTTAATTAGATCCCCTCTAAGGCGTCTTTCTATAGACTAAATAAACCCAGTTTACCTAACCTTTCTTGGTAAGTGAGACCTTCCATCCCACGTATCAATTTTGTTGCTCGTCTCTGCACCTGCTCTAAAACTGCAATATCTTTCCTGTAATGTGGTGCCCAGAACTGAATTCCATATTTCAGATGTGGCCTTACTAAACAGGGGCAATATTATGCTAGCATCTCGAGTTTTTATTTCCCTTTTAATGCATCCCAAAATTTTGTTAGCTTTAGCTGCAGCGGCTTGGCATTGAGTACGATTATTTAACTTGTTGTTGATGAGTACTCCTAAGTCCTTCTCCAAGTTTGATGTCCCCAACTGTATCCAATTTATTTTGTATGGTGCTAGAGCATTGGTACAACCAAAATGCACGACTTTACATTTTTCAACATTGAATTTCATCTGCCATTTATGTGCCCATATAGCCATCCTATCCAGATCCTGTTGCAATATGTCCCTTATCTTCCTGAGAGTTGATAATTCTGCACAATTTTGTATCATCTGCAAAAATAGCAACATTGCTTACTACTGCATCTACTAGGTCATTAATAAATAAATTGAAGAGCACTGGACTGAATACAGACCCCTGTGGGACCCCACTCATAACAGTCACCCATTTTGAGTATGATCCGTTGATCACAACTCTTTGTTTTCTGTCCATTAGCCAGTTCCCTATCCATGCACACAGACTCTTCCCCAGTCCTTGCACCCTCAACTTTTGCACCAGACTTTTGTGTGGAACAGTGTCGAAGGCCTTTGCAAAGTTCAAGTATATCACATCTACAGCATTTCCAATATCCACATTAGCGTTCACTACCTCATAAAAGCTGAGCATGTTAGTCAAACAGGACCTGTCTTTAGTAAACCCATGTTGATGCTGAGAAATAAGATTATTTTCTAATATGAAGTCATGTATAGTATCTCTTAGTAACCCCTCAAATAGTTTGCATACAACTGATGTTAAGCTTACAGGTCTGTAATTTCCTGGATCTGATTTTTTGCCCTTCCTAAATAATGGGAAAACGTGGGCTGTACGCCAATCCACTGGGACTCTGCCAGTTGAAAGAAAGTCGCAAAAGATAAGATTTATCTATAACTGAACTTAATTCCCTTAGGACCCAAGGATGCATGCCATCCGAGCCAGGTGCCTTGTCTATTTTTAATACAGAGAGCCAGGTGCAGTGAACAGGTATGCAGTGACTGGTATATAAAACTGTGTGCTGTCCTACACAGGTGCAGTGAAAGGAATACAGTGACTGGTACTACAATACAATAACAGGTATGCACGGACTGGTATATAAAACAGTGTACGGTCACACAGAGGTACAGTGAACAGGTATGCAGTGACTGGTATATAAAACTGCATGCGGTCACACACAGGTGCAGTGAAAAGTATGCACGGATACATTGAACAGGTATGCAGTGACTGGCATATAAAACTGTGTGCTGTAACACAGGTGCAGTGAAAGGTATGCACGAACTGATTTTACAAATGTGCAGCTGTCACACACACAGGTGCAGTGACTAGTATATAAAACTGCGTGCTGTTACACAGGTGCAGTGAAAGATATGCACGGACTGGTGTTACAAATGTGCAGCTGTCACACACACAGGTGCAGTGACTAGTATATAAAACTGCATGCTGTTACACAGGTGCAGTGAAAGGTATGCACGGACTAGTATTACAAATGTGCAGCTGTCACACACACAGGTACAGTGAACAGGTATACAGTGACTGGTAGGGCTGATCGGAACAGCTGAATTCTGATTTCGTCGAAATTTCGTGTACCGCATGCGAAAACCGAGTTTCGTGTTCCGAATTTTCGAGTTCCGAGTGCATTTCTATTGAATTAAATAGTGTTAACTTCTGCGGTTAATTGTAAAGCCCCCGTACATGCTATCATTACCAAATTTGCCATGTTTATTAAGCAGATGAGTAGGAACATGGTAAAAAAAAATTGTGAAAATATAGTTTTTGAGCAAATCGATTTCAAAGTTTCATAAGAAAAATGTTTTTTAAACTGTGTAAAATGACACTGCTGCAGAACAGGTTACTGCATTCCGAGTTCTGTATACATATTGTATACATTTCATGAAAACAGACAGCGTGGGGTCCCCCCTCCCAAGCCTCCTTAACCCCTTGTCCCCCATGCAGGCTGGGATAGCCAGAATGCAGAGTCCCGGCCACGTGGGGCTTCGCACCCTGAGCTATACCAGCCCGCATGGTCCATGGTATGGGGGGGCTCTGGAGGAGAGGGGCGGCCAACCTCCCCCTCTCCTCCAGAGCCCTTGTCCAATCCATGGACAAGGGGCTCTTCCCCACCTCCGGTGCCCCAGGAGGAGGTGGGGGCCGCCGACGTCCTGGGGGGTTCATGGTGCATAGCAGAGGCTGAGAACACGAAAATGTTGCCTTTAAAACAAGAAATTTCGGCAAACAGTGATGCAATCAAAATGGCCACTGGGAAATCCCTGATCGCTGGAGGCCACACTAGAGTGGCGAAACCGATGGTGGGTCCAGGTGACCAGAGCAGGAGGTGCCCTAATCCCCTGGACCCACCCATTCATGTGAAATAACGCGTATTCTGACACTCTGAGGTGGCCTCCGGGGAACGGGGATTCCCCAGCAGCCATTTTGTTTATGACACTGTTTGCCGGAAATTCTTGTTTTAGCAAACAATTTTCGTGTTTCTAGCTTATGCAATACAGATTGCAGAGGCTGTCTACAGCCATTCATCCCCAGGAGTTCTGCAGGATCGGCAGGTGCGCGGGACCTCCTAAGAGGATAGAGGGGGGCACAGCGCAGGAAGGTGGGAAAGTGGGCACAGAGCGGCGGGGAGAGGGGGAAGCCTCCCCTCCCTCACCTAGAGCCCCCCCTTGCGCACTCCCCCCCACCTCCAGAATTCCAGCCAGCCAGCGGAACGGGAGGGAGGTGGGATGTCATAAGAGGATACTGGCGTGGGACCACTCCTGAGGTTACTGGCGTGAGATTATCCCAAGGTAAGTATCCCTGGTTAATTTAGAACAATGAAGGACTTTTTTCGTTGTCGTGTTTTTATTTCTTTTTTTAACTCTGCTGAAATGGGTAAGGGGTACCGTGTACCCCTATACTCATTTCTCCTGGGGAGGGGGCGGCTTCCGGGTCCGCTTGTTAAAGGGGAACCCCGGATGGCACCATGAACCCCCCAGGACGTCGGCGGCCCCCACCTCCTCCTGGGGCACCGGAG
The DNA here is from genome assembly GCF_040937935.1 of Hyperolius riggenbachi. Classification (NCBI taxonomy): domain Eukaryota; kingdom Metazoa; phylum Chordata; class Amphibia; order Anura; family Hyperoliidae; genus Hyperolius; species Hyperolius riggenbachi. The sequence continues at coordinate 77,507,882 of NC_090652.1, read as the reverse complement.
ATGGGGAAGAGCCCCTTGTCCATGGATTAGACAAGGGCTCTAGGGGAGAGGGGAAGGTTGGCCGCCCCTCTCCTCCAGAGCCCCCCCATACCATGGACCATGCGGGCTGGTATAGCTCAGGGTGCGAAGCCCCACGTGGCCGGGACTCCGCATTCTGGCTATCCCAGCCTGCATGGGGGACAAGGGGTTAAGGAGGCTTGGAAGGGGGGATCCCACGCTGTCTGTTTTCATGAAATGTATACAATATGTATACAGAACTCGGAATGCAGTAACCTGTTCTGCAGCAGTGTCATTTTACACAGTTTAAAAAACATTTTTCCTATGAAACTTTAAAATCGATTTTTTTAAAAACTATAAGCTCTTTTCACAATTTTTTTTTTTACTATGTTCCTACTCATCTGCTTAACATACATGCCAAATTTGGTGATGATAGCATGTAAGGGGGCTTTACAATTACCCATGGAATTTAGCACTATTGACTTCAATGTAAACGCGAATTCGGTACTCGGAATTGCCGAATTTTCGGGTTTCGAGAGCTTACTCGGAACTGCCAAATTCCGATGGCAAACTCGAAATTCGGAATCCGAGAGCTCAGCCCTAGTGACTGGTATATAAAACTGCATGCGGTCACACACAGGTGCAGTGAAACGTATGCACAGGTACATTGAACAGGTATGCAGTGACTGGTATGTAAAACTGCGTGCTGTAACACAGGTGCAGTGAAAGGTATGCACGAACTGATATTACAAATGTGCAGCTGTCGCACACACAGGTGCAGTGACTAGTATATAAAACTGCGTGCTGTTACACAGGTGCAGTGAAAGATATGCACGAACTGGTATTACAAATGTGCAGCTGTCACACACACAGCCAGCCTCGGACAGGCCCACCGAACCACCGATGGTCCCATCGGTGGGCCCCGGCCGTCCCGCCTCCTGGGGGCCCCAGTGCTAAAAAGGAGGGGGGCTAAGCGCAGGAAGGGGGGACATTGTGCACAGATCGGCGGGGAGGGGCGGAAGCCTCCCCCCCCCCCTCCCTCACCTAGGGGCCCCCCTTCCGCGCTCCCCCCCCTCCAGAATTGCAGCCAGCGGCAGCACCAGGGAAGAATCACTTAACGGCATGACAGAGAGATCCGTAGCTCTGCGTGCCGCTGGCTGGTCTCTCTGTCTCCTGAACTGACTGTCCAATCACGCTCTCGCAGGAAGTACTGCGAGAGCGTGATTGGACAGTCAGTTCAGGAGACAGAGACCAGCCAGCGGCTCGCAGAGCTACGGATCTCTCTGTCATGCTGGTAAGTGATTCTTCCCCGGTGCTGCCGCTGGCTGCAATTCTGGAGGGGGGGCCCCTAGGTGAGGGAGGGGGGTGGCTTCCGCCCCACCCCGCCGATCTTTGCCCGCTGCCAACCTGATTGCATTTTGAGGGGGGGGGGGATCTGCCACCAACCTGCCCACATTACGATTTTCTGGTCACTGCTGCCCACATTACGATTTTCAGGTGTCTGCTGCCCACATTACGATTTTCAGGTGTCTGCTGCCCACATTACGATTTTCAGGTGTCTGCTGCCCACATTACGATTTTCAGGTGTCTGCTGCCCATATTACGATTTTCAGGTGTCTGCTGCCCATATTACGATTTTCTGGTGTCTGCTGCCCACATTGCGATTTTCTGGTGCCTGCTGCCCACATTGCGATTTTCTGGTGCCTGCTGCCCACATTGCGATTTTCTGGTGCCTGCTGCCCACATTGTGATTTTCTGGTAACTGCTGCCCACGTTACAATTTTCAGGTGTCTGCTGCCCACATTACGATTTTGAGGTGTCTGCTGCCCACATTACGATTTTCTGGTGACTGCTGCCCACATTGTGATTTTCAGGTGTCTGCTGCCCACATTACGATTTTCTGGTGTCTGCTGCCCACATTACGATTTTCAGGTTTCTGCTGCCTACATTACGATTTTCAGGTGTCTGCTGCCCACATTGTGATTTTCTGGTGTCTGCTGCACACATTGTGATTTTCAGGTGTCTGCTGCACACATTACGATTTTCAGGTGTCTGCTGCCCACATTATGATTTTCTGGTGACTGCTGCCCACATTGTGATTTTCAGGTGTCTGCTGCCCACATTACGATTTTCTGGTGTCTGCTGCCTACATTACGATTTTCAGGTTTCTGCTGCCCACATTACGATTTTTGTGGTGTCTGCTGCCCACATTACGATTTTCAGGTGTCTGCTGCCCACATTACGATTTTCTGGTCACTGCTGCCCACATTGCGATTTTCAGGTGTCTGCTGCCCACATTACGATTTTCTGGTCACTGCTGCCCACTTTTGGGGGGGGGGGGTGCAGTGACTAGTATATAAAACTGCGTGCTGTTACACAGGTGCAGTGAAAGATATGCACGGACTGGTATTACAAATGTGCAGCTGTCACACACACAGGTGCAGTGACTAGTATATAAAACTGCGTGCTGTTACACAGGTGCAGTGAAAGATATGCACGGACTGGTATTACAAATGTGCAGCTGTCACACACACAGGTGCAGTGACTAGTATATAAAACTGCGTGCTGTTACACAGGTGCAGTGAAAGATATGCACGGACTGGTATTACAAATGTGCAGCTGTCACACACACAGGTACAGTAAACGGGTATGCAGTGACTGGTGTATCAAACTGTGTGCTGTTACACAGGTGCAGTAAAAGGTATGCACAGTACGGACTGGTATTACAAATGTGCAGCTGTCACACCCATAGGTGCAGTGAAAAGGTAGGCACTGAATGTGCAGGGCCTGACACAGTATAGCAATTAGCAAGGACCAGCTGTGACAGACAGGGCTGTATATGCAAGTTTCATTGGGCCATACAACATTAGCTCTCAAAGTTTAGCCCAATGATGTAGTATAGGGGGCGGGTCCCCGTTGTCATGTTACTTGTTAGTAGGGATGGATGACCATGTTCATTCAATGAACAGTTCCTCACAGATGATGACAGTCACGTTAATGTTTCACAAATTTTTGTTTGCGTTTTCAAAAATTCACGTTTAACACTGAAGTCAATGGCTGTCAACTTAAGCGCTTTATAGCAAACCCCCCGCCCCCCATACATGCTGGAATCACCAAAAAGACCTTGCACTTTTTGAGAAAATCTTAAAGTTATGATAGGAAAAATGTTTTTGTTTTTTTTTAAATGCAGATAAATAACAGATAATGTATCAACCTTTCGGTTGTGTACATTTACATATAGATAAAAAAGAGCACTACCCCTACACTCATTTCACCTAAGGAGGGGGTGGGTATCTTAAAGGGGACTTCCAGATGCCACCATGAACCCAATGCACTCACTTTTGTTGCCAGTGGTTTAGGCAACATTAATGGTTGTATTCTAATGTGTTTCTAACTTTTTTTTTTCGTGTGGGAAATTATTAATGTATCTGTGCTGCTTATCATCTCTGTGCAGTTATTATCAGCACTTCAGCACACTGAGTAGGAAGTAAAATACTAGCAATGAGTCCATTCTTTTTGTATGTGCCGCAGGTCACTATTCTGCTTGTATTCCGAAATACAGCAAAATACTTCATGCAAAATAGCTCTGTAAAGGCTACTAGGCTAATGGATATCAACACAGGTTACTATGTATCCAGTAGCTGAATGTCGGGTACTGAAAAAACATGAATAATTCAACCAATGAGCCAGTTCACACATATCCATAATTCATATTTGTGCATATTAAGAAGCTTATTATCTCACAGCTCAGTTTCTGCTGTATAAATGCTGATTGGAGACGCTGCATCCTGCTTCTAATTGGCAATATTGTAATTACTGGGTTGGAAAATTGCTACAGTTGTTATATTTATTTAATTTTTCTTTAAATGCAGGTTTGTCTAAATTGTGGATGAAAACTTAGAGAAATAGAAGATATTATTAGCGATGGATTGACATGCCTGGTCTTCTGGGTGCCGCTTTACTTCTGCTGCAAAATAGTGGCTATATACTGCTCACGGCCGGCACCAACTGCTTGATCTAGGTGTTGATACAAGGCCAGATGAGTATTGACACCCGGCTACTAAATAGCCCAGTGTGGATGCCCGGCCCCAATCAAGCACTTAGAAATGAAGACAACAGAATGTAAGTATCGGTTAAAGCGGACCTGAACTCAGAACTTCCTCTCTGCTCTAAAAGATAAGCAACAGCATAATAACCTTTAGAGATAAACATTTCTTTGTTATAGCTGATAGAAACCCTGCAATAAATCTGCAGAGTGTCTACTTCCTGCTGTCAGTGGATATAGGGTTAACATCCTGTGTTTACATATTAGTTGCTCTGCCAAGATTCCTAAGCTGACACAGCTGATAGATCAAAGTACACTTGTGATTAGTCACAAATGAGGGGGAATTACACAGGCTAAACTTTCTAAATACATACAGGGTGCATTTCTCTATGTTTTCTTATGTTTTTCTTCTGTCCTGTGCAAGAGTTCAGGTCCAGTTTAACCCTTTCGCGTTCCATGATTTTTACACCTTAAAGTTCCTGACATTTTTGACACTTTAGCTGTGTCGTTTTGAGACAGCAGTAACTTTTTAATTATCTATGCCATGATCTTAGTGATACATATCTTGGTTTTTTAGTACAATCTAGGCTTTCTTTTGGTAATATTTTTCTCCCAAAACTATTTTGTTTTACAGTCAGTTATGGGTAAAAATTAGGCGCAAATGCAGAAAACAAACATTTTTTTCATTTTTCACCCTTCCGAAATTTCACATCACACGTCCCACAGTTATAAAACATTTACATATAAATTATTTGGCCCTTCTCGATTAAAATGACACCCCATATGCCATATTTTATTAATAGCTGAGCATGTGGTGGACCGTTATCCCCAGTCTCAGCGTCTGTGGCGATCGAATGTGTTTGCTAGGGCGACAGTTCAGGGGCATAGAGCTGTACAGATGCATCACTAGGCAATGGCAGAGAGTTACATCTGTAGAGCATTGGCGCCTGAAACTTTCACCCTAGCGAATGCAGGATGTAGATTCTACACCCTAGAACACACAAGGGGACTAATTAGGACATAGAATCTACGTCCTGAAACTTAAAGCAGTTTAAGAATAGGCACTTATTTGGGAGAATGAGACTGCATTCACACTGACAATAAACGCATTCCGTTTAGCAGAACAAACCAGAACAGATTCAAATGGATGCAAAGGGATTTCTATGTAGTCAGTGCAATAGAATCAATTCACATTAGACAATCCGTATTCCGTAACGGTCCGTGTTGGTGAGCAGAATGCAAGTTTGAGTCTCGTCATGGCCGTTTCTAGCCCCGTGCGGGGCGTGCCACCGCCCGGGGCGCTGTTGGGAGGGGGGCGCTGTAATGGAGCGGGGAAGCACCGTAGCCGCGGGGAGGGCAGCCCTCCCTCTCCCTCCCTCTCCCCGGCTGCCCTCCGTGCTCCCCCCTCAGATGTATATTCAGCAGCAGCAGCCAGGGAGGGAGCGCTGTATACAACATACCTCCCTGGCTCCAAGCGCTGCTCTCTCGCCGCCGGTCTTCTTCTCTCTGCAATGCATACACGCTTATACACACGCTGCTTCCTGTTTAGCCGGAAGCAGCGTATGTATACGCGTGTAGGCAGATGGGAGAAGACCGGCGACGAGAGAACAGCGCTTGGAGCCAGGGAGGTATGTTGTATACAGCGCTCCCTCCCTGGCTGCTGCTGCTGCTCAATATACATCTGACGGGGGAGCACGGAGGGCGGGAGAGGTCGGGCTGCCCTCCCCGCGGCTACGGTGCTTCCCCCCTCCATTATGGAGGACAGCTACCTATCTAACCTATCCTGGGGGGCACCTACCTAATCTAACCTACGCTGGGGGGCAGCTACCTATCTAACCTATCCTGGGGGGCACCTACCTAATCTAACCTACGCTGGGGGGCAGCTACCTATCTAACCTATCCTGGGGGGCACCTACCTAATCTAACCTACGCTGGGGGGCAGCTACCTATCTAACCTATCCTGGGGGGCACCTACCTAATCTAACCTACGCTGGGGGGCAGCTACCTATCTAACCTATCCTGGGGGGCAGCTACCTATCTAACCTATCCTGGGGGCACCTACCTAATCTAACCTACGCTGGGGGGCAGCTATCTATCTAACCTATCCTGGGGGGCACCTACCTAATCTAACCTACGCTGGGGGGCACCTACCTAATCTAACCTACGCTGGGGGGCAGCTACCTATCTAACCTATCCTGGGGGGGCAGCTACTTATCCAACCTATACTGGGGGCACTTATCTAACCTGTATTGGGGGCACCTACCTACCTAGCTAACCTATACAGGTGACAACTATACTGGCTACCTATATTGGAGACACCTACCTAAATGACTTATACTGGGGGCACCTACCTATCTAACCTATGCTGGGGGCAACTATTCTGGCTACCTATATTAGAGGCACCCACCTAGCTAACCTGTACTGGGGCACCTACCTATCTAACTTATACCGGGGGCGCCTGCCTATCTAACCTATACTGGGGGCAACTATACTGGCTACCTATACTGGAGGCACCTACCTGGCTAACCTATAGCGGGGGCAGTGGCGTAGCTAAGGGGCTGTGGGCCCCGATGCAAGTTTTACAATGGGGCCCCCCATGGACTCTATACATAGCAATTGAAACGGCGCACTAAAAGCTGCCAATGGCAACTACAATGTCAGAGGTGCAAGAAGGGGATGGGGAATAGTTTGTTAATGATTACCACTATTCAAAGTATATATATATAAATGATTATTATGAACACAGGACCAATATAGAGCTAATACTGTAGTTGAGGGAGGGCCATTCGGGGCCCCTCTGGCCCAAGGGCCCCGATGCGGTCGCTACCGCTGCACCCCCTATTGCTACGCCCCTGAGCGGGGGCAACTATACTGGCTCACCTATGCCTGGCTACCTATACTGGGGTACCTATTCTTGGCTTCCTATACTGGGGGGACCTATACTAAGTGAAACTAGACCTGGCTAACCTATACTGCGGGCACACATACCTTGCTCCAGGGGGGGAGGGGGGGGGGCGCAATTTTTACACCCTCGCCCTGGGTGCATTTTAGCCTAGAAACTGCACTGAGTCTCGTACAACTTTACCAGTTCAAGCAAGGAGGCTGACAGGATTCAATGCTAACCTTTGAGAATGGACAATGTCAATGGGCTTGATTCACAAAGCCGTGCTAACTGTTTAGCACGAGTGTGCTAAACAGTTAGCACGTGAAGTGCCGCTCGCGGACTTTTGTGCGCGCAAGGTGCCGCGATTCGCGCGATCGCGGACTTTTGCATGTGCAATTTGCGCGAATCACAGCAAATTGCAAGCGCAAGAGTTCGCGATCGCGCGAATCGTGGCACTTTGCGCGTGCAAAACTCTGCGAACGGCACTTCACGTGCTAACTGTTTAGCACACCCGTGCTAAGCAGTTAGCACGGCTTTGTGAATCAAGCCCAATGTCTTCTCTTTAGGCTGCTCATGGGTATGTTTCACCAAATACTTACTTATCTGCCATTGTTCATTCGGGTCCTCTGCCACTGCTACTGCCATCCATTCAGGTTCCTGCATGCTAGAAATGATGGTATACTGATCCCAGAGCCCCATCACAGAAGCATCAGGCAACAAGTGGTTTGCAATAGACCACTAGGAATCAGGGGTACCAAGGGCACATCATTTGTCAGTAGGGGTTTGTAGCCTCCTGCTGCCTCCCCATCCCCAACTCTCACCAGGGAGAGGAAGGGAGGGAGAAGATGGGCCACCCTCCCCGCGGCTGACTCACCCTCCATTATGGGGGGGGGGGGCACCTACTTATCTAACCTATATTGCAGTCACCTACCTATCTAACCTATACTGGGGCACCAACCTATCTAACCTATACTGGGGGCACCTACCTATCTAACCTATACAGGGGGCACATGCCTATACTGAGGGCTACTATACTGGCTACCTATACTGGAGGCACCTACCTGGCTAACCTATACTGGTAGCAATTATACTGGCTACCTATACTGGGGTACCTATGCCTGGCTACCTATACTGGGGGACCTATAGCTGGCTACCTATACTGGATGCAACTAGACCTTGCTAACCTATACTGCTGACACCTATACCTGGCTCTACAGGGTGGCGGGGGGGGGGGGGGAATTTTCACACCCTCACCCTGGGTGCAATTTAGTCTAGAAACTGCCCTGGGTACTGGGGCACTCATGCGGATGGTGCTGGAGGAAGCCCCAGGTATGTATAAATCTTTTAATTTTGATTATCTCTGGTACACTTTAACTGACAAGGAGCGCCTTCGACACCTTTTGTCATATATTTACAATGTTGTCTCAACTCTCAATATGTTTTTAATTATTTTACATTATGCAGCGTGAGGTTTGTAAATCCTTAGACAAGGTTCACACTTGGTTCACACAAAATGCAAACCAACACTCACACAATGTTAATGGTTAATTCATGGTAGAGCACATTATGTGCAAAATTTCACTAGCTTTGCATTCACGGAAGTATTTCAAATAGCCTGGAGAATTCTTATGGACACCATGCACATTCTCTAGGTTGAGTGAGAGGGAAACCTTAGCAGCTTTGGAATCATTAATGCAGGAATAGACATCAGTTGATTATCCCACAATTGTGCTAAATCAAAATGATATCCCAATGGATGAAAATTCGGTCCTCTTCCAAGTCAGTCAGCCAGATCATCCTTTACTCATACCCTCACCTCCACAAAATACCAACCTCCGGCTTAAATCCATTTATATGCCACCTATTACACAAAATAGAAATGTTAAAGTATTTTTGGACACTGTGGAACGGGAACTTTGGAAATTGAGACTTTCTCCTCTCCAGGGGGACAAGAATTTATCATCTCAGGAAATTATTGCCTTAAAAGAGTTACAACAGGCCCCAAAATTGATTATAAAACCTAGTGACAAAGGGGGCAACGTTGTCCTCATGGATGAGGAGAAATACATTCAAGAAATAAAACGACAATTGGGAGATATTCACACCTATCGCAAACTTAGGGATAATCCTTTTCCATCTATTAAAGATAGAGTGAATGATCTATTAGATGATGGACTAGCAGAGGGTATTCTGACTAAGCAGGAATGGGAGTATTTAACGGTAACTACTTATAATATTCCAACTATATATGTCCTTCCGAAGGTGCACAAATCAATGATAGATCCACCGGGGCGACCTATCGTTTCAGCGGTGGGTAGTCCAACTCAAAGATTGGGCCAATTTATTGATAAAAAGATCAGTTCATTGGTACAAGCATTACCGTCATATGTACAAGATACACTGGATGTTTTGGGAGTTCTGGACGGTTTTGTGCTGCCCCCGGGGTCCCTCTGTAACGATCCGCTCAGCTGCCTGCGCAGGCAGGCAGCCTTTTGACCATTGTTCAGGTCTGCATGCTGCAGGACTCTGGAAAGAAGAGCTTCTGTCAGTTTTGCAGCTTGTGCTTGCTGAGGAATTTGCATACGTTGTCATGCAAATTGCCTGGCCACATTCATTCGAGGCGTGTACTATAAGTAGTATGTGTGTCCCACAATGCTTCGCTGCTCATAGAGGTTTGTTCCTGCTGGACTCACCTGGAGTGTCAGCCACTGCTATCTTAGTATAGTTAATTCTTGGGGAGTGCTCCTTGCATTCCTAGTTAGTGCAGTCAGTTTGTGTATAATTTGTACTGCCTATTCTGTCTTGTCTTGTCTGTCGCGATTGCGCTGTCACCAGCGGCGGTTGATAGCGAATCGCTCTGTCTTGTTTGGATTGCACTAGCCTCTAGCGGTAGCGGCTGTGGATCCTTCTGATCTGAGTTCCTGGAGTGTAAGCTGGAGCAGCGGTTGCTACCGGCTACCTCATCTGATCTGTCTTGTTTAGATCGCACTGGCCGCTAGCGTTAGCGGCTGTGGATCTTTCTGATCTGTGTTCCTGCTTGGATCACACTTGCTCTGGCGGAAGAGCGGTGGATCCTTTCTGCCTAGTTCCTGTTTCTCGTCTGTCTGTCTTGTCTGATACGGGCGCTTGCTGTAGGCTCGGTGAGGTAACCGTTAAGCAAGCGTTCACGTTCTTTGTTTCGTGTTTGTCTGTTGATGGTTAATTAGGCGTGCCTGTCTCTATTGTGCTTATCACGTGGAGACCGTGCATAACCGCGTGCACTGTTGCGAAAGAGTGCAGTGTTCGCGGTTAGCTAGCGTTTGTTATTTTCCGTATCTCCTCTTTGTATGATTTGCTGTGCCTTTGCTATCCTCGTATTCTGTTCTGATCTGCCTTGTGTCACTTCTGGCAATCGCCGTTCTTGCGGTTGCGTTCCTGTTTACCATCTGCTGTTGTGTGTGCGCAGTCGCGGAGTGACGACTAGATTGGCGCACACACATACAACCTGTCCCTTTGCTTGTTCTCATTCGCAATCACTTCTCTTGCGATTGCGTTCTGCGCTTCGTACAATTCCTGTCTGGCATTTGTGGAGGTACAGAGGATTGGTTCCTCTGCACTCCCCAGCGCCATCTGCCGACAGGAATTTCCCTCTACTGGTGCTTGCACCAAAAGCTGGGTTCTAGTATCTTGACACGCTTGTGGAGGACCTCCGCAGTGTCAGCGCACATCTTGGTGCGCTGAACACGGAGATATCCCACAATCGTTGCATTATGAGCAGCCCAACTCAAAACCCCAGTGTAGACGGAAATTCCGATTTGTATGATTTTGTCGAGTTTGGGTCCTGTGTCTTTAAGAGCTTTAAAAGGCTTAATTCAGAGACCAAGGCGGAATTTCTTTCTGAATGTGTGAGGTTTTGTCTGAATCCTACTTTTCAAATTACTGATTCGTCCACGTCTGCTCTCCAATTAGCTTATGTGCTTTTGAAAGACGATCTGTTTGTATGGGCTCATGAAATATTGCAAGACAATTCTTGGAATGATAATCTGTATCAGTTTCTTACATTTACATTCTCCTACTGGTTTGAGTTGCCTTGCTTGCCACCTGCCCTGTATGAGTGTGTAGTTGCTAATGAGTCAGCTGCTCTACCTACTTCATGCAAAACCATTCAGTTTGAAAATGAATGCAGTAACTATTCTCCTGTGTCTAAACAGCAGCCACCTAAAGCAGCAAGGACTAAAAGCAGGAAAAAAAGGAAGACTTCTCAGCTGAAAAATCTGTTGCCCATAGCAACTACAAATAAAAAAATTGTTTCTGTAAAGTCTGAAATTTCTCAGTCTCAGGTTTCCTTACCCCAAGAAAGGGCATTTGTGGATCCTTTGATAGGCAGAATTATTTTCTATATTAAAGGGGTAAGAAAGTCTTTGCATGTTCCTGACCCCAACCCTTATGAGGGTTTCTTGGAAACCGAGTTGTTTGAACCCCCATTTGCTCCATGGGATATTGGAGCATTAATTGAGGAGTTCGAGATTGATTGGAAGGCGTTTTGCGATTTTTACATCACAAAAAGCGCAGAGATTCTTTATGCTTGTCTTGATTCGGTGTACGCTTTGATTGACTCTGATGAGTGTGACGAATGTTTTGTGAATCCGGTGACTTATGTGTGGCAGACGATTTTGGATGAATTGCACACACACCAATCAATTGACTTCAATAAAGAGACATCGTTATCGGATGATTGTTCCTGCCTTTCTGGGGTAAAGCATGTGAGTCTAGATATTGTGCGACCTGACATGAATGGGTGCACTACTGTGGTTGATTCTTGTGCGAATCTTGAAAGATTCTCTCCTGATTGCGTGAAGTTTGAATCTATGCGATGTAATGCCTGTTTCTTAGATGTTCCTGCAGATTGTGATCAACATGAATGTGCCAGTTTTCTCAAAGACATGTGGGATCCCTTGTCATCCAAGAACAGATCTTTAAGATCTTCCATCTATGATCCTGCTATGGGAAAAATTCCTAAATTATGCAGCATCAAAAGTGAAATTAATATGCCTAATAAAGTTTATCCTGTTGATGTCGCTATTTCTTCTGCAAATGAGTCTCTGTCTCACCCTGTTCACACCTGTAAGGGCTCGTTGCCTGGGGACAGTTGCTCCAGTGTTTCAGTCCTAGATACCTTGCAGTCTGCTCCGCAGATCGCGGAGATTTGCGCTATGGAAGCGTCAGTTTCACAACCTAAAGCGATCTTGGATTCGCAGGTTTTGCGTTCTGGCTCCTCGGATTTGACATTGTTAGCCGAATCTAAGAGTGAGACAGCGCTTCGGTTTTGCGAATCTGACTCTGAAACATCTTTGCTGGGTCCAGAGAAAGTTTCTCTAAACCTGCCCTGTACCATGAATAACAATATGATGTCCAATCACACTGACATTTGTGAGTCCCTTTCTTGTTCTGAGGAAAGTGCTGATTCTGCACCCTGTACTCTGGATGAGTTAAGATGGCCTTGTTTAGAGTCTCCTGCAGTGTCCCTAGAGGCTTTTCTAGGTATTGCCACTATACTCACCTGTTTTTCTGCAGTTTTGGAGTTGCAAGCTAGTTTGACTGCTACGCAGAATTCTGGGTGCAGCAAGATTTAAGTTAGGGAGTCAGTGTGTGTTCCAGCAAATATTCCTGTACGTTCCGCTCATGATGATGAAATTCATTCTCAGTTTATGGTGGAACCTTCCCTGGGACAGCTGCCCTGTCAACAAAATAAAGTTCCAGTTTTGCCCTATAACATGGATAGTTCAGAATTTTTCTCAGAAAACTTGAAAAATGATGTTCCTGAAGTTTTGTCTGATGTTCTGGAGGTCTCCGAGTTTCTCCCAAAGGGAGCAGAACTTGTAGGAGATGTCTCCTGCCCCCCAAGTCCTTCTGAGGTGTTGCCCACTTCAGTAGGCATTGCTGTTGTGCTGACTACCTTTGCAGCTCTGGTGGAGCTTCATGCATGTGTAGTCAATGATGATATTTCAGTCACAGAAATTTCTGAATTTGAGTCCGAGTCTTCTTTTGAAAGACCAGTGCCTGTAGCCTCTACTCGTGATGAATTTTTGCCCGATCCTGGTTTTGGTTTTCTCGTGTCGGACTCTGAGGTTGGCAGTTCCCCATTCATGTCCTGAGGTTTCTCCTGTGCTGGTGTACCCCAATGTGCTCTGTGACCCAGAAAGCCCAAGTGTGCCTCGGTTACCAGCATACTCAGATGCTTCCTCAGTGGAGATATGCTCTGATATGGCCTGCCTGGTCGCATGCCCAGAAGTGGTCCCGGAAAGTCCTGATCTTGATGGGTGTCTGGGTAATTCTGAATCCAGAATAATCATTGGTTCCATAGGGATTCTTGGTGGTTCTCCATGTGAGCCTGGTGAGCGTTCTGGCCTCTTGGGATCTCTGCAGAGCTCCAAAGGGTTTTGGGAGATTCCGGGAGAGATTTTGTTTGGTACCCTGGATAGGATCAACAGTGGCTTTTGTGTTGTAAGGGACACTTCGAACAGGTATTGTGGCAGGTTTGGCATTTTTGGATGCTCTCTGGAAGGTGGTGGGTATTGTCTGGAGGGTGTCGATGGCTTCTTCTCTGGCATTCACAGTCCTGATGGGTGTTACGCTGAGACTTGTAGTGCTGATGGCCATGTTTCGGTGGCTTCTGTTTCCGATGAGGTCGGTTTCGAGTGGACTGACTCTGGAATTGGGCCTTGTCGGGCTGTCCCGATCTTCATGAGTCTTCAGTTAGAGTTTTTTGGTAACGCCAATTTTGAAAGACGTCTGGAATTCGTCCCTAGGGGGGGGGGGGGGGGGTACTGTAACGATCCGCTCAGCTGCCTGCGCAGGCAGGCAGCCTTTTAACCATTGTTCAGGTCTGCATGCTGCAGGACTCTGGAAAGAAGAGCTTCTGTCAGTTTTGCAGCTTGTGCTTGCTGAGGAATTTGCATACGTTGTCATGCAAATTGCCTGGCCACATTCATTGGAGGCGTGTACTATAAGTAGTATGTGTGTCCCACAATGCTTCGCTGCTCATAGAGGTTTGTTCCTGCTGGACTCACCTGGAGTGTCAGCCACTGCTATCTTAGTTTAGTTAATTCTTGGGGAGTGCTCCTTGCATTCCTAGTTAGTGCAGTCAGTTTGTGTATAATTTGTACTGCCTATTCTGTCTTGTCTTGTCTGTCGCGATTGCGCTGTCACCAGCGGCGGTTGATAGCGAATCGCTCTGTCTTGTTTGGATTGCACTAGCCTCTAGCGGTAGCGGCTGTGGATCCTTCTGATCTGAGTTCCTGGAGTGTAAGCTGGAGCAGCGGTTGCTACCGGCTACCTCATCTGATCTGTCTTGTTTAGATCGCACTGGCCGCTAGCGTTAGCGGCTGTGGATCTTTCTGATCTGTGTTCCTGCTTGGATCACACTTGCTCTGGCGGAAGAGCGGTGGATCCTTTCTGCCTAGTTCCTGTTTCTCGTCTGTCTGTCTTGTCTGATACGGGCGCTTGCTGTAGGCTCGGTGAGGTAACCGTTAAGCAAGCGTTCACGTTCTTTGTTTCGTGTTTGTCTGTTGATGGTTAGTTAGGCGTGCTTGTCTCTATTGTGCTTATCACGTGGAGACCGCGCATAACCGTGTGCACTGTTGCGAATGAGTGCGGTGTTCGCGGTTAGCTAGCGTTTGTTATTTTCCGTATCTCCTCTTTGTATGATTTGCTGTGCCTTTGCTATCCTCGTATTCTGTTCTGATCTGCCTTGTGTCACTTCTGGCAATCGCCGTTCTTGCGGTTGCGTTCCTGTTTCCCATCTGCTGTTGTGTGTGCGCGGTCGCGGGGTGGCGACTAGATTGGCGCACACACATACAACCTGTCCCTTTGCTCGTTCTCATTCACAATCACTTCTCTTGCGATTGCGTTCTGCGCTTCGTACAATTCCTGTCTGTCATATGTGGAGGTACAGAGGATTGGTTCCTCTGCACTCCCCAGCGCCATCTGCCGACAGGAATTTCCCTCTACTGGTGCTTGCACCAAAAGCTGGGTTCTAGTATCTTGACACGCTTGTGGAGGACCTCCGCAGTGTCAGCGCACATCTTGGTGCGCTGAACACGGAGATATCCCACAATCGTTACACCCTCCTTGTGGGGATCGATGTTGAATCCTTGTACACTTCGATCCCACATGAGGAGGGGCTCCGGGCAATGTCCCTCTTCCTCCGCGAGCGGCATCCCTCTGCAGTGGCCCATAATGCCTTCATTGTTGAATCTATGGAGTTAATTCTGACCCGTAATTTTAGTTTTATTTTTGAGGGACAATATTACCATCAATTGAGGGGTACGTCCATGGGGGTGTCGTGTGCACCAGCCTATGCATGTCTCCATTTGGGACTCTGGGAACAGGAGGAGGTATTTCCGAGTCCCGAATATGGTGCACACGTCGCCCTCTGGATCAGGTACCTGGATGATGTCTTGGTGGCGTGGACTGGAACAGCTGTGCAACTTGGTGAATTCGTGGCCAAGCTAAATCAGAATGTTAGAAATATTAAATTGACATATACATTTGGTATGGAAATCTCCTTCTTAGATCTCATGTTGAGAATGGAGGGGGAAGCAGTTATGACCACGTCTTTTCACAAGCCTACAGCAGGTAACACACTTTTGCATGCCGCCAGTCATCATCCAGTGTCCCTTAAAAGAGGTATCCCTTATGGTCAGTTCCTCCGCTTACGCAGGAATTGTGGTAGAGACGAGGACTTCAAGAAGGAGTCCCGTCTGATGTACCAACGATTCCGGGACAGAGGTTACTCACATTCGGTATTGCGCAAGGCACTTAAGAGGGCATGGGGTAAGGATTGGCAAGATTTGCTGGCCCCCAGGGGGATGCCGCGGAGTGCGGAGGGGGAGGGACATACGCGGCTCATAACCGGATTCGGATCCCATTGGGATAGTTCGAAGGAACTACTTGTCAAATTTTGGCCCATTTTGACTGCTGATCAGGAGGTTGCTAAAGTTGTAGGGCCACGTCCTCTTATTACTGCTAGAAGGGCACCAAATTTGAGAGACTATTTAGTTCATAGTGAGATACAGAGGAATCCCTGAACTTGGCTGGACCGTAGGAGGCCAGTCGGAATGTATAAATGCTCCAAATGTAAACTGTGTCCTTATGTTGAACGCACTAATGTCTTTTATAGTAGTGATGGAAAAGATGAGTTCACAATTAGGTCCTTTATAAACTGCGAGACCACTAAAGTAATATATTCAATTCAATGCCCATGTAAACTCATGTACGTGGGCAAAACAAAAAGAGGTTTGAAAGATCGTGTATTAGAGCATTCTGGAAAAATCACAGGAGGAAAAGCTGCAGGGATAATATATGAACATTATAGGGAACATCATAATAACTCTTTAAAGGGGACTTTAGTGAAGGGACTGTATGGTCTAAAAATTTCGGGGAGGAGGGGGGACTTTGATGAGGTCCTTTATTGCAAGGAGGCAATGTGGATCTTCAAGTTAGGTACAGTGGCCCCCCTAGCTCTCAATGCTGAATTGGACCTCTCTCCGTTTTTGAGACATAATAGATATAGGTAATATTGGAATAATTAAATCCAGGTGTATCCACTATATGTTGTACTTTATCCACATTGTAGGGGTAAGGCATGCAGTATGAATGGTACCGCAGTGAATGATATATGTTATGCCACTGGAAGATATGGATTCTTCCTCTTTCCATCTTCCCCTTTAAGAGTTATTTGTTCAAATTAACATGCAGCAACACATGCCAGACTTTATACAACTTTGATATGTGGAGTTATTTATATATATGGGATTGTGCTGCATGGTGTGTATACTTACCTTAAAAGAAGCATTGTTTTTCCGTTCTACATGGACTGTATAGTTCTTGAACATGTAATTAGTGGCTGTGACAACCTGAGAGAACCAGTGGCGGACACAGCCAGCAGTGGACCCCTGTGCAAAATATCAATTGTGGGCCCCCCGACCTGCGGCGCGCTTGGCGCGCCGCGGCAAAAAAATGGGCGTGGCTATAGGCAAAAAATGGGTGTGGATAGAACCTGCGTCGCGTAGCGCCGCGGCAAAAAATGGGCGTGGCAATGACCAGATAAGGACGGATCTAACTGTAATTTAACCACTTGATGACCCACCCTTTACCCCCCCCCCCTTAAGGACCAGCGCTGTTTTGAGTGATCTGTGCTGGGTGGGCTGTGCAGCCCCCAGCACAGATCAGGTTGCAGGCAGAGAGATCAGATTGCCCCCCTTTTTTGCCCCCTATGGGGATGATGTGCAGGGGGGGTCTGATCTCTCCTGCCTGCCTGGGTGTTGCGGGGGGGCACCTCAAAGCCCCCCTCCGCGGTGAAATTCCCCCCTCCCTCTCCTACCTGCTCCCCCCCCCGGCGATCGAGGCTGCACAGGACGCTATCCGTCCTGTGCAGCCAGTGACAGGACGTCCCCTGTCACATGGCGGCGATCCCCGGCCGCTGATTGGCCGGGGATCGCCGATCTGCCTTACGGCGCCGTACAATGTAAGCAAAGCGGATTATTTCCGCTTGTGTTTACATTTAGCCTGCGAGCCGCCATCGGCGGCCCGCAGGCTATTCACGGAGCCCCCCGCCGTGATTTGACAGGAAGCAGCCACTCGCGCGAGCGGCTGCTTCCTGATTAATCAGCCTGCAGCTGGCGACGGGTCCTGCAGCTGCCACTTTGCCGACGCACGGTATAAGCGTGCGGTCGGCAAGTGGTTAAAGTGATCCCGGGGTGAGAGTTATATGGAGGCTGCCATATTTATTTCCTTTTAAACAATACTAGTTGCCTGGCGGCCCTGCTGATCTATTTGGCTGCAGTAATAAACTGAATTACACCAGCAACAAGCATGCAGCTTAATCTTCTCAGTTCTGACAATATTGTCAGAAACCCCTGACCTGCTGCATGCTTGTTCAGGGTCTATGGTTGAAAGAATAAGAGGCAGAGGACCAGAACAGCAACCAGGCAACTGGTATTGCTTAAAAGGAGAGAAATATGGCAGCCTCAATATTATTCTCACCTCAGGTTCCCTTGAAAAGTGCAACGCAAAGACAGTGGGCCCAAGTTTTGGTGACCCTTTCCCCAGAAAATTCACATAATTGTGCAGGTTTTCTCAAGAAAATACACATAATGTGAGCAGATTTGCCCAGAAAATACATTCAATCATGTCGGCAGATTTGCCCATAAAATACATTCAATCATGTCGGCAGATATGCCCAGAAAATACGTGCAATGATGTCGGCAGATATGCCTAGAAAATACGTGCAATGATGTCGGCAGATATGCCCAGAAAATACGTGCAATGATGTCGGCAGATATGCCCAGAAAATACGTGCAATGATGTCGGCAGATATGCCCAGAAAATACGTGCAATGATGTCGGCAGATATGCCCAGAAAATACGTGCAATGATGTCGGCAGATATGCCCAGAAAATACGTGCAATCATGTAGGCAGATATGCCCAGAAAATACGTGCAATGATGTCGGCAGATATGCCCAGAAAATACGTGCAATCATGTCGGCAGATTTGTCCAGAAAACACATGCAATCATGTAGCAAATTTGCCCAGAACATACATGCAATCATGTGGCAGACCTGCCCAGAACATACACGCAATCATGTGGCAGACCTGCCCAGAACATACACCTGCTAAAATAAATAATTAAAAAACCATTTACTCACCTGCAGCAGCAGACCTCCTGTCCCAGTCTCCATCCGGCGCGCAGCTCCCATGGGTGGTTGGGTGGATAGGTAGCCTGGTGGGTGGGTGAGTGGGTAGGTAGCCTGGTGGGTAGGTAGGTAGGCAGCCGGGTGGGTAGGTAGGTAGCCCTTAGCCGGGTGGGTAGGTAGCCTGGTGGGTGGCTGGATAGCCGGGTGGGTGGGTAGCCTGGTGGGTGGCTGGGTAGGCGGGTGGGTAGGTAGCCTGGCGGGTGGGTAGGTGGGTGGGTAGGTAGCTGGGTGGGTGGGTAGGTAGGTAGCCTGGTGGGTCTTTAGGTAGGTAGCCTGGTGGGTTGGTAGGTAGCCGGGTGGGTAGGTAGTCGGGTGGGTGGGTAGGTAGGTAGCCTGGTGGGTGGGTAGGTAGCCGGGTGGGTGTGTAGGTAGCCGGGTGGGTGGTTAGGTAGCCGGGTAGGTAGCCGGGTGGGTGGTTAGGTAGCCGGGTGGGTAGCCGGGTGGGTGGTTAGGTAGCCGGGTAGGTAGCCGGGTGGGTGGTTGGGTAGCCGGGTGGGTGGGTAGCCAGGTGGGTGGATGGGTAGCCAGGTGGGTAGCCGGGTACGTAGGTAGCCGGGTGGGTGGGTAGGTAGCCGGGTAGGTAGCCGGGTGGGTAGGTAGCCGGGTGGATGGTTAGGTAGCCAGGTAGGTAGCCGGGTGGGTAGGTAGCCGGCAGGGTGGTTAGGTAGCCGGGTAGGTAGCCAGGTGGGTAGGTAGCCGGGTGGGTGGTTAGGTAGCCGGGTGGGTAGATAGCCTGGTGGGTGGTTAGGTAGCCGGGTGGGTGGTTAGGTAGCCGAGTGGGTGGGTAGCCGGGTGGGTGGTTAGGTAGCCGGGTAGGTAGCCAGGTGGGTGGGTAGCCGGGTGGGTGGTTAGGTAGCCGGGTAGGTAGCCGGGTGGGTAGGTAGCCGGGTGGGTGGTTAGGTAGCCGGGTAGGTAACCGGGTGGGTAGGTAGCCGGGTGGGTGGTTAGGTAGCCGGGTAGGTAGCCGGGTAGGTGTGTAGATATCCGGGTGGGTAGGTAGCCGGGTGGGTGGTTAGGTAGCCGGGAAGGTAGCCGGGTGGGGGTGTAGGTAGCCGGGTGGGTAGGTAGCCGGCAGGGTGATTAGGTAGCCGGGTAGGTAGCCGGGTAGGTAGCCGGGTGGGTAGGTAGCCGGGTGGGTGGGTAGGTAGCCGGGTAGGTAGGTAGCCGGGTAGGTAGCCGGGTGGTTAGGTAGCCAGCAGGGTGGTTAGGTAGCCGGGTAGTTAGCCGGGTGGGTGGTTAGGTAGCCAGGTAGGTAGCCGGGTGGGTGGGTAGCCGGGTGGGTGGTTAGGTAGCCGGGTAGGTAGCCGGGTGGGTAGGTAGCCGGGTGGGTGGTTAGGTAGCCGGGTAGGTAGCCGGGTGGGTAGGTAGCCGTGTGGGTGGTTAGGTAGCCGGGTAGGTAGCCGGGTGGGTGTGTAGGTATCCGAGTGGGTAGGTAGCTGGGTGGGTGGTTAGGTAGCTGGGTAGGTAGCCGGGTGGGGGTGTAGGTAGCCGGGTGGGTAGGTAGCCGGCAGGGTGGTTAGGTAGCCGTGTAGGAGCCGGGTGGGTAGGTAGGTAGCTGGGTAGGTAGGTAGCCGGGTAGGTAGGTAGCCGGGTGGTTAGGTAGCCGGCAGGGTGGTTAGGTAGCCGGGTAGGTAGCCGGGTGGGTAGTTATGTAGCCGGGTAGGTAGCCGGGTGGGTAAGGTAGCCGGGTGGGTGGGTAGCTATCTGGGTGGGGGGCCCGACTCCTATCCTCCCTCCCTCACCTCGGGGGCCCCCCTCCCCGTATGCGCGGCGGGAGAGCAGAAAATACAGGAAGTCTCCGGGGCTGCAGCAGACGCTAGAGGCAGCTGCCGCTTGGTCTCCGATATGTCTCCAACTTTGTATACTGCTCGCTACTTCCTGGTTTAGTAGCGAGCAGAGATACAGAGTTGAAGACAGGGGAGACCAAGCGGCAGCTGCCTCTAGCGTCTGCTACAGCCCCGGAGACTTCCTGTATTTTCCGCTCTCCCGCCGCATGAGGGGGGGGGGACCCGAGGTGAGGGGGGAGGACAGGAGTCGGGGCCCCCCAGGTTAAAAAAAATAAAAAGTAAAATTAAAAAAGAAACCCAGCAATACTTAATGGGCCCCTGAAGCAGCGGAACTTCAGGGGCCCTCGTGCGGCGGCACTGCCGTATGTCCGCCACTGGAGAGAACCTATAAACCTATTTGGAAGCTATGCGTGAAACAATCGAAACTGGTTTGTTTATATTTGTGACCCAGTGCAGCCTCCGTGTGAATCAAAAGTTTATTGGTTGCTGTGGTTACATAATAGGAGGAGTTATGAGACTGCTTTTAAGAGAACGTAATGGCCGTATAGGCCACACCCTGATGAAACGCCCAATGAACGCGTTCCGTCTGGCTGAGTGGTTGCGTGTCCAGTGACGTCACCTCTGGCGGCCGCATCAATCCCGTACACAGTACCAGCACGTCTGGCGTGGTTAGCGTGTTGTGAACAACACGAGATGGAACTATCTATACAGGCAACCTGAAGGGATACCGGAACCACCATGCGCATGGCTTCAAGAACATTACACCTTCCTTGAGGAGTAAGCGGTATTGGCTGTACATAGAAGGGACCATTGCACGGGTGAGACCCATCCATACTTGCTTGAATGCATTATGTTTAAAGCAATGACGTGACAAGATATCTGGAAGCCTTTGGTTGTCAAAATTGGAACTTGTCAAACGCAAGTGGATTTCTCTATCCTCAAAAACGAATAAAGGGAGAGAGGGGGCCCCCGATATATAATTAGGACATTGTGGCAGATTGGAAGGTGTATCCATGCGCGGGCGATTGTGTGTGTATATATAGTCTTATAGGCCTAGGCCAATGATCAATATACCACCTAGATCGCAGGCACTGTACCACTCATGCATGATTAAGACTCCGCACTGTTTCTGGTTTTAATATGGGAAGGGATTTGTGGTTATTTGAGGGTTATATCTAGGGGATTGTGCTTTGTATTTAATTATATTGTAATAAACTGATTTTGCATATTGGTATAATTATGGTGGCCTCATGACCTTTTGTTGCTCCATTTATACATTCTATAGGTTCTTTACATTGTACTGCTGTGGGCAAATGCAAACATATTTAAAAAATTACACAGAATACATGAGGATTGCCATGCATACAAGTGTGAACTTTGCCTGAGGCCTGGAACCTGCTAGAGCATTTTTTATTTTTTTTTTGCGTTTAGAGGTTTTTTTGAGCACCTCTGTGGCTGCCTCCAGTATAGGTAGTCAGATGCCCCATAAGTATAAGACCCTTCCCTAGGATTGGTGGCCAGACGTGCCCCCAGTATAGGTAGCCAGGTATAGGTGCCCCCAGTAAAAGTAGCCAGGTATTGGTGCACCCTGTATATATAGCCAAGTGTAGGTGTCCCCAGTGTAGATAGCCAGGAATAGGTGCCCCAGTATAGGTAACCAGGCATAGGTGCCCCCAGTATAGATACCCAGTCATAGGTGCCCCCAGTATAGATAGCAAAGTATAGGTGCCCCCAGTATAGGTAGCCAGGTATAGGTGCCCCCAGTATAGGTAGCCATGCATAGCTGCTCCCAGTATAGATAGCAAGGCATAGGTGCCACTAATATAGGTAGCCAGGCATAGGTGCCCCCAGTATAGGTAGCCATGCATAGGTGCCCCAGTATAGGTAGCCAGGCATAGGTGCCCACAGTATAGGTAGCCAGGCATAGGTGCCCACAGTATAGGTAGCCAGGCATAGGTTCCCCTAGTATAGGTTGCAAGGCATAGGTGCCTCCAGTATAGCTAGCCAAGCATAGGTAACCCCAGTATAGATACCCAGGCATAGGTGCCCCCAGTATAGGCAGCCAAGGATAGGTGCTCCTAGCATAGTTAGCCAGGCGTAGGTGCTTCCAGTATAGATAGCCAGGCATAGGTGCCCCCAGTATAGGTGCCCCCAGTATAGATAGCCAGGCAAAGGTGCCCTAGTTGTTACTATGAGATGGAACGCAAGACAGGAAGTAAGTACACATGGAGCTGGATTCCGACTATGTAAGTATTTCAACACTCTCTGCCTCTGCATGGACCAATGCCACGTCCGTGGGTGGGAGTTCTGTGCGCTGGTGCTGCAAGGGATTTAGCTATATATGTTGGGGTGCTACAGCCCCCCAAAGCACCCCCAGGGCACCGCCTCTGCCAGTACCTATCTCTACCATGTACTGTATCTGTAGATAGCACTGACCTCCATGTAGAATGAGGCAAGCACAAAACAGAGACCTCAAGGTGACATTGGAAACCCCATCCCACCCCCATCGCCCTATCCCAGAATGTTTGTGATCTTGCAACTGCACAGTATTAAATCTATCAAAGGCGCTGTGAATTGTTTAATTAAATTGGTTGAAAGAGCAGTACCGTTTCATAATGTCTTTCTCAAATGGCCTTTAAGGCTCATTAGATACAAGATACATAGCTATGAAAATTGAGAATTGTTATTAAATTCCATATTGACCTCTGGCAGCGGAAGATATTTACTGGGCTGGAAAGATAATGCAGTGATTGTATCTGTGCTTTATCAAAATTATACTTTTATGGTCAAATCGTCTCCTGCTGCTGAACTTGTCCAATGTTTACTAATGTGTCCCAATGTTTATCAATGTGTCCCAATGTTCAGAAAATTGGCTGACAAATTAAGGTCCATACCCACGAAAAGATGTTTTTTTGTCTACAGGGCATAACTAGACTTAATAGGGTCCCTTTGCAAAAATGATAGCATGGGGCCCCCTTTGCCCCCGACCCCACGTGATCGGGAACCGGCAAATGGCAGCAGAGAGAAAAAAATTACACATGCTCCTGCACACAGTTTTTTGTGAGTAAATAAGGAGGTTTTTGCTAATTGACTGCACTTGTTTTTGGGGAGATGGAGGTGGAGGAGCCCCCTATGCCTCTGGACCCCCCCCCCCCCTGCGATGGCAGGGGTTGCAGGGGTGATTGCTACGCCCATGTTTTTCAGATTTTTCATGACGAATGATCGTTTTTCACAACATTGCTTAATAAAAATTTGCTTGATGTTTAAAGACATCTGACTATCCACGACGATCGAAAATTACAAGCCCATATATGCAAAACATAATAGTAATATACCCTCTTGACATACATATTAAAACAATTCAGTCCCTAAGGTAACTATGTATTTTTTTAATTGTCATTTTTTTTAATGCAAAAGATTTATTTGGGTAACTATGAGAGATTGTGGAAGTAAGGGGATCATTTTAATAGTTGTTTTTTACTTTAAAAAAAAATTGCATGTAGGTGTAATTTTACTATTTGGCCACAGGATGTCCTCACTCATTATCTTCCTGAGCATACTATTAGTACTCTAACAGGGAGTAATGCGTGGCTGTGTTACATAAATTAATACAATGACCGCAGGCATCTCATTAATGCTGACGATCATTGATACTGGCACTTTGATTAATGAATGGGAACTGTGTTCCCATACACTGATCGGTGTACTAGTAAAGCCTTTGCGCGTGCCGCCCATAGAGGGCAGCAATCAAATATCTACGCCCCTGGAGCGGTAAGAGACCAACCGCGGGGCATGCTGCAGCGGCTAGTGTTTAAAATAGCACACAAGCTGGAAAAGTGTGGGCATCTCTAGTTTAGGGGGACCCAATGTAAAACTTGCACGGAGGCCCCTATAGCTACTTAGCTACACCACTGTTTCTTTGAGTGCTTACATGTACTGAGTATTTGTTTTTGCCGTTTTGTCTTACTTGTTTTTTGTACTTCTTACTTTTTTCTTTTGTATAAAAACAAACTTTGCTGAATTTCTAAATAAAAGAATTGTCAGCATTAGCAGAGCCGTGGTGTACACAAATGAGGCATTTTATGCCGCCTACTGCATGTAAACAACGAAAGGTGCTACAGCGACATAGCTAGCTTCAGAAGCTTAATAAAAAATGTGATACGATTCATGGGGGTTTATGAACATATTTTGAAAAGGTCTTTATGGTTCTCTGCAGAGGCATTCTAACTTGGAATTACCAATGCTACAGATTTGCCATAGACTATTTTTTTTCCCATGATATGCCTGACTTTACTTACAGAGGTGTGAAAAAGTACAAAAAAAAAAAAAAACTCAATAAACAGTGCAATTTTTTCATAATAAAAAGATGATGATTTTTGAAGGTTACGCTGCGTGGCCAGTTTAAATATGAATATTGGTTAGAAGGAATCAGATTTATTAATGGCTGCCCAGGGCCGGGCCGAGGCATAGGCTGGAGAGGCTCCAGCCTCAGGGCGCAGTGTAGGAGGGGGCGCACAATTCATCCAGCTGTCATTCCTAATTGTGTATGAAGCAGAAAGAAATAAGAAAAGGGGATACATAGCAGTGACGGCAAGCCAGATAACTAGATATTAAGGTGTTGGGGAGGTTGTGGGCCTTGTGGCCCTCTTAGTCTAATAGCAATCAGTGTGCGACGCCTAGGGTGGCAGGGATGGAGGGGCGCACTTTGGTTTCTCAGCCTTGGGTGCTGGAGGACCTTGTCCCTGCTCTGTGGCTGCCTTTCACGTAACAACGCCTGGACAGTTCTGTAAACTACACGAGCGTTGTGAAGGAGAGAAGTAATATCATTATCATATATACGCTGGGCATAGATGAGAGGCATACAGTAAAAAATGGCGCGGAGGAAATAATGGCGCACCGTTCTGCCGATTATAAAACGCTATTTACCGTTTTAATGTAAATACATTAAAACGGTAAATAGCGTTTTATAAAACAGCAGAACGGTGCGCCATTGAAAAATGCAGGGAACTAGCAGAGGGGTCGGGCTGGCAGCGGGGGTCGGGCTGGAGAGGCAGCGGGCAGTGGGCTGGCAGCAGTGTCAGGGTGGAGAGGCAGCGGGCTGGCAGCGGGGGTCGGGCTGAAGAGGCAGCGGGGTGGAGGGAGGATTACGCAGCATGTGTATATTGTGTATACATTACCTTGTCCCGGCCGGCGATCGCTCCTTCACTCCATAGCTTACAGGAGTCCTGCATCCAGCCAATCACCATGCGGCTTCAGTTTCCGCATGGTGATTGGCTGGATGCAGAACTCGTGCAAGCTATGAAGTGAAGGAGCGATCGCCGGCCGGGACAAGGTAATGTATACACAATATACACATGCTGCGTAATCCTCCCTCCACCCCGCTGCCTCTTCAGCCCGACCCCCGCTGCCAGCCTACTGCCCGCTGCCTCTCCAGCCCGACCCCGCTGCCAGCCCGCTGCCTCTCCAGCCCGACCCCGCTGCCAGCCCGCTGCCTCTCCAGCCCGATCCCTGCTAAAAAAATTGAACATATAAAACGATAAATATCGTTGTAATGCAGCGCTATTCTGACACTATTGGCGCTGTGCGCCATTTTTGCCTGTCCCCCACGCGCGAGCCTTTGTGATTATGAATTGATATTGTACAGGGCAATTCTCTCCTGGACACCTGCATTTACATATCTATATAATGAAAAGAAGCCAGGCATTCTTCCACCTGCAGTTAATGGGCTTTTGTTTCATCAAATGTCTCCAGTTCACAACCTCTTAGATAGAAAATACATTCAAGCCCAGCTCTATGTTTTTCTACTGACACACATTATGCATTCTTACTTCTCCACATGAAAGCCTTGGTTCAGTTTCCCAGGTTTTTATGTGTATTATAGTAAATTTGCATTAATTAGCACCGTGTCTAGGAACTATTTGCAATAAATGTATTTAAAATATTTGACTGGTTGGGTTCTGTAGCTCCATTTCCTGTTGAGATAAAATATTTTAGTGGAGAGACGGCTGTTCAAACTCCACCCCTTTATCTCTTCATCACCCATGTGAGATTGTTAGGGAGGGGATAGGAGGGTGCAGCAGCCAATCTATTTCTGAGTGTACAACTCACTTTACCCCAACAAACTCCTCCCTCTTATGAAAGCTCAACTTTTTGTGGACAGTACTGCAGCTGAGCATAGTTATCTCCCTTTTCCTGCTCCGTTTTTAAGAACCTGCTCTAAAACTTTAGCAAAGGGTTAAAAAAAAAAAAAAAAAAAAAAAACCTGTGAGAAATGGGCTCTTACTGCAGGCCAGGCAGGGTGATAAGAGGTACATGTGGCTTATATAAACACAATGGTAGAAGTATGGGAAGGGGGAAATGCTTTATTACGCACTGAACAAGGAGGAAATATGCAGGACGATTAAATTGCTGAAATCCAGAGGCAACCACTAATAGTTTAAAGAAAGTTTGAAGGGAATTTATTTTTTTAAAACAGAGACTCACCAAAGGGAAGGCTCTGGGTCCTATTGAGCCTTCCCATTGTCCTCATACCCCCCACCCCCCTCACCTCAGTGCTCCCCTCCAGCATCAATCAATCATATCTTCATGCGTTCCACGCGCCTGAAGGTTCTGCTCTCTAAGTGTCTGATGCTACTTCCTTTTTAAACAGGAAATTGCGTGAGGCACTTAGAGATCGGACCTCTGCGGTGGATGGAGGTATGTGTTCCTGCATGCCACTTGCTGCCACTGATTGATGCTGGAGGGGGAGCGCAGAGGGGAGAGCCCAAGGTGAGGGGGGGAGTGCCCCCCCTCCCCGCCGATGTGTGGCCAATGCTTTCCCCTCATGTTGAGACCCCTCCTGCCCCCCAAAATGGCTCTGAGCGGGACGGGGGGGGGCATTCAAATTTTGTCAGGGGGGCCCGGTGATTTCTATTTACACCCCTGTATGGGATCCAGAGCTTTCTGTAGTTGAGTATCCAGCTATTTTTACAGCTCGCTGCAGATATTCCCTCCCACTCAGTATTCCAATGGTGACCAAGTATGCACTGTGTGTCCAGGGCCGGTTTAAGCAACAATGGGGCCCCAGGGCAAAATAAACCTGGGGGGCCCCCCCAACATATACCCTGGAACAAAAATCAGCATTAGGGGACCTTTTTTGCAGCTGGTATAGTCAGGGTGTGAAGTCCCAATCGGTCGGAGCTCCACATTCTGGCTATGCCAGCCTGCATGGGGGACAAGGGGTTAAAAAGTTTCAGGAGGGGGGACCCCACATAATTTAAAAAAAAAAATTCCCACACTCTAAACATAAAAAAAAAATTGGGAAAATAGGAAAAAATGCCAGGGATCTTCATACAGCCATATTGCGGCTGTATAGCGATCCCTGGCCAAAGCGCTGCGGCTGCGTATAGACCCCCTGGAAACCCCATCAGGAAATGTATTGCGCTTTCGTTTGATGCATGTAAAATTACACTACCGTTAGGTTTGCTACTAAAAGTGACATTTACCGCATTTAAAAGTGTACTTTTTTTCCTTCAAAACTTTAAAATCGATTTTCTCAAAAACTATAAGGTCTTTTTTTAAAAATAGTTTTTTCCTCTTATTCCCAATGATCTCCTTGACATATCCTGCAAATTTAGGGTTTCTAGCATTTAAGGTGGATTTGCTATAAACCATTAAAGTCAGCAGGTTTTTAAATGTGTATTTTTTTTCCTTTGAAACTTAAAATCGATTTTCTCAAAAACTATACGGCTGATTTGAGAATTTTTTTTCTTCTGGTAGCCACTGGGGGCCCCTACAAGCTCTGGGGCCCTGGGGCAGCTGCCTCCTTTGCCTCTATGGTAGCGCCGGCCCTGTGTGTGTCAGACAGGACAAATTTGATGGAATGTGATGATTTGCTCAGCTGCCTGTGCAGGCAGGCAGCCTTGTGACCATTGTGTAGGTTTGCATGCTGCAGGACTCAGGAAAGAAGAGCTTCTGTCAGTTTTGCAGCTTGTGCTTGCAGAGGAATTTGCATACGTTGTCATGCAAATTGCCTGGCCACATTCATTGGAGGCGTGTACTATAAGTACTATGTCTTTCCCACAATGCTTCGCTGGTCATAAGGATTTCGTCCTATGTAACACTCCTGGTGGGGTGTCAGCCATGCTCTTGGTTTGAAGATCAGCTTAGAGTAATTCCTGGAAACTGTGCTAGGCAGATTTCCCTAGTGCAGTTAGGATTGTTTATCTGTTTTGTTTGTCTGTTGCGATTGTCCTGTCCCAGCGGTGGTCGATAGGAAGTCGTTCTGATCTCTGTTCTTGGAGCATAGCTGGTGCATCGGTTGCTACCAGCTATCTCTTCTGTTCTGCCTCTCTGGATCGCGCTAGCCACTTTTCGCTAGCGCTGTGGATCCTTCTGTTCTGTCTCCTGGGATCGCGCTAGCCACTTTTCGCTAGCGCTGTGGATCCTTCTGTTCTGTCTCCTGGGATCGCGCTAGCCACTTTTCGCTAGTGCTGTGGATCCTTCTGTTCTGCTACTCTGTACCTGAATCGCGCTAGCCACTTTTCGCTAGTGCTGTGGATCCTATCTCTCGCTTGTCCCTGTTTTCGTGTGTCTGTCTTGTCTGCTACGACCGCTTGCTGGAGGCTCAGTGAGGTAACCGTTAAGCAAGCGTTCGCGTCCTCTGTTTCATGTTTGTCTGTCGATGGTTAGTTAGGCGTGCTTTTCTCTATTGTGCTTATCACGTGGAGGCTGCGCATAACCGCGTGCACTGTTGCGAATGAGTGCGGTGTTCGCGGTTAGCTAGAGTTTGTTATTTTCCGCATCTTCTCATTGTATTATTTGCTGTGCCTTTGCTACCCTCGTATTCTGTTCTGATCTGCCTTGTGTCACGTCTGGCGATCGCACCTCTCGCGATCGCGTTCCTATTTCATATCTGCTGTTGTGTGTGCGCGGTCGCGGGGTGGCGACTGGATTGGCGCACACACATACAACCTGTCCCTTTGCTCGTTCTCATTTGCAATCGCCTTTCTTGCGATTGTGTTCTGCGCTTCGTACAATTCCTGTCTGGTTCCTCTGCACTCCCCAGCGCCATCTGCCGACAGGAATTTCCCTCTACAGGTGCGTAGCACCTTTTGCTGGGTGCCTGCAATTACACGCTTGTGGAGGATTTCCGCCGTGTCAGCGCACGCGTTGTGCGCTGATCATGGAGAAAGTTCCACAATCGTTACATGGAAATAAAAAGATTTTTTATTCTGGTCCAAACACTCTTTTGATGAGACACTGATTTTACATAAACGCTGTGGCCATCTCTAGTACTCACTTATTCCAGAACTCTCAGAGTGTGAACATCAGTGAAATCAAAGTCTCTGCCTGTCTACCATTTACTGTTGTTTCACAGAAAGCCAATCATCCCAGAATATTAATCCACAAAGCTACCTGATAATCAAGCAGATTTTATTTTTCAAAGCAGCAAAACAACTTCTACGGCATCCTCACCTAGGGCCCCCCCTTCTGTGCTCCCCCCTCCAGAATTGTAGCCAGCCAGCGGCAGCAGCGGGGTATGGCTTACCGAGAGTGATAGCTCTGCGTGCCGCTGGTCTAGTCTTCTGCTCTGACACTGCCTACCTAAACTGGGGACATATATAGACCTGCCTACCTAAACTGGGGACAGCTATGTACCTGCCTACCTAAATTGGGGACACCTATATACCTGCCTACCTAAACTGGGGACACCTATAGACCTGGCTACCTATACTGGGGACACTTATAGACCTGCCTACCTAAACTGGGGACACTTATAGACCTGCCCGCCAGGCCCTCTCTTTTTTGGGGTATCTGCTGCCAATCTGATTGCATTTTGTGGGGAAATATGCTGACAATCTGATTGCATTTTGTGAGGAAATATGTTGCCAATCTGATTGCATTTCGTGGGGAAATCTGCTGATAATCTGATTGCATTTTGTGGGGAAATCTGCTACTATATTTATTTTTTTTCTTTGGGGGGGGGGGGGGGTCACCCTTCACCATGTGGTCTGGAAGAAAAAAATGGCCCTCCATGCCCGCGAAGTTGGACAGTACTGGACTACTTAATATTTTTATTTTGCGGCATTTGACTACTTGATGAATTATCATGAGGCATGTAACTACTTGATTATTTTATCTAAAATGTATCTGGTTGGACCCACTGCTACTTATTACACTGCTACTTATTTTGTGTATTTTTTTGTTATTTTGTGCATTTTTATGTCTGCCCATGACCCATCATGACCACGCCCTCCACCTACCCAGTGGCACCCCCTCCTACCCAGTGGCACCCTTCTCCCTGCCCATTGGCACCCTCCTCCCTGCCCACTGGCACCTTCCTCCTTCCCACTGACACCCTTCTTCATCACACTGGCACCCTCCTCCTACCCACTGGCACCTTCCTCCTCCACAAAGTGGCACCCTCCTTTCCACCCAGTGTCACCCTCTCCGACCCACTGGCACCCTCCACACCGTCCTCCCTCCCATTGTCACCCTCCTGCAAAAGGCCACACAGGGGGTGTGGCTTAAGTGTCCCTCTTTCACATCTTCAAAAGATGAGACGTATGCTAGACTATGACTATGTTTTCAACCAGGTTAGCCGCGCCAGACATCCATATACAGGCAATCCAAATGGAATGACCTTAAAAATAAAAACACAACAAGAGGTATGCTCTCATACTAAGTACTGCCTCCACAGTTCACTCTTGTGCAAAACACACACTGTGCAACCATGTAACTTTCATAGTGTAAAACCGTTTTAATATGCGCTCAAATGGCCCCAAATAAAATCTGCGTACATAGGTATACTTGAACAATTGCATATAACAATACCGCTCCACTCCGGTCCCGGTCACCGCTCACATGTCCCGGTTCGGCAGCACTAAGAAGTTGATTAGCGTGCGTCCTCCTGGCTCCGCCCAGACTATGACTATGGTAGGAATATATTGTGAACTCCTCTGAGGACAGTCAGTGACATGACTATGTACTCTGTAAAGTGATGCAGAAGATGTCAGTGCTATATAAATACATAATAATAATATGGTAGGACATTACACTATGACTATGGTAGGATTAGATTGTGAGCTCCTCTGAGGACATTCAGTCCACAGAGTGGGTCAGCACCTCCAAAAATACCAGCTGGTAGCAGTCCTGCACTTTTTGACACCTTTTTATTGATTTTTAATCTATACTGAATAAAGAGCTATGTTTTACTCGTAAAAGAGCTTTATTTTTGGAGGTGCCGGCCCACTCTGTAGATTGCCTTATCACCGTCTGAGGGGTACTGAAGGTTGTCCGGGTCTGGGCACTTTACCTTCATAATTACATGGGTTCTGATCACACACAACAATCTTTCGACTGAGGACAGTCAGTGACATGACTATGTACTCTGACTAATGCTTTATAAATACATAAAAATATGGCAGGTCATTAAAGCACATGTACCAACAATCTGTCCAACTATCTTCCAAACTAGTCTGTTAATAGATACGTTGGGTGTGTGTATGGCTCGCAAACAACCATAGGATCAACTGACAACAGTTTGTTTGCCAGATCCAGCCAGTGGATCAATCTGCCAAACTATCAGGCAAGTTGGAATGTGTGTACAAGTCTTTTGAACAAGTTAGTTATTTTTTAATGTGGACATGTTGTGCTGTTTGTCATTTAGCTTGCATGCATCATATTTACACTGAAGCGAAAAAAAATGATGATAGAAGGAATTGGTTGTGTAGTACGGATAATTACTTCCGAATTTGTAGTCATGCACACCATCTATATTATGAAAAACGATGTGCCCGACTGTAGGATCACCACTCCAGGAAAACTTGAGAAAAGTAGTTGGCACCATCCATATGTTGCTCTTTTACTTTATTGTAGTATGGTCATGGAATATACAATAACGTTTTGGAGCGTAGCTCCTTTATCAAGTTCATGACACACTAAGAACATTACATAAACAGCCTCATTTTATAGTCAGCCTTGTCTCAATGTAGCCAATCACATGCTACAGCTCTCTACCCAATGAACGCTCTTCCCGGACACAACACCCAGCAGTGTAAACACCGCATAGTAAAGTGAGCGGCGACTTGCAAGTGCGGGGACAGAAGGACAATCACGCATGGCAGCACTACCCCAGGTCACAGAGTGCATACTGATCAGGACAGTATTTGTCCATCTCAGTGCACACCCGCGATCCAGCGGCAGTTGCGGCAGGTCACCCTCCCCCATCCGCAATGTGGCAGATGTACCTGTATGTGGATGAGCGGAGGAGAAAGAGGCCCCATCCTCATGATGGCCGCAGTAAAAGGTGCAACCTGAGCAGAACCCTAAAGAGAACAATAGGTTAATAAATAAAAGCTTGCATAAAAACAAACAATGTAAATACCTAATATAAAGGGCAAAAGGTCATAATCCCTGTTGAGACCCCGTGGTTCCATACAATCTAGAGTCTAATCCAGTAGGCCTCTCTTAAGAGTAATTGCTTACAGTATATCTATCTCCCCCTCTTGTTAAAGGTGGAACACCCTCCAACACTTGGCATCTTAACTGACTAACATGGTGTCCACAGTTATTAAATGGTATGGGACTGATTGTTCTGTGTATTTATTGCGAATGGCACTCTTATGTGAAGATAAACGTACTTTCAATTTTGTTGTGGTCTGACCCACATAAATAAGCCCACAAGGGCATTTTAGGGGATATACAACAAATTTAGAGTCACACGTATAGCAACCTTTTATGTCAAATCTTTTTGCTGTGTGTGGATGTACAAAAGAGGGACCTCGAATTATCGAATTGCAATGTACGCAATTCAAGCAGGGATATGTACCTCTTCTTGTTGACTCTGGAAGTCTAACAAGTGATTTCATATCAGTGTGACAAAGTCTGTCACGCAGTGTTGGAGGGGGGAACGATTGTGCCAAAATAGGCCAATGTTTTTTAATTATTTTATCAACTTGATTACTATAAATATTGTATCGAGAAACAAAAGGTATACTTGCCCTATTAATCATTCCCCTGGGCCGCCTCGCACCAGATTTGCCAGACACCTGCTTAATGGAGTTTTCAATGAGATCTCTAGGATAAGATCTAGCTAAAAATTTATCTGACATTTCTTTGAATCGCAAACCTTTATTGTCTTCATCACTGACTAGCATTTTGACCCGCTGAAATTGACTCTTAGGAATTGCTCGTTTGGTATTGATACAATGGAAATTATCATAAGATAACAGCGCATTGCGATCAGTGGGTTTAACATACAAATCTGAGGTAAGTATACCATCTTTCAGAATAATCATCGTGTCAAGAAAATGAATTTGCTTCTGATCACAATGCACTGTAAGTTTGATAGCCTAACATTGCCCATATACACAAGTAATAAAGTCATCGGGGGCCGAACGTGGCCCCGCCCACACCCATCATCTATATATCGTAGCCAAACTTTGGCATATTAAAATTACTATAACATTAGTAGCAAGGAAAATATTCTCATATTTTTATTTTCAGCTATATAGTGTTTTTTTTTATAACATTGCATAATGATCTAATATTTGCAGTGTACACACTACTCAGCATAAATGATTTTACAGAGCAGGCTAGTGAACTTTTGAACTGTTCTCTGCAGAGAAAATGAAAATACAATGACTGACAGTTGATATAACAAGCTTCAGGAGACAGAGCTCTCTGCAGACTTTGAAAGTCATGGAGCTCAATTGCTCTTTTGCATAGATAACAAGAGTTTCTTAACTCTTCCTGTACAGGAAACAATATTAGACTTATGTCTCTGCTTCTAATGTTTTATTTCTTAGCTGTACTACACAAACAAATCAGTTTATCCAAAAAAAAAAATTTGCTTCCGTGTCTCTTTAAGTGAGTTGGTCGGTTGGCGTATGCGTACGTACTTGTCAGGTAAACAATTGAGATGGGCCGAATATCAAATTTTGGGTTCGCAAATTTTGAATCCGAATCTCCGCAAAAGTTCTTGAATCTCCATAGACTTCCATAGACTTCAATGGACAGACAATTTTAAAAACCTATGTTTTTGGTCACAAAAGTGATGGAAAAGTTGTTTCAAGGCACCTAACACCTGGATGGGGGGCATGCCAGGATCCATGGCCCACCAAAAATTACGGTGTTGATGCAGAGTCATGTTTTAATCGCTAAAGGGCAGAAATCACATTATATTCCTAAATTGGTGGAATAAAGTGCTTTAAAATATCCGGCGTGTGTACATGTAAAATAAGTTGTGCAAGGGTTACGCCTGCTTCCCACTGAAAGACGAAACGCTGCATTTAACTCACCACAGTCCGCAAACAACCGCAAAGACCTTTAGTGATTATGTCAGGTGAGCATATCTTTGTTTTTACCAGTTCACACCTCCAGGACATAAATCTTAGTCCTCTCGGTGGCAATCTTTGTGTAGTAGTGTAGTGGCCGCAGTGCTTGTGTGCACAATTGTGGGAGTGCAGGCGATCACGGTTTTCCAGCCTCTATGGTCATGGCTGAGATAGTTCAATGACAGTTAAGTGACCAAAAAAAACACTGATTCTGCACTGAAACCTTATAAGGGGGGCAGTAGTGGATACTAGATGCCAGTAGTGGTGGTGAAGGATTATTGGGTTAGGGTCGGTGCACTACTAGGACCAGCAGAGCAGGCCTGTCTCCTACAGCATTGAGGTTTTACACAGGGGCCAGTGGATACTAGATGCCAGTAGTGGTGTGAAGATTGGTTATGGTCAGTGCACTACTAGGACCAGCAGACCTGTCTCCAACAGCTAACTTGTGCACTGGCTACAGAAGAGCAATACAATAGCAACAAAAGATCAGCCCTGAGAAGGCTGTTCAGGACAGTGTGGTAGCAGCAAGAATCTGCACTGAGAACACAGAACACAGGCCTACCTAACTCTCTCCCTGTCACAACACACTGTCCCTCATCTGCCTAGCACAGAAGCCAAACACAGACTGCAAAATGGCTTCTGTGCCGGTTTTCTGAAAGCTGGGGGGGGGGGGGGTTGAAGCAGAGAAAAACGGCACACAGCGCCGATATTTAAAAATGGCGCCGCAAAGAAAACATAGGCTTAACGTTATTTAACGTTATCATTGCCTAATTATCGTGCACAGAAGAAAAACAAATTAAAAAGTAACATAATGGTGCACAGGGTATAGGATTCCTTAACATAAATTATCCCTGTGTAATACATAGCGCTGTAAACTCTAAATAACCATAATACTTAATACACTGTGACTGTACACAGCGCTGTAAACTGTAATTAACTCTAAATTAGACCTAAACCAACAAGAGAGGGGATTCATGGAACGCTGTTCTAGGCGCTAATAGGATTGTTGGGCTTGGGTGACAGAGGAGAGGAGTAGACTGGCAGAGGGAAGAAGGATGGCGCTGCCACCTCTAGCTGTCAATGTTCTCTCTGCCTTCTGTTCACCAATGGCGCTGTGCTGCTGACAAGACACACTGAAGGGAGTGCACAGCGCAGCCCAGGAGAGAGAGGGAGAAGATACCCTATTACTATTCTCACATCATTTATGTAAATTATTTGGCTATATGCTGTATTAACTTATCTGTGTATCACAATTTCCCGTTTTATTTAAAATTACCAAATATAGAATATGTAATGAATACAAGCCACTAGGTTTTTACTATGTAGGCTTTATACAGTGCAGTTGTATATTTTTTTTTATATATATTTCTTTTATATATATTTTTATATATTCTTATTGTATATTAGTTCTGAGTGTCCATATTTGTTTATTTTTAAAGCACCCTAATTGACCTGAGGAAGTGGTTTGAGACGTGAAACGCGTTGTCTGAAGTGCTTATTTACAATACAATATCTATAACCTTTACATAAGTGGCCATTTCCTTATATAAGGTAGGAATAAATCCTTTTTATACAAACTTATGCTGTTTAAATACACAAACGTATCCTAAGGGCACCTCCTACATCTCTATAACCTGTTACGCCACCCAACGAGGTGGGGTCTTCACGACATCATTGAAGTGAAGGATTTTTTTCAAAGGAGCTGCGACCTATCCCTGGAAAGACCGAGTGGGGCCGGGATTTCCCCACATGCCTAGCTGAGTGGTTGCCTCATATAGCAACCCAGACTTGTGAGTATTATATACTCTTACGTTTGGCTAATTATCTTGCGATAATACACCAAAAGGGCTCCCAGTGTCCCTGTTTGTTGTTTTTTTGTTTTACTACAGTTATGTACTCTGTAAAATGTTGCAGATGATGTCAGTGCTATATAGTGTTGGGCGAACATCTAGATGTTCGGGTTCGGGCCGAACAGGCCGAACATGGCCGCGATGTTCGGGTGTTCGACCCGAACTCCGAACATAATGGAAGTCAATGGGGACCCGAACTTTTGTGCTTTGTAAAGCCTCCTTACATGCTACATACCCCAAATTTACAGGGTATGTGCACCTTGGGAGTGGGTACAAGAGGAAAAATTTTTTAGCAAAAAGAGCTTATAGTTTTTGAGAAAATCGATTTTAAAGTTTCAAAGGGAAAACTGTCTTTTAAATGCGGGAAATGTCTGTTTTCTTTGCACAGGTAACATGCTTTTTGTCGGCATGCAGTCATAAATGTAATACATATAAGAGGTTCCAGGAAAAGGGACCGGTAACGCTAACCCAGCAGCAGCACACGTGATGGAACAGGAGGAGGCGCAGGAGGAGAAGGCCACGCTTTGAGACACAACAACCCAGGCCTTGCATGAGGACAAGAAGCGTGCGGATAGCAATTTGCATTTTGTCGCCATGCAGTCATAAATGTAATACAGATGAGAGGTTCAATAAACAGGGACCGGAAACGCTAACCCATCACAGATGTTCATTGTTCATGTTACTTGGTTGGGGTCCGGGAGTGTTGCGTAGTCGTTTCCAATCCAGGATTGATTCATTTTAATTTGAGTCAGACGGTCTGCATTTTCTGTGGAGAGGCGGATACGCCGCCGATCTGTGACGATGCCTCCGGCAGCACTGAAACAGCGTTCCGACATAACGCTGGCTGCCGGGCAAGCCAGCACCTCTATTGCGTACATTGCCAGTTTGTGCCAGGTGTCTAGCTTCGATACCCAATAGTTGAAGGGTGCAGATGGATTGTTCAACACAGCTACGCCATCTGACATGTAGTCCTTGACCATCTTCTCCAGGCGATCGGTGTTGGAGGTGGATCTGCACGCTTGCTGTTCTGTGTGCTGCTGCATGGGTGTCAGAAAATTTTCCCACTCCAAGGACACTGCCGATACCATTCCCTTTTGGGCACTAGCTGCGGCTTGTGTTGTTTGCTGCCCTCCTGGTCGTCCTGGGTTTGCGGAAGTCAGTCTGTCGGCGTACAACTGGCTAGAGGAGGGGGAGGATGTCAATCTCCTCTCTAAAGTCTCCACAAGGGCCTGCTGGTATTCTTCCATTTTGACCTGTCTGGCTCTTTCTTCAAGCAGTTTTGGAACATTGTGTTTGTACCGTGGATCCAGAAGGGTATAAACCCAGTAATTGGTGTTGTCCAGAATGCGCACAATGCGTGGGTCGCGTTCAATGCAGTCCTAGGCCGAAGAGGTCATAGCCTAGGGTCACAAAACCTGTTTATTTGGGCAATTTCAATGGTGGCGAGTCTGACGTACATAAATCGCAGCAATGGCCGTTAGCAACGTCTGAATCTCACGAAATGTCTCATGCAGGTAGAAGACATATTGTTAGACTTGGGCTCCAAAGATGGGTTCCCTACATCTCTGCAAACCAGAGTTACAGGGCTCCAAATTTGGTAAAATCACCCATAGGCTTTCATTGGGCCTCCTATTTACAGTTCCAAAATCTCACATCTTTTCAAAGGGCAATTACTCAGCAGTGGCAA
This sequence comes from Hyperolius riggenbachi, assembly GCF_040937935.1. NCBI lineage: Eukaryota > Metazoa > Chordata > Amphibia > Anura > Hyperoliidae > Hyperolius > Hyperolius riggenbachi. The sequence continues at coordinate 77,469,579 of NC_090652.1, read as the reverse complement.
ATTTTCTAGCATTGTAGGGACCCTTAGGGGGAACATGACTGGTGAGTTTCGGGCCCCTAGGCCAAAGAGGTCATAGCCTAGGGTCACATAAACCTGTTTATTTGGGCTATTTCAATGGTAGTGATGGTGACGTACATAAATCGCAGCAATGGCCGTTAGCAAAGTCTGAATCTCACGAAATGTCTCATGCAGATAGAAGACATATTGTTAGACTTGGATTCCAAAGATGGGGTCCCTACATCTCTGCAAACCAGAGTTACAGGGGTCCAAAATTGGTAAAATCCCCCATAGGCTTTTATTGGGCCTCCTATTTACCGTTCCAAAATCTCACACCATTTCAAAGGGCAATGGCTCAGCAGTGGCAAAACTCACCAGTCATGATCCCCCTAAGGGTCCCTACAATGCTAGAAAATTTGGTACTGCTGAGCCATTGCCCTTTGAAAAGATGTGAGATTTTGGAAAGTGAAATAGGGAGGCAATGAAATCCTATGGGGGATTTTACCAATTTTGGACCCCTGTAACTCTGGTTTGCAGAGATGTAGGGACCCCATCTTTGGAATCCAAGTCTAACAATATGTCTTCTACCTGCATGAGACATTTCGTGAGATTCAGACGTTGCTAACGGCCCTTGCTGCGATTTATGTACGCCACCATCACTACCATTGAAATAGCCCAAATAAACAGGTTTTTGTGACCCTAGGCTATGACCTCTTCGGCCTAGGGGCCCGAAACTCACCAGTCATGTTCCCCCTAAGGGTCCCTACTATGCTAGAAAATTTGGTACTGCTGAGCCATTGCCCTTTGAAAAGATGTGAGATTTTGGAAAGTGAAATAGGGAGGCAATGAAATCCTATGGGGGATTTTACCAATTTTGGACCCCTGTAACTCTGGTTTGCAGAGATGTAGGGACCCCATCTTTGGAATCCAAGTCTAACAATATGTCTTCTACCTGCATGAGACATTTCGTGAGATTCAGACGTTGCTAACGGCCATTGCTGCGATTTATGTACGTCACCATCACTACCATTGAAATAGCCCAAATAAACAGGTTTTTGTGACCCTAGGCTATGACCTCTTTGGCCTAGGGGCCCGAAACTCACCAGTCATGTTCCCCCTAAGGGTCCCTACAATGCTAGAAAATTTGCCACTGCTGAGTAATTGCCCTTTGAAAAGATGTGAGATTTTGGAACTGTAAATAGGAGGCCCAATGAAAGCCTATGGGTGATTTTACCAAATTTGGAGCCCTGTAACTCTGGTTTGCAGAGATGTAGGGAACCCATCTTTGGAGCCCAAGTCTAACAATATGTCTTCTACCTGCATGAGACATTTCGTGAGATTCAGACGTTGCTAACGGCCATTGCTGCGATTTATGTACGTCAGACTCGCCACCATTGAAATTGCCCAAATAAACAGGTTTTGTGACCCTAGGCTATGACCTCTTCGGCCTAGGACTGCATTGAACGCGACCCACGCATTGTGCGCATTCTGGACAACACCAATTACTGGGTTTATACCCTTCTGGATCCACGGTACAAACACAATGTTCCAAAACTGCTTGAAGAAAGAGCCAGACAGGTCAAAATGGAAGAATACCAGCAGGCCCTTGTGGAGACTTTAGAGAGGAGATTGACATCCTCCCCCTCCTCTAGCCAGTTGTACGCCGACAGACTGACTTCCGCAAACCCAGGACGACCAGGAGGGCAGCAAACAACACAAGCCGCAGCTAGTGCCCAAAAGGGAATGGTATCGGCAGTGTCCTTGGAGTGGGAAAATTTTCTGACACCCATGCAGCAGCACACAGAACAGCAAGCGTGCAGATCCACCTCCAACACCGATCGCCTGGAGAAGATGGTCAAGGACTACATGTCAGATGGCGTAGCTGTGTTGAACAATCCATCTGCACCCTTCAACTATTGGATATCGAAGCTAGACACCTGGCACAAACTGGCAATGTACGCAATAGAGGTGCTGGCTTGCCCGGCAGCCAGCGTTATGTCGGAACGCTGTTTCAGTGCTGCCGGAGGCATCGTCACAGATCGGCGGCGTATCCGCCTCTCCACAGAAAATGCAGACCGTCTGACTCAAATTAAAATGAATCAATCCTGGATTGGAAACGACTACGCAACACTCCCGGACCCCAACCAAGTAACATGAACAATGAACATCTGTGATGGGTTAGCGTTTACGGTCCCTGTTTATTGAACCTCTCATCTGTATTACATTTATGACTGCATGGCGACAAAATGCAAATTGCTATCCGCACGCTTCTTGTCCTCATGTAAGGCCTGGGTTGTTGTGTCTCAAAGCGTGGCCTTCTCCTCCTGCGCCACCCTCCTCCTGTTCCATCACGTGTGCTGCTGCTGGGTTAGCGTTACCGGTCCCTTTTCCTGGAACCTCTTATATGTATTACATTTATGACTGCATGCCGACAAAAAGCATGTTACCTGTGCAAAGAAAACAGACATTTCCCGCATTTAAAAGACAGTTTTCCCTTTGAAACTTTAAAATCGATTTTCTCAAAAACTATAAGCTCTTTTTGCTAATTTTTTTTTCCTCTTGTACCCACTCCCAAGGTGCACATACCCTGTAAATTTGGGGTATGTAGCATGTAAGGAGGCTTTACAAAGCACGAAAGTTCGGGTCCCCATTGACTTCCATTATGTTCGGAGTTCGGCCATGTTCGGCCCGAACCCGAACATCTAGATGTTCGCCCAACACTACACGTGACCTGTTCGGCCAATCACAGCGCTAGCCGAACGTTCGGGTAACGTTCGGCCATGCACTCTTAGTTCGGCCATATGGCCGAACAGTTTGGCCGAACACCATCAGGTGTTCGGCCGAACCCGAACATCACCCGAACAGGGTGATGTTCTGCAGAACCCGAACAGTGGCGAACACTGTTCGCCCAACACTAGTGCTATATAAATACATAATAATATGGTAAAACATTAGACTATGACTATGGTAGGATTAGATTGTGAGCTCCTCCTAGGACAGTCAGTGACATGACTATGTACTCTGTACAGTGCTGCAGAAGATGTCAGTACTATATAAATACAAAATAATAATATGGCAAGACATTAGAGTATGACTATAGTAGGGATTATATTGTGAGATCCTCTGAGGACAGTCAGTGACATGACTATGTAATATGTAAAGTGTTGCAGAAGTATAATCATTTGTCCTGTACATACATTATTTAGCAATTTGCCACGCATATTAAAATCATATTATACCATGCAAGCGCTCTTATTTCTGTTTTTAAGCTATATTAATACAAAATAATAATAAGGTAGGACATTAGACTAGGACTATTGTAGGATTAGATTGTGAGCTCCTCTGAGAGGACAGTCAATAACTTGACTATGTGCTCTGTAAAGTGCTGCAGAAGATGCCAGCACTATACAAATACATAATAATAATATGGTAGGACATTAGACTATGACTATGGTAGGATTAGATTATGAGCTCCTCTAAGGACAGTCAGCGACATGAATATGTACTCTGTACAGTGCTGCAGAACATGCCAGCACTATAAAAGTACATATTAGGTATAATGTAACATTGACTCTCAGATTCTCAGAATTCCAACCCTTCTTTCTGTAGATTACACATCAGCAGCTATTTTAAGAACTGTGGGAATTACATATAGCTGCATTTATGTGCATAGATAACAAGGTAAAGCAGGGAAACATCCTTTATGGGCAGAGAAATGTAGAAATGCTTTCAGAACCAATAATTAGAAATGTTTTCTGAGAAATGGAAGATGTTCATACAGAGTTCAAATCCGCTTTCAGTCCAGAGCTTTAGTGTTCAGTGTTTCTCTTTAAGTGTTTATAGAGTATATCTAATACCGAGATCACATCCCATCCATTTCTAGGCCTTTTCTAGCAGGGCATGAAAATTGGGCACCCAAGACTAATGGACGATTTGGGTGCCCCATAGAAGCTAATGCAAATATCGGCTATAAGGTGCTGGGGTTTGGGGTTAGGCGTCAAGAAGGGGGGTTTTAGGGTTAGGGCGGGAAGCTGAAATCTACCCATGAGGGAGATGGTGAGATACAAAGCTGTACATATGATTTTACTATATGCATTACTGGTTTTCATGTGTTTTATTAAAAAGCAACAACAACAACCAAACACAGAACATTTATATTGCACTTTTCTCCTGGCGGACTCAAAGCGCCAGAGCTGCAGCCACTAGTATGCGCTCTATAGGCAGTTAGGGAGACTTGCCAAAGGTCTCCTACTGAATAGGTTCTGGCTTACTTAACAGGCAGACAAGAGAGATGGCGCTCTGGCAAAATCACAATACATAAAAACATAAAAAAGTCTGTGTACTGAGGACCTAAAATTATGAAATGTCCATAAACATCTGAAATTTTCAAGATATCTTCTTCTGTATGTGAGACACGGTCTGCTGCATATCCTATTTCAATTGCATGTGAGTGGACCACCACCAACACCCTTTGTGTGCCACTCACCGCTGTAGTAGACCAACCAATGGTCTATATGCACCTTGGGACCGTTCCCGGGTCGTCCCCCACCTCTCGATCAATGCTCTTTACAATCCAGATGCAGTATGTCATATACCTCAATAAAAATGCTCAACATAGCGTAATATTGCTAAAAAACGTTTTAACGATAAAAGACTATTACACTTACAATCTCCATGTACGTTTAAAAGTATGAGTAATTTTGGCACGGGCTCTCCCCCGCATAGGTGGCCGGGCTGGCTGGCTTTGGCTGACCCTGTCGTTTCTCCGCTGCGCATACGGTAGACGCCGGGGTGCCTGTTCGCCTCCTCACCACGCTGCTCCGTGCACAATCCACTTCCGCATTAGACTCCGCCCTATCGATTTCGTCACTTCGTGACTCATCAGGGGCTCGGAGTCCAATGCGTAGAGCGGATCAAAATATAGCTGCCTCCTCCTCCCTTAGCCCGCCCCCTCCATGCGTGACCTGTCAGTATGCAATACGTCACTCGCTTGTGAGATTAGCAAAACCTCCTACCCTCCGTATTTTTGCCATAGCCTTCCAGCTGAACCATCCAGCAGGCGTGCCCACACAGTTACAATCCCACAAAATACATTTGAATCCCTCTTAATACCTCAACCCCTATCCAGCGCTATATGCATTAACATGACACACCACCTTTCACCATTCTCTCCATGTTGTGCACCATCATTAACTCTATCCCTATACTATGCCAGTGCTTAAAGGGCACCCCCTTTATTTCTATCCCCTGTCCCCTCCCCCCAAGACACTACTTTCAGGGACTCCCCCCTTGTGATCTACCATAACTATTATGCACACTGTGTTCCTGCATTATGTATAACCTCCTCCACCTTCATACTTTGTATTGCCTGGTGCATAATGTCACACATCAACTGTTAGCCCTGTTCTCAAGGGGGCCCAGGCGCATGCGCACACATCGCACCCTGCCCCCCTACCGACAATTGCCACCCCAGTGATTGTGCATTACGTCACCCCCAATGCAGCTAGCTTAACCTGCCCCCCACACCATCAAACATCCCCTAATCACCCAAGAAACACACCAGATCTATGTCTATATTTAGACCCTCAGGTCTGTGAGACCCTTTTTAGTTTGTTACACCCTCTCCAGTGGGGTATTAGTTTTTGTAGGGCACAGAATGATAAACCTTTAGGGTCACAATCATGATGTGTACAAAAATGTGCTGAGAGACTGTGGTTAGGGTACCCCTTCCGAATATTGCGAATGTGCTCCCCCATTCGCTCCTTTAGGGTCCTCATAGTTCTCCCAATATATTGCCATCCGCATTCGCACCAAGCAAGGCTCAAAACCTGAAACAACTCCTGGCACCTAGCTGTGTGGACCCTAAGAAAGTTCAGACTATGCAGGGATGGCAAATGGCCGTTTTTTTTCCATGTCGAGGGTGTAAAGCCTGTAGGGAAGCAAAAGGGATTAAGACTAATAAAGTAGTATCTTTCAGTAATGGAAAAAACTTCAACATTAGGGAATTCATCACGTGTAATGACAGACATGTGGTTTACCTTGCTTGGTGCGAATGCGGATGGCAATATATTGGGAGAACTACGAGGACCCTAAAGGAGCGAATGGGGGAGCACATTCGCAATATTCGGAAGGGGTACCCTAACCACAGTCTCTCAGCACATTTTTGTACACATCATGATTGTGACCCTGTTTGGTGGGGCCTATTTGGGTGATCAAAATCAAAGTTTGTATGGCAGCTTTAGATATTATTTGCCTAACTCAAGTGATAAAATTAAGGCTAACTAGTTTATCAACAATAGGAACCAAATTTAGATATCGCAAACAGAACTCAGAGTTCTACTACTACTTAGATAAGTATCAAATTCTTACCACCCCTCTGGCTACAGGTTTGCTTTTTAGAAAAAAAACTGTTGTTACAGTTTAATTGTATTGGTGTACTATTTCGATTTACTCCTAGCATAGGTATTTGGTGTTTATTGGTGGTCAGGGATCACCAGAATGACTCAGTGCTGCTACACTTCTTCACAGGCAGTAATTATTAGTATTATTTGTTATTTATATAGCGCCGAAATCTTCTGCAGCACTGTACAGAGTATATAATCTTGTCACTTAACTGTCCCTCAGAGGAGCTCAAAATCTAATCCCTACCACAGTCGTATGTCTATGTATGTATGGTGTAGTGTATGTGTAGAAGTCTAGGGCCAATTTTGGGAGGTTCCAATTAACTTATCTGTATGTTTTTGGGATGTGGGAGGAAACCACAGTACCCAGAGGAAATCCGCGCAGACAAGGGGAGAACATACAGTACAAACTCCCTGCTGATAGTGCCCTGGCTTGGATACGAACCGGGGACCCAGCGCTGCAAGTGAAGAGTGCTAACCACTGTGCCACTGGTGCCCTGCTGTAACTATTTTCACTATTTTCACTCCCAACATTTTTGTCTTCTGTACTTTTAACCTTTTTCAAGGTATTTTTTCTTGCAGCCCATAACCTGTAGAGTTACTGCATTCAGGGACACACACTGACTCCTTTATGATTGCCTCTTGTGAATAGAGAATTGATATCTGTGTTCATTGTTCCAGTCATATCATATTTGAGTTAATAATGTAGAGCGTGGAAGCCAGTATTATAGCCTTGTCAATGGAGAACAAAAGAGCTCACTGAGCGTTCAGTACATGCCGTTCAGTACAGGTACGACGCCGGCGAAAAAGTCACGTCTGCTTTACCGCTCCCCGGTTTCCAGGAAGATCCAGCAGATTGGCTTGCACACATCTCTGCCCATTCGATTCATCATTTCAATTAGTGGCCTGAAACTGAAACCTTGGCAACATTTTTCGATGACAGCAACCTATGTTCACATTCAGAATTGAAGATGCCTGGATAGGTTACAAAAATGACTTCACATCAAAGCCGGATTAAAGTCAAATGGGGCTCTAAGCAAAGTAGCCGATTTGGGCCCCCCTACCTCAACCACCCTTTACAAATGTTATTTACTATTTATTTTATTTAAAAAGGGACGCCTTATGTGTGTATTAGAAGTTGTGCAGAGTCTTACAGCCCCTCCCCTGCGGAACACTCCGCTCTTCTCTAGTTTGCCTCGTTCTGTCCCCCGGTTGGCTCCAACCTGGACATACTACGTTGTGCATGCACAGTATGTCCACTAGGGCATCTTACAACCGTGCCCCCTGGCTAATCTCTATGACGTGAGCGGGCACGTGTATTCGCAAGGCACCCTAGCAGACATACTGGTAATGCGCAGCTTAGTATGTCCGGGTTGGGGGTCACTGACTGCATCGACCAGGTGACACAGTACGCGGTGAATTGGAGAAGAGCGGAGGGTGACAGCTCCCCATACACACAGGAGGGGTTCTTTTTTTTAAATAGATTTAGAGCTTACCACGTTGGTGGGGCTCCTTAGACTGTGACTTTCGGGTGGGTATTGTAATCCGCCCCTGCTTGACATATGGTGGTTTTCCCTCTTTCACTCTCCTCTCTATCATACAAGTTAAATAAGTCATGAAACCCAAATACCTGTAATGAGGCAACAGCAGGCTGAACGCGGACGTGTGTCCGCGTCCGCATCAGCAGCGCAACCGCCCGCATGGCCGCATGCGGAACGCGGAGAAACGTCCACGTCCGCAGCGGTAGCACGATCCACCGTTCAGTCGCAGACCTCTCAGCGTACTCCACATCGAGGCTGCACTCCTGGAACACCTTCACAGGCCTCATGGCATGCTGCTCGCCGAGACACCTCTCATGACAGTCTGGACCCGTAGGGGCCGCGCGCGTGTGCAGTAGAGCCTTTTATACTCTTAGAAAGAGAGTCAGCTGACCAGCTGGTCAGCTGACCTCAGCAAGGTCCTTGAGCTGTACTGCAAGGTCCTTGAGCCACGTTGTGATTGGTTGAATGGCTGGGCGGGCTGTTTGAGTCCAGCACAGTATAAAAGCAGGCATTCTGTCAGTTGCAAGTTGTCTGCAGTCAGCGAATACTTGTGTGTTAGCACTCAGACCCTAGTCAGATCCCAAAGTGTGCTAGAACCAGCTGGAGCTGGGGATCCACACTTAGCCAGATTCTGTTGATAGCCTAAAGTACTATTGCATTATATTGTGTATGACCTTTTGCCTGTTACCTCTTTATCCTCTTGTCTCCTGATTTTGTACTTCGCCAGCCCGTACCGTTACCGACTATTGGCTTGGCTTCTGACTACCCTTGTGTTTCTCGATTCTGTACCTCTGCTCATCTGATTTCCCGTTGCTGACCTTGGCTTGACCTCTGATCTTGATTTCTGTCTGTCGATTCGGTACTTCTTTGCCAGTTCTGATACCGAACCGTTTTTCCGTTTGACTTTGCCCCCTTTAGTGGGTTTTCCACTAAAGGGTTAACTCTGCTGAGTTCTTCTTGCGGGGAACTCAGTAACTCCTCAGCATATCATTACTGTTGAGGAACGCAATTCTGCGTTCTTATCCTAGTCGCAGAATCGCACACACTGCCCTTCCTTCCAGAGGTCTCCATCCCTCTGAGTTAACGTCAGTGTGGTGGGTTTTCCACAAGTTATCTGTACCTTGTTTTCCAGAGTACGCATAAATATTTGTATTATTGGTGATGCCGCAGATCACCATATAATCAAATATATCTGTATTACTAGTGATACTGCGGATCACTAATAATCAGAAAACTCTGAAGTGTATACACCAAACACCACAACATTACAGTACTGCAGACCAGTAAAAGTAACATGGAGGGAGTTGCCGAGCAGTTGCAGACTTTAACTGCGGCAGTCGATGAGCTTAGAAACACCGTTGCTGCTCAGCAGGTCCAGATCAACCAGCTGACTGAGGCCTTTCAGAAACTGCCGGCACCACTTAATGTTCTACCCTCCCCAGCCAGTAGCGAGCCTAAGATGGCTCTTCCTGAAAGATTTTCTGGTTCTCGGTCCGACTTCAGTAATTTCAAAAATCGTTGTTTAGCCTATTTTCAGATGAGGCCCATATCATCTGGTTCTGAGGTACAGAGAGTAATTTTTATTAAAACTTTGTTACAAGGGGATTCTCAGACATGGGCTTTCAGCTTACCTGAGAATCACTCTGCCTTATCTTCAGTGTCCGAGTTTTTCAAGAACATGGCCATCATATATGAGGATCCTGATTTAGCCGGCACTGCCGAGCGTAAACTCCGATGCCTAAAGCAAGGCAATCGTATGGTTGAGGAGTACGCTGCCGAGTTTAGAAGGTGGGCGGTCTCAGTGAGGTGGGATCAGTTCACTCTTCTAGACACATACATGACCGGTCTCTCCGAGTCCATTATTGATGTCATGATAAGCCACCCTGAGCCCAAAGATGTAGATGCAGCTATTGCCTTATCGGTTAAGATCGATAGACGCATTCGCTATCATAAAAAGGGCAGGTCATCTGTGCTAGTTAGAGCGCCCTCTACTGTTGGTTCCCCTGAGGTTCCAGAGGAGGAGCCAATGCAGTTGGGGCACGGACGACTCTCAGTCGCTGAGAAAGCTAGGAGAAGGAAGGAGGGTCTGTGTCTATATTGTGGGGAAAAGGGTCATCGAGTGCAGAACTGCAGTAAGAAGGCGGAAAACTTGTCCGCTTAGGGATGGTTGGAGGTACCACCCTAAGCGAGCCAGTTCTACCTCCATGTCAGAATAAAATCTTGCTGCCCTGTTCTCTTCATTGGGAGAACAGTGACTGCCTAACCTCTGCATTTGTTGACTCTGGGTCAGCTGCCAACTTCATTGACAGAGACCTGGCTTTAAACTTTAACATTCCCATTCTTCCCATACAAAGACACATTTATGTTACAGCAATCGATGACTCTCCTTTACAGAACAAGACACCTCTTTGTCAAACTCCGCCGCTCACACTTCAGGTTGGAGTATTGCACACTGAGGTCATCCAGTTCTATGTTTTAAAGATGGCCACCTCATCCGTCATATTGGGGCTACCATGGTTGAAGAAGCATTCCCCTCAAATAGACTGGAAAGAGGGCCAATTATCTGCCTGGTCCTCCTATTGTCAGGAGAATTTTCTTAAATCCATTTCTGTGTGTGCTTCAGAGGTCCAGGTCCAGGGGGTCCCACCTCAGTACACTGATTTTTCCGACGTATTTTGTCCTCGATCTGCTGACAGGTTGCCTCCACATAGACCCTATGACTGCCCCATTGAATTGAGACCGGGTACACTGCCTCCTAGGGGTCGTTTGTACAACCTCTCCAGCCCTGAAAAGGTGGCAATGAAAGATTACATCAAGGAGAACTTGGAGAAGGGATTTATCCGTGCCTCCAAGTCTCCTGCTGGTGCAGGTTTCTTTTTTGTTAAAAAGAAGGATGGTGGTCTTCGCCCCTGCATAGACTACAGGCAGCTAAACAAAATCACCATAAAAAATCGATACCCTCTTCCACTCATTGATGACCTGTTTACTCAGATTACTGAGGCCTGTGTTTTTTCAAAGTTAGACTTGAGGGGGGCATACAATCTTATTCGGATCAGAGAGGGCGACGAGTGGAAGACCGCATTTAACACTCCTGACGGTCACTATGAGTATTTAGTTATGCCCTTTGGATTGTGCAATGCCCCAGCTGTCTTTCAGGAGTTTGTAAACGATATTTTCAGAGATGTGTCTGGCAGGTTTACAGTGGTCTATCTTGATGATATTTTAATTTTTTCAAAAAATTTACAGGAACACAGGAAGCATGTAAAATTTGTGTTACAGAAGCTCAGGGAGAACCAGTTATATGCTAAGCTGGAGAAATGCCTCTTCGAGGTGAAAGAGGTGGCATTTTTAGGGTATATTATATCCACCTCTGGACTGGCAATGGATCCAAGCAAAGTCTCAGCAGTGTTGGATTGGCCGCAACCTTCAGGCCTCAAAGCCCTGCAGAGATTTTTAGGCTTTGCTAACTATTATAGGCGGTTTATTAGGGGGTACTCTTCAGTTGTTGCCCCCATGACCCAGTTGACCAAGAAAGGCGCTGATGCGACTAACTGGTCACCAGAAGCCATTGAGGCCTTTCAATCATTAAAAAAATCTTTTTGTTCCGCCCCCATATTGCGTCATGTTGACGTCACCCGCCCCTTCATAGTAGAGGTAGATGCATCGGAGGTTGGGGTTGGGGCAGTCCTCTCGCAAGCTTTTGGACCTGATAATAAGGTTCATCCTTGTGCATTTTTTTCAAGAAAGTTTGCACCGGCAGAGAGGAATTATGATGTGGGGAACCGGGAATTGTTGGCTGTTAAGTTAGCTCTAGAGGAGTGGCGTCATTGGTTAGAGGGGGCAGAATTTCCCTTTACTGTTTATACTGACCATAAGAACCTCGAATACATTGAGAAGGCCAAGAGGTTAACACCCAGGCAGGCGAGATGGGCACTTTTTTTTTCCCGGTTTGATTTTATCATAACCTATAAGCCTGGGGATAAGAATGTTAAGGCTGACGCCTTATCCAGGTGTTTTGAATCTGAATCTGCCCCACCAGCCACTCCTGTCAATATTCTACCTGAGAGGTATTTTCTGGCAGCCACTGAGATCTCCGAAGACTTGTCAAAATCGCTTATTGCATGCCAGTCCAATGTTCCCAATGGAAAACCTGAGGGACTTCTGTACGTCCCTATTCGTTTTCGGGAACGGGTGCTCCAGATGTTTCATGAACATAAGAATGTGGGACATCCAGGTATTGCCAGAACCCAGGAACTCTTGAATAGGGCAGTCTGGTGGCCTTCTTACATGTCTGATTGTGAGGAATTTGTTAAGTCCTGCTCTGTCTGTGCCAGGAGTAAGTCCTCCAGAAAAGCTCCAGCAGGCTCTCTTCAGCCCCTGCCTTCTCCACAGGTTCCATGGTCCCACATTTCCATGGATTTTGTGGGGGAGCTGCCTGAATCTGAAGGTAACACTGTCATCTGGGTTGTTACGGACAGATTTAGTAAAATGGCACATTTCGTTGCTCTGTCTGGGTTTCCATCTGCCCGTAAATTGGCAGATTTATTTATTAATAACATCTTTAAGTTACATGGAATTCCAGTGGATATTGTATCTGATAGGGGGGTACAATTTGTGTCAAAGTTCTGGAGGGCCTTTTGTAAAGATCTGGGGATTTCTTTATCATTCTCTTCAGGTTACCATCCCCAGACTAATGGGCAGACAGAGAGGATCAATCAGTCCATGGAGCAGTTTCTTAGATGTTACATAGCAGATGCACAACATCTCTGGACAAGATTCCTCCCATTTGCTGAATTTGCCCACAATAACTTGAAAAACGCATCCTCTGGTTATTCTCCCTTTCAGATTGTCAATGGGAAGTGCCCCAAGTTTACGTCACTTCCAGTCAAGGAGTCACCTCTTCCAGCTCTCCAGGAATGGCAGGGGACTTTCAGAGAGATCTGGGGGAAGGTCAGAGATAATTTGGACAAAGCTTTTTCTGTTCAAAAGAAATTTGCTGATAGAAGACGTTCCACGGAGTGGAACTTTATTCCAGGGGATTATGTTTGGGTCTCTACTAGACACATTCCTCTCAGGCAACCATCAGCAAAATTAGGTCCTCGCTTTATCGGGCCTTTCCCTATAGAGAGTAAGATCAATGAGGTCACTTACAAGGTAAAATTACCTACTAATATGAGATGTGGCAGGACTTATCATGTTTCTTTATTGAAGCCTGCGGTAAGGGTAGATTCTACTCCCCCTGCTCCTGTGGTAGTGGATGGGGAATTGGAATATGAAGTCCAGGACATTTTAGATTCCCGTTTCTCACGCAACAAGCTCCAGTATCTGGTGCACTGGAAGGGGTACGGGCCAGAAGAGAGGTCATGGGTTCCCCTTCGAGATCTTCATGCTGAGGAGAAAAGGAGGAGATTTCATGAGTTGTATCCTGGGAAACCGGGTGAGGCATGCCCGGAGGTCATGCCTGAAAGGGGGGGTACTGTAATGAGGCAACAGCAGGCTGAACGCGGACGTGTGTCCGCGTCCGCATCAGCAGCGCAACCGCCCGCATGGCCGCATGCGGAACGCGGAGAAACGTCCACGTCCGCAGCGGTAGCACGATCCACCGTTCAGTCGCAGACCTCTCAGCGTACTCCACGTCGAGGCTGCACTCCTGGAACACCTTCACAGGCCTCATGGCATGCTGCTCGCCGAGACACCTCTCATGACAGTCTGGACCCCGTAGGGGCCGCGCGCGTGTGCAGTAGAGCCTTTTATACTCTTAGAAAGAGAGTCAGCTGACCAGCTGGTCAGCTGACCTCAGCAAGGTCCTTGAGCTGTACTGCAAGGTCCTTGAGCCACGTTGTGATTGGTTGAATGGCTGGGCGGGCTGTTTGAGTCCAGCACAGTATAAAAGCAGGCATTCTGTCAGTTGCAAGTTGTCTGCAGTCAGCGAATACTTGTGTGTTAGCACTCAGACCCTAGTCAGATCCCAAAGTGTGCTAGAACCAGCTGGAGCTGGGGATCCACACTTAGCCAGATTCTGTTGATAGCCTAAAGTACTATTGCATTATATTGTGTATGACCTTTTGCCTGTTACCTCTTTATCCTCTTGTCTCCTGATTTTGTACTTCGCCAGCCCGTACCGTTACCGACTATTGGCTTGGCTTCTGACTACCCTTGTGTTTCTCGATTCTGTACCTCTGCTCATCTGATTTCCCGTTGCTGACCTTGGCTTGACCTCTGATCTTGATTTCTGTCTGTCGATTCGGTACTTCTTTGCCAGTTCTGATACCGAACCGTTTTTCCGTTTGACTTTGCCCCCTTTAGTGGGTTTTCCACTAAAGGGTTAACTCTGCTGAGTTCTTCTTGCGGGGAACTCAGTAACTCCTCAGCATATCATTACTGTTGAGGAACGCAATTCTGCGTTCTTATCCTAGTCGCAGAATCGCACACACTGCCCTTCCTTCCAGAGGTCTCCATCCCTCTGAGTTAACGTCAGTGTGGTGGGTTTTCCACAAGTTATCTGTACCTTGTTTTCCAGAGTACGCATAAATATTTGTATTATTGGTGATGCCGCAGATCACCATATAATCAAATATATCTGTATTACTAGTGATACTGCGGATCACTAATAATCAGAAAACTCTGAAGTGTATACACCAAACACCACAACATTACAATACCTTTTTAACCCCAAAATAGTGGTTGTGCGACCACTGTTCTTATTTTCAAACTGAAAACTTGATCTGCTTTTGATAATCAGAATAATTTTTATTTGGCCAAATAAGTTTGCACTTACAAGGAATTTGACTTAGCAGTTGCTTAAAAAGAAACTTGAACCAAAGGTTGAACTTCCCACGGGAAATCTTTACTTTTACTAGAATAGATCGTCAGGGGGTCTGTAAGGCTTAAATTGTGGTGAAACCCCTACCACAGTGTGATGTCATGACCATGGCCCTGAAAGTTTGCTATCTGTAAATCTCATTGCATTGTGGGAAATAACAGCTTTTTCCAACTGCCAACCAAGCAATAGTTCCCTCTGTGCCAGAACTCTCAGTAATGACACATTCCTTACATATCACCTGGCAGATGTTAACACCAGTAGAGAGGGCCCAAACGGTTCGCCCAGGGGGTAGTTCACGTAGATTTCAGTTGTCCGTGGCGGGACGCAAACACATAGCACAGTCCACGTTGCCCCCTATACCTCGTTATTGGGCTAAGCTTTGACCCTCTACATCACAGTCAGAAAACACATGGCAGCCAATCAGGATGCACTCCCTCCTGGACCACCGCCCCCCTATAAAAATGCAGCAGCGTTGGGAATGTTCTTAGTCTCTGGCTGCTGTTGTAGTTAGAGGAAGGGAGAGACATTGCTGGAGAGATAGGAAAAGCGTTAGTTAGGCTCCTGTTAGCTTGCTCCTCGCTGAAATTTGTTGCTGAAAGCACCCCAAAAAAGCTCTTTTGAGGGCTAATATTTTTCTGATGTGTTTTTTTTTTGTGTGTGTGTGACAATGATGCTGCATAGATACAGCCCTGTCTGTCGCACTCGCAACTGGCCCTTGCTGTACTGTGCCTAGCCCAGCACACTGTATTACCAGTGCATAGCTTTCCACTGTATTTGTGTGATGTTACTTACTATACCATAGCTCTCTTTGTGGGTGAAACTGCATAGATACAGCTCACAGTTGCCAGCTGGAATTTGTAGTCCACCCGCCAGCACACTGTATTATACCAGTGCATAGCTTTCCACTGTATTTGTGTGATTTAACATACTATACCATAGCTCTCTTTGTGGGTGACCCTGCATAGATACAGGGATGTAAATACAATAAAACCTCAGCACATAAGAAGCAGCTATAACAAAGTCACAGAAGTAATAGGCACTCAAGTGAAGTATGCTACTGATCCAGCTCAAAGACAATGTTCCCCAGCGTCTGAGCTACAAGGGTAAAAAGAGCAATACAGTACCTCCTCCTGGAGAGATGAGTAGTTGGTACCTTTGAACCATAAAAATGTATATTCTTGATGTAATCCCGATCTCCAGACCAATGAGAGAGCCACACAGGGGGGTTAAACTTACAAGATCGTAACTTGATTTATTGCACAAAAAAAGTGTAGCCTCGCTTCCCGACTCGAGTTTCGGTCATTATGCCTTTATCGACCCCCTGACGAAGGCATAATGGCCGAAACTCGAGTCGGGAAGTGAGGCTACAGTTTTTATGTGCATTAAATCAAGTTCCGATCTTATAAGTTGAAACCCCTGCGTGGCTCTCTCATTGCGCACAGTGTGCACTATTGTTGCTATTTTGTCTTCCAGCCAGGAAGTGCCGCTGCTGCTCTCACTGACATAGAGACATAACCAATGTGGAGCGCAAAGGAGCCGGAAACAGGAATTTCGGGTGTCAGCTGACCGGGAGATGCGACGGTCGGGCTGAGTCCTTGCTGAGCGGAGTTTCTTACCAGCTCTGGAGATCAGCATTACATCAAGAATATACATTTTTATGGTTCAAATGTACCAACTGCTCATCTCTCCAGGAGGAGGTACTGTATTGCTCTTTATACCCTTGTAGCTCAGACGCTGGGGAACATTTTCTTTGAGCTGGATCAGCACAGCAGCATACTTCACTTGAGTGCCTATTACTTCTGTGACTTTGTTATACTGTAGCTGCTTCTTATGCGCTGAGGTTTTATTGTATTTACATCCCTGAATCTTTTGCGGCTTGGGATCCGCCCCCACCTCTTAGCTGCATTTATTTCTCATTTATTGCGCAGCTGTTTTTCAGGTTGTTTACTGCATAGATACAGCCCACAGTTGCCAGCTGGAATTTGTAGTCCGCAAGTACACTGTATTATACCAGTGCATATCTTTCCACTGTATTTGTGTGATTTTACTTTCTATACCATAGCTCTCTTTGTGGGTGACACTGCATAGATACAGCCCACAGTTGCCAGCTGGAATTTGTAGTCTGCTCACCAGCACACTGTATTATACCAGAGCATATCTTTCCACTGTATTGTGTAATTTAACCTAGTATAACACAGCTCTCTTTGTGGGTGACACACTGCATACAGCCCACAGAGAGACAAGGACTGTTAGCTAGGCTGTTCTTTATTGCTGAAAGCACCCCAAAACAAAAGCCCTTTTGAGGGCTCATATTTTTGTGTGTGTGTGTGTGTGTGTGTCACTGCATACAAGCCAGGCCACAGTCATTGCTGGGCCTTGCAGTTCTACTATCCTCTTCTATCTATTACAAGGCAGCACACTGTCTATCATCATAAGCTGTGCTTAGCTTGCAACTGTATTGATATCTGTGTGGATTACACACTGCATACAGGCCACAATCAGTTGCTGGCCCTTGTAGTTCTACTATACTCTTCTAACTATTGCAAGCAAGCCAGCACACTGTCTATCATAAGCTGTGCTTAGCTTGCAACTGTATCTGTTATTGATATCTGCATACCTCCCTACTTTTCGAGATGAGAAACCGGAACACTTAAGCCACACACCTGACACAGCCCTGACACACACCCTGACACACCCCTAGTCAAATATATATATATATATATATATATATATATATATATATATATATATATATATATATATATATATATATATATACCAAGGGATGAGCAGCACAAACCAAATTTTATGCAATACTATGCAAAGCATGCACACAGCACTGGAGAACCCCAATCTCCATAAGAAATATATAAATACAGAGGGTGCTGCAGCACACAACAGGAAAACAGTGACAGGGGCTCTTGGTTACGCTTTACCGCGTTTAAGCTCACCAACTGTGCCAAAGTGTCCCCAATCTGGTGAGTCCTACTCTAACCAGGCAAAAATGCTAGTTTTTATCAGCGTTATACTGGGAACCATGCCAAAATCCCAGGGGTCAGCTAAATGGGAGAAATGAAATTAAAAACACCTCACCTTCTACTAGCTACAAACTGAACTATGAGCACCGCTCATTTATATGCTTAACTGTGCTAGAGATGGGTGTGGTTATGCACGCTCACAGGGGAAAATAATATAAGCCAAGGGATGAGCAGCACAAACCAAATTTTATGCAATACTATGCAAAGCATGCACACAGCACTGGAGAACCCCAATCTCCATAAGAAATATATAAATACAGAGGGTGCTGCAGCACACAACAGGAAAACAGTGACAGGGGCTCTTGGTTACGCTTTAACGCGTTTAAGCTCACCAACTGCGCCAAAGTGTCCCCGATCTGGTGAGTCCTACTCTAACCAGGCAAAAATGCTAGTTTTTATCAGCGTTATACTGGGAACCATGCCAAAAGCCCAGGGGTCAGCTAAATGGGAGAAATGAAATTAAAAACAACTCACCTTCTACTAGCTACAAACTGAACTATGAGCACCGCTCATTTATATGCTTAACTGTGCTAGAGGTGGGCGTGGTTATGCACGCTCACAGGGGAAAATAATATAAGCCAAGGGATGAGCAGCACAAACCAAATTTTATGCAATACTATGCAAAGCATGCACGCAGCACTGGAGAACCCCAATCTCCATAAGAAATATTTAAATACAGAGGGTGCTGCAGCACACAACAGGAAAACAGTGACAGGGGCTCTTGGTTACGCTTTAACGCGTTTAAGCTCACCAACTGCGCCAAAGTGTCCCCGATCTGGTGAGTCCTACTCTAACCAGGCAAAAATGCTAGTTTTTATCAGCGTTATACTGGGAACCATGCCAAAAGCCCAGGGGTCAGCTAAATGGGAGAAATGAAATTAAAAACAACTCACCTTCCACTAGCTACAAACTGAACTATGAGCACCGCTCATTTATATGCTTAACTGTGCTAGAGGTGGGCGTGGTTATGCACGCTCACAGGGGAAAATAATATAAGCCAAGGGATGAGCAGCACAAACCCAATTTTATGCAATACTATGCAAAGCATGCACGCAGCACAGGAGGTCCCCAACCTCCATAAGGAATATATAAATACAGAGAGCTTTTGGCATGGTTCCCAGTATAACGCTGATAAAAACTAGCATTTTTGCCTGGTTAGAGTAGGACTCACCAGATCGGGGACACTTTGGCGCAGTTGGTGAGCTTAAACGCGCTAAAGCGTAACCAAGAGCCCCTGTCACTGTTTTCCTGTTGTGTGCTGCAGCCCCTCTGTATTTTTATATATATATATATATATATATATATATATATATATATATATATATATATATATATATATATATATATATATATATATATATATATATATATATATATATATATATATATATATATATAAGCAATTCTTACCTTAGTGGGCAAATGACCACAGCTTTATAAGGAAAGATGCCTGATTGTTTTCCAATGACAACTGACATTTTCATTTTATTTCATTTCTTTTTTAATATACTTTATTGAAAAGTAAGAATATTTCCAGCTCCCATATCAATTCCAATACAACATATCATCATATTCTCTTCTCCAATTTTTGAAATTACAAAATACAAAATAAACAAAGCCTATACCCCCCCCCCCCTCCCACCTACTCTCCCCAATCTTCAAATCAACAATCTTGTAAACAATTCAACATTATTAGAATTTCTTCTTTAAAGATCCCCTTCACCAATTACCATCCAAAGTACTATGACAGCAAAAAATTATAATCATTTAATTACAGGAAGCTCCTTCCCCTACATCTCCACCATATCTCCATACTCCTTAGTATCTTGAAATTCACTCCATTTTCCCCATTTAACATTAAATGCTTCCAGTCTATCCTGCTGCAAGGATTCTCCATATTCTTCACCATATTAACCCTCTCAACCCATTATTTCAGGGTTGGAGAACACTGGCATCTCCACTTAACCAGGATTAAACTTTTAGCCGCAATCAGGAGCTGGGGAACACAAGGGGCTTGATTCACAAAGCGGTGCTAACTGTTAGCATGCCTGTGAAAACCCCCTTTGCACATCTAAATGAGCTTTTCGCGCGTAAAACTTTACGCACGTAAAACTTTACGCGCGCACTGCAAAGAGCGCAGGGCGCTTCTCGCGAAGTGCCCATTAAAGCCTATGGGACTTAGCACGCGCATAGGACTTTGCGCGCACAAAACTTTGCGCACAAAACTTTGTGCGCGATCTGATTGAGAAATCTGGTGCTAACCTACTTAGCACTAGAGTTGGGCCGAACGGTTCGCCTGCGAACGGTTCCATGCGAACTTCCGTGGTTTGCTTTCTCGTCCCGCAGGCGAACCTTTGCGGAAGTTCGGTTCACCCCATAATGCACCATGGAGGGTCAACTTTGACCCTCTACATCACAGTGAGCAGGCACAGTGTAGCCAATTAGGCTACACTAGCCCCTGGAGCCACTCCCCCCTACTAAAAGGCAGGCAGCGCGACCATTACGGTCACTCGTGTGCCTGCATTAGTGAGAGTAGGGCGAGCTGCTGCAGACTGTCTCCCATAGGGAAAGATTAGTTAGGCTTAGCTTGTCCCTGGCTGCATACCTGTTCTGTGAACCCACCACTGCATACCTGTTCTGTGAACCCACCACTGCATACCTGTTCTGTGAACCCACCACTGCATACCTGTTCTGTGATCCCACCACTGCATACCTGTACTGTGAACCCACCACTGCATACCTGTTCTGTGAACCCACCACTGCATACCTGTTCTGTGAACCCACCACCGCATACCTGTTCTGTGAACCCACCACTGCATACCTGTTCTGTGAACCCACCACTGCATACCTGTTCTGTGAACCCACCACTGCATACCTGTTCTGTTCAGTGAACCCGGCACTGCATACCTGTTCTGTTCAGTGAACCCGCCACTGCATACCTGTTCTGTTCAGTGAACCCGCCACTGCATACCTGTTCTGTTCAGTGAACCCGCCACTGCATACCTGTTCTGTTTAGTGAACCCGCCACTGCATACCTGTTCTGTTCAGTGAACCCAGCACTGCATACCTGTTCTGTTCAGTGAACCCAAGGTAAGGAAAAAGTGACTGGGTCTCCACCTGGATTTTATGCAAAAATTGCTAAAATATATTTATTCCATAGTACAAAAAATTAACACGACGTTTCGGCCTGCGGCCTTTATCAAGTGTTACAACAAACTAGGACAAGCTCACATTTAAATCACAAACTTTAACATACAACACACCCTCTAGGGGTGGGTACAAACTTAATGCAAGAGATTTAAAGGGACAGTGTACTTAAACATCAGGGATTATAAAAAACACTTTAAACTAAACTCTTCATTCAGTCCATTTGGAACCAACGTATTCAGCTTACTAATCCATCTGCTTTCCCTTTGAAGGAGGATCATCTCATTATCCATTCCCTCGCCTGCTACGACCTTCTCCAGTACGCACCAGCGCAAATCTCCCACCATATGGTTGGATTCATAAAAATGTCTACCTAAGGAAGAATCAAAACTTTTTTCAGGGTCATTTATGTATTTCCTATATAACCTAATGTTGCTGCGATGCTCTTTCAACCTAACTCTAATTGGTCTTGAGGTTTGGCCTACGTAGCCCATCCCACAGGGGCACTTCAAAAAATACACCACATTTGATGTGAGACAAGAAAAACTTCCATTCAATTTAATCCTCGTGCCCCTTCTGGGATGGGCAACATAGTCGCCTTTCACAATGCTGCTACAATTCTGGCAGCTCAGACATGGGAAAGTACCCATCTTCTTTGGTAAAAATGTCGACATCTGTCTTGGATTAGTCCTCAAATCCGCCCTAACTAGTCTATCTCTAATATTCTTACCCCTTCTATATACAAAGCTTGGGGGGGGAAGAAATACCTCAGACAAAAGGGGATCTGCCTCTATAAGTGACCAACTACTGAGTATAGTCCTTTTTACCAATTGAGCATGATTATCATATGCTGATATAAATTGCACTCCCCTTTCGCTGTCTTCTCTCTGCTTTCTCTGCCTCAAAATTTTCCTATCCAATCCTGCTACCATATCCGCTGTCTCCCTAACTTCTTCTCTCCTATAGCCTCTCGCTACAAAATTCTCCACCAGCATCTCAGCCTGCTTATGATAAGTCTCATCATTTGAAGTAATTCGTCTAGCGCGAATAAACTGGCTCTTCGGGAGGCCCTTAAGCAAGGGTCGGGGATGACAGCTGCTAGCTAGTAGAGCATTATTACGATCTGTAGACTTTTTGAACAAATCAGTCTGGAAACCACTCCCATCAAAAGTGATATCCACATCCAAAAAATGTAGTTTACAAGGATGGAATTCCAAAGTGAACTTAATGGTCTCATGGCAAGAATTCAAAACATTAAAAAATTCCATCAAACTATCTTCTGAACCCGTCCAACAAAAAAATAAATCGTCTATAAAACGACAATAACCTCTACCAAATTTCAAAAAAATATCGTTCCCCAAAATGTGAACTGATTCGAATTCCGCCATGAAAACATTAGCTAACGTTGGAGCATAAGGGGTCCCCATAGGTACTCCCCTTACCTGTAAATAGAAATCTTTCTGCACCCTGAAATAATTTGATTTCAGGCATAAAACCAATAGGTCATATACAAATGATACATTAACACTTGGATCAATCAAATTTGCCATAGCTTTCTTAATCGAGTCCAATGCTTCCCTGTGAGGTATATTAGTATATAGACTCTTAATATCCAGACTCACAAGAAATCTAATATCACAGGTATTAACCTCTTCCAGAGTATTCAAAAAATGCGTAGTGTCCTGTAAACACAACCTATTCTTTCTCACGATTGGTTGTAAAGCACTATCTATGTAAATGCCCAATGGCTCCATCAATGAATTAACTGCTGACACTACTGGTCTTCCTGGCGGATGTGTCATGTCTTTATGGACCTTTGGTAGTGTATACATTACTGGTATCTTATACTGTTCCTTGAGTAATGCCGACATCACTGCACTGGAGATATGGCCCTCATTGTAAGCCCCTGTAACAAACAGCTAGCCTAGCCTAGCTAGCAGCTGTCATCCCCGACCCTTGCTTAAGGGCCTCCCGAAGAGCCAGTTTATTCGCGCTAGACGAATTACTTCAAATGATGAGACTTATCATAAGCAGGCTGAGATGCTGGTGGAGAATTTTGTAGCAAGAGGCTATAGGAGAGAAGAAGTTAGGGAGACAGCGGATATGGTAGCAGGATTGGATAGGAAAATTTTGAGGCAGAGAAAGCAGAGAGAAGACAGCGAAAGGGGAGTGCAATTTATATCAGCATATGATAATCATGCTCAATTGGTAAAAAGGACTATACTCAGTAGTTGGTCACTTATAGAGGCAGATCCCCTTTTGTCTGAGGTATTTCTTTCCCCCCCAAGCTTTGTATATAGAAGGGGTAAGAATATTAGAGATAGACTAGTTAGGGCGTATTTGAGGACTAATCCAAGACAGATGTCGACATTTTTACCAAAGAAGATGGGTACTTTCCCATGTCTGAGCTGCCAGAATTGTAGCAGCATTGTGAAAGGCGACTATGTTGCCCATCCCAGAAGGGGCACGAGGATTAAATTGAATGGAAGTTTTTCTTGTCTCACATCAAATGTGGTGTATTTTTTGAAGTGCCCCTGTGGGATGGGCTACGTAGGCCAAACCTCAAGACCAATTAGAGTTAGGTTGAATGAGCATCGCAGCAACATTAGGTTATATAGGAAATACATAAATGACCCTGAAAAAAGTTTTGATTCTTCCTTAGGTAGACATTTTTATGAATCCAACCATATGGTGGGAGATTTGCGCTGGTGCGTACTGGAGAAGGTCGTAGCAGGCGAGGGAATGGATAATGAGATGATCCTCCTTCAAAGGGAAAGCAGATGGATTAGTAAGCTGAATACGTTGGTTCCAAATAGACTGAATGAAGAGTTTAGTTTAAAGTGTTTTTTATAATCCCTGATGTTTAAGTACACTGTCCCTTTAAATCTCTTGCATTAAGTTTGTACCCACCCCTAGAGGGTGTGTTGTATGTTAAAGTTTGTGATTTAAATGTGAGCTTGTCCTAGTTTGTTGTAACACTTGATAAAGGCCGCAGGCCGAAACGTCGTGTTAATTTTTTGTACTATGGAATAAATATATTTTAGCAATTTTTGCATAAAATCCAGGTGGAGACCCAGTCACTTTTTCCTTACCTTGGTTGCAACTTTCACACCCTTAGGATCCGGGTGTGGACTGGTAGACTCCCTGGTGAAAGAATAATGATGAATGCAGTTTGAGCAGAGGGGCAGCATTTTCTTGTGGCGTTGAAGTTGGATCCTGATGCCCGGCAGCTCCTGCGAATTGAAGAGATTTGACAAGTATGTCACAGGAGGAATTGTCTTCTGATGGAAATCAGCAAATCGAATACCATAGTTTTTCTGATGAAGAGAGATTAGCCATTTTGGCGTTAGGAGGGTCAGTTCGTTATACCTTCACCTCGGAGGAATCCGACCCAATTGAAAGTTTGAAGAAGCAAATTGAAAATTTGTCTATCAAGGAGGTTAACCTGTCGCTGCATGTCTCTACCCTCACTGAATACCTGCGGGTGGAAAGGATCCTGAGAGGTTTGAGAGTGACCATCACTCCTATTTTTTGTAAGGATGATCAAGAATTTGTTAAAAAATGGAATGGAATTCTGAATAAATGTTCGATGGACTTGATGTATCTTACTATACAACATCTGCACCCACAAATTGATAAGATTAAGGCAGATATTGATCGCCTGAAAAATGAACTATTGGCAAAGGATACAATTGCAGCTTATGCAGAGTTCAAATGTAAGCTGGATGAGGTGATAAAAGAGACCAAAGAAACTACACTTAAGACGAAAGTACAAAAGTTCCAGAGGGATGCTCAGGACTATGCCAACAATCAGATTTATACCTGGAGTTTGATCCGCCGGGCCCAGCGACAAGCGAGACGAGGTTTCGGTGGCCGGGGAGGACGGCCACAGCAGAGAGGTGCAGGCGAGTCTGATTCAGACCTGGATCAACCAGGGGGCGCTCAACGTTTTTTTCCCAGGACAGACACCGTAGACGGAGGCGGAGGAGACAGAGTCGTCACAGGCGCGACAGCGCCACGCTCCAAGCCTCAGTCTCGGGGAGGGAAACACCGCTCCAGGTGAAGAGGATTTCACAGAGCCAGCGGCAGCGAGAGTAACGCGGAGTCAGAGCCGCAATCCCTGGAAGCACTTTGCCCGCAACTGACCGTGAGTAACATGGGGAATGTATTGGAAATCACGGGGGCAGTTTGCCCTGGAGTAAGGTCGGGCAGTATGACTGTTGAAACTACTAGGGGAGCGGCTTTGACCGAACCCGGTTCGCGAACCTAAAATCGGAGGTTCGGCCCAACTCTACTTAGCACCCTGGTTAGCACTGGTTAGCATCCGCTTTGTGAATCAAGCCCAAGATCTCTTATATTTACCTATAGACATAGATGTTCCATGCAGCAATACCTTTACTGGATCCCAATCTCCACAATCATCGCATAATTTCTTAATACAATCCAACACCCCTTTCCAAAAACCTGATATTACTGGGCAATCCCACACTAAATGCATTAAAAACCGCTTTGCTCCACACCCCCTCCAGCATCTATCACTCACCCCCAGAACATTGTAGCCAGCCTATCCAGTGATCTATACCATCTTGTCAATTATTTAAAGTTAATTTCCTTTACTCTAGAACTGATGTAGAATGGGCCAAATACATATTTTCCTTTTCAACCCATCATCTAAAGAGATACCTACGTCCTCCTCCCATCTATTCAAATATTTAGGAAATTCTCCCTCCCTCAATTTATTGAACTCTTTATATAAAAATGATATCAGATGCATGGGAGGAGCCGCCTTCACAAATAATTTCTTAAATTCTGATAATTCAGTACAAATGGAAAGATTGACATTTTCATTTCAATTACACCCCCAACACAGCAAAGGCTGAAGTACTGTAAGTCAATGGGCGACTCGGGGATTTTAAATATGTTAGCGCTGGAGGTGCGGCACGTATGCACAGAATAATGGAATTTCAATGGGGAAATTCGGGAATCCCAGTGACATACTTCCTGTCCAGCAAGGAGTACATCACACTGTGAGGGGCAGCAAGAGGCATGCGGGGGAGGGTGGGAGGTGGTGCTATGCATATGAATGAAGTTTTTTTGCATGGCGATGTGATGGGGGTGGAGTATTTGCATGGCAAACACAATGGCCAGGTGTAAAACTGACCTCAAGCGGACACAAACTCTTGCACTGCACACAATAAATAGTCTTGTTAGCCACATCAAAGTGTCTAATTAGCTCTTATCAGCAGCTGAGGCAGCTCTCTCATCCAGTAAACACTGAGGCTTAACCCTTTCAGTGCTCCCTGCAAAGTGCAACCAAGTTAAAACTCCAGCTTTTTGTAGAATTTCCATAACTTGTAATGAATTTTATTTTTGTCCATAAAGGTTATTCTGCTGTGGATATTCGTTTAGAGCAGACAGGAAGTTCTAGTTCTACTTAAAGAGAGAGAAAAATTCATATTAAAAAAATTCTAAACCATAATTAAAAGAATAAAGAAACATCAAAGAAAATATGCTAATTTTTTTTTGTAAACACATAAAAATAAAAACACTCTATAAACACTCTATAAAAACGTATTTTTTTTTTACTTTTGACCCTCATGGAAAAAATATGTAAATAACTAGAGTATTTTCAAACACTAGCCGATGTCATATTCTACCAGGACTCACATGCTT
The DNA here is from genome assembly GCF_040937935.1 of Hyperolius riggenbachi. NCBI lineage: Eukaryota > Metazoa > Chordata > Amphibia > Anura > Hyperoliidae > Hyperolius > Hyperolius riggenbachi. The sequence goes on along the minus strand of NC_090652.1, from coordinate 77,442,959 downwards.
TCTTGTTCCATGTAAAACAGAACAGTGACTTGCACTGAAAAAAAGCACATCAAGAAAACGGTACACAGCACTCAGCTGTATTATGCGCTTGTCATAATATAACAAAGAGCCCTCACTACAGGCTTAATAGAGGGGAAGTCAAATTGCTTGTACTGCTTCCAAGTTTCCATACACCATAGCAAAATGATTTTTTCCACCCTCCGATTGACCCCGGATAGTTGTTGTAGGTTGTTATGATGAGCACTGAAGCGGTAAGTGTGCCAGAATATGTGTCTTTAAAAGGAGATTTGTTTTTCCCTCCCAAACATAGATATTAAAGCGGATCTGAGATGAAAAACTAACTATAACAAGTAACTTGTCTATGTATCTTATCTAGTTTAGATAGTTTACACAGCACATCTAGCTGCAAACAGCTTTAATAGAAAATTATTTCTTCCTGTGATACAATGACAGCAGCCATGTAGTTTGTAAACATTACACAGAGGCAGGCTTATTTGTATCTTGATCACTCAGCCTGTGAAAAAAAACTAACCCCCCTCCTCCCTCCTCCCCTCTGCCTCTGAAATCAATGGCTAGTAACACCTCCTCCTTCTCCAGCCCAGACTGAGCTACCATGAGCCCTTGCTACTGCCAAGGCTCTCTGAAAACCTGTGGGCGTGGTTTATTTAGTTTTTAGGGAATTAGAGTATTAAAACAAAAACAAAAAAGTATTTGGCTTGAGTAATGCCCTATAAACAATAGGAAAGGAACACAATTATGCAATGAGTAAAATTTCACCTCGGATCCACTTTAAGAAAAGTTTGTTTTTGTTTACGGTTTTGTTTTTTTGCCTTCAATTTGTTTTTATGGGCTGTATTTATTACATACCATCAGGCATGTGTTTTCATGTAGTTAGTAAATATGGTACGCAAGGTTGGAGCAGCTGAATGATGATGATCGTAATCGGCTAATTACGATTATGCGTAATTTTGTGTACATTTTCATTCCATTATTATTATTTATTGTATTTATAAAGCACCAACATATTACCCAGCGCTGCACAATAAATACATACAATGATACAAAGGATGACAGATGTAACAAGGTTATACAACATAGAGCAAAGTTATACAAGGCAAACGGTACAAGATACATATTCATGCGATTTGGTTAGGTAGGCCCAGTAATACAAGTACGAGGCAGTCATAAAAAAGGAGCACACGCTCATGTAGAATTAGAGGCTAAAAGCAAAGCCCCCATACATGCTATCATCACTAAAATTGCTTCATATGCAGTGGCGCACCGAAGGGGGTGTTCCGGGTGTCTGGAACACCCCCCAGCACCGAGACCGGAAGTGGGGCTGCTGCATGGCCCGGCCGGCTGGGGAGAGAAGAGAGAAAAAAATGATGGCGGCGCCAATAAGGGATGCGAGAGCCGGCTTTAGTCCTCGCTCCCTCCCTCCCTCTGAATTCCCCTCACCTGCGGTGAATGTGTGCCCGGCTCCCCCATGAGTGAGTGCGCAGCGGAGCGGTAGGTCCTCTTACCGCAGGTCAGGCGCACCGGCAACTAGTCTCTATGCTTCTTGTGACGTCATGGTAAACAGGAAGCAGGAGACTCCAGTTGCCAATGCGCCAGATCTGCGGTAAGAGGACCTACCGCTCCGCTGCGCACTTACTCATGGGGGAGCCGGGCACACATTCACCGCAGGTGAGGGGAATTCAGAGGGAGGGAGGGAGGGAGCGAGGAATAAAGCCGGCTCCCGCATCCCTTATTGGCGCCTCCATCATTTTTTTCTCTCTTCTCTCCCCAGGGGAATCTTCTCCCCACACAGAGGCACCTTCCTCCACCTATCTATTCTATACTGGGGGACATTTACCAATCTAACTTATACTGGGGGGCATATACCTATCTAATCTATACTGGGGGCATATACCTAACCTATACTGGGGGGCATATACCTATCTAATCTATACTGGGGGGCATATACCTATCTAACCTATACTGGGGGGCATATACCTATCTAACCTATACTGGGGGGCATATACCTATCTAACCTATACTGGGGGGCATATACCTATCTAACCTATACTGGGGGCGTATACCTATCTAACCTATACTGGGGGGCATATACCTATCTAATCTATACTGGGGGGCATATACCTATCTAACCTATACTGGGGGGCATATACCTATCTAACCTATACGGGGGGGCATATACCTATCTAACCTATACTGGGGGGCATAAACCTATCTAACCTATACTGGGGGGCATATACCTATCTAATCTATACTGGGGGGCATATACCTGTCTAATCTATACTGGGGGGCATATACCTGTCTAATCTATACTGGGGGGCATATACCTATCTAACTTATACTGGGGGGCATATACCTATCTAATCTATACTGGGGGGCATATACCTATCTAATTTATACTGGGCATATACCTATCTAATCTATACTGGGGGGCATATACCTATCTAATCTATACTGGGGGGCATATACCTATCTAACCTATACTGGGGGACATATACCTATCTAATCTATACTGGGGGGCATATACCTATCTAATCTATATTGGGCATATACACATCTAATCTATACTGGGGGGCATATACCTATCTAATCTATACTGGGGGGGCATATACCTATCTAATCTATACTGGGCATCTACTTATCTAATCTATACTGGGGGCAACTATATGGGCTACCTATACTGGGGGGGGGACCTATAGCTGGCTACCTATACTGCGGGCACCTATACCTGTCTAAACGTTGGGGGCGCATTTTACGCCCTCACCCTGGGTGCAATTTAGCCTAGAAACTGCTAGTATTTGGCTCCACCCACACCATGTTTTGGCCACGTCCACACACCGCTTTCAGGAATCCCCCCTTGGAAATCCTGGATTTGCCCCTGATATGTTAAAGAGAAGGGTGGGAACAAGTCAATTTTTTAAAAAAAAAAAACAATTTTAAAAATGTAAATGATTTTCTCAAAAACTACAAGGACTTTTTGAAAATGTATTTATTAGTTTGACTTGCTCCTACTATTCCCCTTAACATACATAGCAATTGTGGTGATGATAGCATGTATGTTTTGCTAATTACCTCTAAAGTCTACGAAATTACGCAACATTGAGAAATTACGGTTTCTGATTATGTTTACAAACAAAATTAATTATGATTTTGCATCGTAACTGTGAATTACAATGCGAAATTACGATTATGTGAAATTTGTGCTCATCACTACAGTTGAAAAGGCTCAAGATGCACCCTGTTGAAAAGGTCAATTTTGCTATTTTATCAGGCGCCCTTTTTAACAGGACTGCTTTTATCAAATGCACGCTGCAAGGTCTCACTTTTGTGTAAAATGGCACTTATGCAACTTAAAATTTCATTCAAAATCTCATAATATTGGTCCAAAATGAGCTAATATTATGACCTACTGGAACACCCGCATTAAAAGACTGCCCTCAGCTGGATTCGCCCTGCCCTGGCTCTGTTTGGGACTTCTAGAACAGCAGTCAGCAGTGCTCATTGCTTCCCCCAATTGTTTCAATTGGGTCTTTGTTCTGCTAGGAGATTAATTGCTAGATTCTGGAGAGGACAAACTGCCCCAGGGCTGCAGGACTGGATCTTTGACATGTATAAAGTGGTAGATCTGGAGAGCATTGAGGTGGTAGAAACCCATTCCTCATTGGGTGGTAGGACTCTAGGGGAACAATGTGAGAATCTATTGAAAAATGAGCCTTAAAGGGACTCCGAGCTCATCTAAAAAATAAAAGTTGTACTCACCAGGGGCTTTCTTCAGCCCAGTGCTGGTCGGGAGGTCCCACGCCGGCGTCCTGGCTCCTCTCCTTCTCCCCGCTCCGGAATGGCTGACAGGCCGCAGCCCGGGCGACACTCTCCCGAGTGTCGGGCTGCTTCTTCCGCATATGACGCGGATTACGTCACACGCCGGCCGCCTCGCGTCATCACGACGGCCGGCGTGAAAGTACTGCGCATGCGCGATTAAAGCGCGCATGCGCAGTACTTTCACGCCGGCCGCCGTGATGACGCGAGGCGGCCGGCGTGTGACGTAATCCGCGTCATATGCGGAAGAAGCAGCCCGACACTCGGGAGAGTGTCGCCCGGGCTGCGGCCTGTCAGCCATTCCGGAGCGGGGAGAAGGAGAGGAGCCAGGACGCCGGCGTGGGACCTCCCGACCAGCACTGGGCTGGAGAAAGCCCCTGGTGAGTACAACTTTTATTTTTTAGATGAGCTCGGAGTCACTTTAAGAGTTCCTGCCCTTGGAAAAGGGGAGAAGCAGAACAAGGGAGATGAGGGGGAAAGGGAAAAAATAGATAATGGAATAAAGAGGGAAATGAATATGGGTTGAGAGTGAGATATTATGCGGGATTGGATGTGTGGCTCTTTGTCTATGTTCTACTTTGTGTGTGTGTGTGCGTATGTGTGTGTGTCCGTGTGTTTTGTTTACATACTGTTTCTTCTTCTTTTCTTTCCTCTAATAAAGGCATGCGGACTATGATGCAAACTTGGGCCCAAACCTACAGGAGCACAGCAATGAAGTGCATCTTATAGTCTGGGCAATAAACTGAGCTGAGGTCCGTAAAAAAAAAAGCATTTCATTCAAAATCTCATTCACAAAAATATGGTTACATGACTTGAAGAGGCAAGCAATCATCAGAAAGTTATGTTAGCTACAGATGCTGATTAGTTCAGCATCTTTGTATTATTTAAACTGAAAGCGGGAGGGCACGACTAAGCATTCTGAGTGTACTAAAGCCTGTAACTTTGTAGGTCTGTGCTGCCAGAAGCAGATGACAAAGAGGCTCCTGACCAAATTCTGACTTCTTGACAGTTTTTTTTGTCAGAAACACCTGATCTGCATGCTTGTTCAGGGTGTATGGCCAAAAGTATTAAAGGCCAGGCTACTGGTATTATTTCCATCAAAATAAATGTATCACCCTCCATATCCCTCTCACTTTAGGTTCCCTCTAAAGAGGGATTGTCAGACATAAAATCAATTTACCCACTGCTCTGTGTTTATTATTATATAAATCTTATCTCGGTCACCCTGGCTCTATTTGGTGCATTGCCGTGGAGAGGGAAGCTTGTTATCTCCCCTCCTGCTCCTCACTGATTGGCTGAGGGCAGTTCAGTGTGACACAAGAAGCTGCTGAAATATGATCTATGCTGTGCTCACATGTGTTTGTTTACAAAGCAAGCTAAATAGGACAGTGCAGATTCTAGGAGAAAAAAAAAACAGTAAGGGAGGAAATTACATCTGGATTGGTTTAAGTCAGAGGTAGCACAGATGGAAAAAACAGTTTTCTCTTTATTTACTATATAAAATTCACTGAAATCAAAATGTGGACAGTACAGTACATATGTTATGCAAGTAGAACAAGTATGTGGGTTTTTTCCTGGGTTCGTATGGCTTTCCTTGCTGTTTTAAGATCTGCCAATGTTCAGCAGGATTCCGTACAGTGAGATTGCCACAAAGGGACTGCTGCTGCCTGCTACATACTTTGTGAGATAACAAGCAAGTTCATTCTAAAGATAATATCCCCAGTCTATATTTGTGTTTAGATCTGCAGTAAACAGCTCCATCTGTATGCTCTTACCAGTACCAGTTTATTTTCTCTGAAAGTACAAGGCTAGGGAAGGTGTTCATTTTACACAGGCATGTGAAAGAGCCTGAAAGAAAGAGAGTCTGTCTCTTCTGCCTCGCATACCCAGAAGCTCAGTAGGGGTAAAAAGAATCAATGCACTTGCTGCAGAGTTTGACAGTCTTCCATGGAATTGTGGGATTTCTGTGACATGCATTGAAGTCAATGGGGAAGACAATATGTCCCAGACTGCACACAAAGTGACTTAAAACAATGTGTGATTTTTGTTTTCTGAACAGGAAACTGTATTGTTATTAAATATTTCCATGGCAAGGTGTCGCAACGTCAGATGCTGGAAAGCAACTTGACAAACATATTCTTCTTACGACCCTAAGTAAGTGATATTTCAGGTAGCTTGGCAATGATCTTTTATTTGGTTCTTTTCTTTAACATCCCTGGCGGTAAGCCCGACCTACGCTCGAGCTAGCCGCCGGAGAGGATCACATGGTCCTCGGAGGATTTTTTTAATAAAATGTGCATTATATGGTTAAGATAGCACTTGGCTAGCTAACCATGCCCCCCAAGTTTCGCTGCTCTGATCTCCCACGATCACCACCGTTAAATGTACCCCCCCAGGGATCCCGCGATGGCGCAGCCTCCCAATCAGCTCCAGGCTTCGCTATGGGGAGGATCGGAACTGCGCATGACGTCATGACATCATGACGTCGATGACGTCAGACGTCATATCTGATAGAAAGAGGGACAGTTGGGAGCTATTTCTTTTGTTCTTTTTAGGTTGGTGTGTGTTTCCCTGACTATATATATATATATATATATATATATATATATATATATATATATAGTATACCCGGAAAAAGGAAGCATGGGACTAACCTGGAACGTGATGTGGAAAACGAGTGGAGCGCATCGACTATAGGCAGTGGCATGAGTAAGTGCTACAATTCTACAATTTCAATTACTAGCAACCCTACTGACCCACTTTACGATTATTTTCTGGTGAAATGCTGCTCACTTTACGATTATTTTCTGGTGAAATGCTGCCCACTTTATGATTAATTTCTGGTGAAATGCTGCACATATTACGATTATTTTCTGGTAAAATGCTGCCCACTTTACAATTCATTTCTGGTGAAATGCCTCCCACTTCACGATTATTTTCGAGTGAAATGCTGCCCACTTTATGATTATTTTCTGGTGAAACATTGCTGCATTATGATTATTTTCTGGTGAAATGCTGCCCACTTTACAAATAATTTCTGGTGAAATTCTGCACAAATTACAATTATTTTATGGTGAAACATTGCTGCATTGCGATTATTTTGTTGTGAAACGCTGCCCCATTACAATTATTTTATAGTAAAACGCTGGATGATTATTTGGCACCTATAGGGGGGAGCCCCATCCACATTTTTGCAGTGGGCCCCAGTGATTTCTAGTTATGCCCCTGCCATAGGTGCTGTTTTCCCTAGATATGCCTCTGCTGGAAATGACACAGGGGAAAGGTGGTCTGGCCATGACACAGGAGGGATCCAGCCATGACACAGGGAAAAGGGGTCTGGCCATGATGACACAGGGGAAAGGTGGTCTGTCCATGACACAGGGGAAAGGTGGTCTGGCCATGACACAGGCGAAAGGGAGTCCGGCCATGACACAGGGGAAAGGGGGTCCGGCCATGATGACACAGGGGAAGGGGTCCAGCCATGACCCAGGAAGAAGGGAGGCCCAGCCATCACCCAGGCTCCCAGTGATGCTTAACCTAGGCTGCTCACTTTACGATTAATTTCTGGTGAAATGCTGCCCACTTTACAATTAATTTCTGGTGAAATGCTGAACAAATTATGATTATTTTATGGTGAAACATTGCTGCATTACGATTATTTTAGGGTGAAACGCTGCCCCATTACAATTATTATATAGTGAAACGCTGGATGATTATTTGGCACCTATGGGGGGAGCCCCATCCAAATTTTTGCAGGGGGCCGCAGTGATTTCTAGTTACACCCCTTCCATAGGCGCTTTTTTCCCTAGATACGTCTCTGCTAGCCATGATAGAGGGGAAAGGTGGTCTGGCCATGACGCAGTAGGGATCCAGCCATGACACAGGGGAAAGGGGGTCTGGCCATGATGACACAGAGGAAAGGTGGTCCATCCATGACACAGGGGAAAGGTGGTCCGGCCATGACACAGGGGAAGGGGGTCCGGCCATGATGACCCAGGAAGAAGGGAGGCCCAGCCATGACCCAGGGTGGGGGCAATGACAATGCTGCTGGCGGGGCGCAGCCACTGATGTTACATCCCTGTCGGCACCTGCTGCACTGCTCTCAGAAAGAGTTTTTTGGTGTACAGTATGAGTTGCAGCTAACCTCCTTTCACAACCATCAGCAGTCTATGATTCACTGTTGCCTCTCGTTATTTTAATTTCAAGTTTTATAGACTATGTTAGTTAGAAGGGATAATGATGGTGGTGGGATACAGATGTCAATGTGTCGCTGCAAACTGCTGGACCAGGCTTTGTTATTATCACTCAGGAAAACAAGAACAATTTCTTCTGAAAACAGTTATGCAATCTCACTGGAGACACAGGAACAGCTGGGTGCTGGTTCATAGCAACACTGATCACACAAGTAAATATATTCTGATGTGAGGAGGAAAAAGATGTAAAAAAAATATATTGGAAAAGTAACTGCTTCCCAAAATAGGTAAGATAAAAATCCACTAAAACACTTGCAGTGCAGATGCAAACAAAACAGCTGGGTGCCTCTGCACAGAGATATACATCAAAAGCAAGCAAATGAGGCCATCTTTTTTTTGCCAAGTATTAAAATTATTACTATTGATTTGTAAAGCGTCAACATATTATGTGGCGCTGTACGAAGTAAGAAACAAACATGGGGTACAAAACAATAAAGACAATGGTATACTATTATTGATGATGATGTTATCCATTCAGTCGTGTCCGACTCTTGGTGATTCTATGAGTTAGCTCTCTCCATGCTGTCTGATCTTGTACCATTTCTGCCAGTTGCCTTAAGCTCAACTCTGTGTCAGCTTTGATGGTATCAAGCCAAGACGTTCTCTGGCGGCCTTGTCGCCTTTTGCCACTGATCAGTCCTAGTATTAGGTCTTTCTCTAAGGAATTTGATCGCATCATGTGGCCGAAATATGTGAGTCTGAGTCTGGTGATCTTGCCTTCCAGTGACATGTCTGGTCTTATACGTTCCAATACTTCTTTATTCATACTATTATTATTATTTAGTATTTATGTAGCGTTGACATCTTCCATAGTGCTGAACAGAGTGTATTGTATATTGTTTGTCTTGTCACTAACTGTGCCGCAGAGGAGCTCGCAGTCTAATCCAGGCATGAGCAAACTCGGCCCTCCAGCTGTTACGGAACTACAAGTCCCACAATGCATTTGCCTTTATGAGTCATGACTGTGACTGTAACTGCCTGGTCTAATCCCTACTATAGTCATATGTCTATATCGTGTAGTGTATGTATCATAGTCTAGGGTCAGTTTAGGGGGAAGCCAATTAAATTAGGCTTCGTTTCCATGCAGCGTGGCTCAGCGCGTCACTCTCGACAGGGGGCGGAGCTTGCGATCCCATTCATTACACTGAATGAGATCACGGGCTGAAGCTCCCCAAAATGCAGGCAACCATGCATGGTGATTCAGCAGTGAATTGCCGCACATGACATGAATGGAAACATCAGACAGTGCAGTCTGTGCATTGTCTGCTGTCCCTGCGATCGCCTTTTCATATGCGCGCATGAATGCGCACAATATGGAAACAAGCCACTACCTGTATGTTTTTGAGATGTGGGAGGAAACCGGAGTGCCCAGAGGAGACACTAATATACGAAATACAGAGTTGTTACAAAATACAGAATCGGTACAAAATACAGAATTGATAATAACAGTGACATAATTAACATGAATGAATGTGTAACAAATCCCAAGACACAGAAGGGTGAGAGAGCCCTGTCCTTGCAAGATTACACTCTAAAGAAATAGAAGGGACACAAGAGGTGGGGTAGTGTACAATATTCATACTTAGAGGCAGTGTGTTTTTAGGTTATCTAGTAGGGAGAACAACTTGGCCAGAGGTCAAAGGGGATCTGGCCTAAGGGAGAACATATGCTTGCCGGAAAAAGTGAGCTTTGAGGGCAGTGAATTATCCTTACCATAGTGACATATAGTAGAATAAAATGTAGTAAACTAGTAAATTATTCAGGATACCCTAATGTTCCTGGTTTCAGCATCAGAAACACTTCCCATATCTATATATTGCTATACATTTGTATGTAGCCCCGCCCTCCCAGTGATGCTTAACCTAGGCTGTTTAGCTATGGGAATTCTTCTCCCAGACCATTCTGGAAGACTAGGTATATTTTCTGCTGACTCTGATTAACCAAACATTCCACAGAGAACATCTGACAGGACTAAAGATGTCACCCCCTGTGATACATTTCATGATATATATCAGGGTGAGGAAAGATTTTAGGATGGGCAAGCACTCACTAAATAATGTATAAATGAATATTGTAAAATATATATATATATATATATATATATATATATATATATATATATATATATATTCATGTTATTTTCAGGGATGCTCAAATCTGGACCGGGAGACATCCGGATAGTTGCTATCCGGATATCTCCCAGTAAAGCTGTGCGGGGGGGGGGGGGAGGGGGGAGCAGGGGGTCAATCTTACCTGCATGACGGTTTCTTTGGTCCATACGCGTCGCCTCCCACGATGCGCTCCAAGCTCTGCATGCGCCGGTCACGTGACTACAAACACTTCCTCCTTCCGGGTTGGAGGGGGAAGTGTTTGTAGTCACGTGACCGACGCACGCGGCGCTTGGAGCGCATCGTGGGAGGCGACGCGTACGGACCAAAGAAGACATCATTCAGGTAAGATTGACCCCCCCCTTGCACAGCTTTACTGGGAGATATCCGGATAGCAACTATCTGGATGTCTCCCGGTCTGGATTTGAGCATCCCTGGTTATTTTTACTAGAGTTCCTCTTCAATGGTGCTCCACCACACTCATAGAAATCTTCATATGAAGAAAACAAAAAAAGCTACCAAACTATACAAAAGCTCCCAACAAGCTATTTTTTGCTACGTAAGAACCTGAACTGAAAATAAAAAGTCAAAATAACCATACTCAGGTCATACTTACATCCTGTTTAGTCTACACTCAATCTCTTTCTCCTCTCCTGCATCCCATGTGTCCAATGTGATCAATGGATTTTTCCGTCCTCCATTTTAAAAATGTCCATTACAACCTAACAGCTTCCTGGTCAGCACACAGTTAAACTGTAATATCACCCACTTGAGCCATAGGGAAACATGGACATTACCTTATACATTCAGTTGTAACTGACAGCTGCTAATGTATAACTGACAGCAACTGGTATATTTCAGTTCTGACAAAATATTGTCAGAACTGGAAGGGATCACGATAAGAAGAAAATTGTGCCAGCCGGGTGCCACACAAATTAGCTAAAAGATAAGGTTAATCGGCCATTGGCAATAGCCAGTGCCTGAATTAAGTGTATTCCCCGAATTGCTACAATTCAAAGGGGGGATAGTAATTACTGTCTGGCAGGAGTTTGTGCAAGCTCTTGGTGAGATGTCTTTCAGCTTCACCCTGGGCCAAAATTGCCCATGACAGTAATAAATGTGCCTGTGTGGCCGGGACCATGCATACCCTAGAACTCCCCAACTGGCTCAGTTGGAGACTTTACCGCGGCTAACAGCGGTAAAAGGAAGAAGACCAGGAGCAGTGGTGCTCAGCAAGACTTCGGATATCCGATTCCGAACTACCCAGATAATCCGAACTTTTTCCACTATCCGAACTTTGAATAGCAATTCGGATATTTTTTAAAATCCGAATAGACTATCCGAGCAAACCCGGATTTCCCATCTGAAATCCGAACGGATAGTTAGTTCAGATATCTGAGCAGAAGCCAAAATCACCTTCAATAGCAAAATCCCTTTCAAAGGAGAGAGAGAGAGAGAGAGAGAGAGAGAGAGAGAGAGAGACCTCGGAAAGGGATTTTGGCCATTTGAAGAGCCTATTGGAAGCATTTTAAGCCATTTTCAGGTCGCTTCCGGTTTTCTATCCAGATATCCGAATCCGGCTGGATACTGAGGTCGGATATCCGATTAGGATCTGGATTGGAAAATTTTAAACTCAGATATCCGACCCTGATCGGATATCTGGGTATCCGGATCCGAATTAGATCCAGATAGTGAAAAGGGGTATCCGAGCAGCACTGACCAAGTGGATGGCGAAAAAGGCAGACAGACTACAGGGGGCAGGAATAAGTCCTGGATAAATCCTTGTGATAGCTTTGTCTCAGGCACACTTTAAAGTGGCAGTAGAGTTGTTAGAATGTTGGGACAGGGAAACTATCCAGGTAAAAGTCAAGCACTGTGCAGGGCCGGTTCAAGTAATAATTGGGCCCTAGGGCAAAACAGACACCCCCGACCAAAAAGCGTCAGGGGCCCTTTGTTGCAGCCAAATTTCCCTCCTGGGCCCCTGAGCTGTGACCCTCCCCCAATCACCTCCCAACTTAACAGACTCTGCAGAGTGTCTGGGGAGCAACAGTTAAGATGGGGAGGGACACCTTGGGGGCCCCTACAGGCTCTGGGGCCATGGGGCAATTGCCCATTTTTTCCTATGGTAGCTCCGGCCCTGGCACTGTGGACCCCTGCAGTATTGAGGACCACAGTGAATAGCCACCATTTCATCACCTCCAGTTGACTTTCATTAAAAAAAAAAAAAAATTGGGAAGTGAAAAAACAAAGTTGGATGCGAAACTGACTTCTGCTCTGTTCATCGTGACTTTCTACAACAACAGTGTGTCCTGTCCTTCTGGGTGACCCTCCAGAAATAGAAATCAAAACTGTACGTGACTATTATTACTGTTCCATCTATATAAGTTAATATGTTTTCACCACAGTTGTTATAAAGTTGTTGTAAAATATAAGACCTTGGGCTAAATTGTCTTTATTCAAAGGCTTTGTCACTTTAATGACAGAAAATGCACTAAAAGTAAAGGCCCAAGCACACAAAAAAATAAATAAAAATCCACTTACCTGGGGCTTCCTCCAGCCCCTTGCAGCCACCCTGTGCCCTCGCCGCAGCTCCGGTGGCTCCCGGTCTCCTCCGCTGTCAAAGCCGACCTCGGCAGGTCGGGTTCCGGGTCGGCTGCTGCTGCGCTCCACGGTGCAGGTCACGTGTTCTCACTGACGTCGGTAGGACGATACTGCGCAGGTGCAGGATGGCTGCCAGGGGCTGGAGGAAGCCCCAGGTAAGTGGATCTTCATTTTTTTTCCTTTTCTTGGATGATTTCTTTAACCACTTAGCATCTAGTCCTGTTTTGCCCTTATCTTCAGTACTAGAGTAGAAGCTACTGGTTCACTTTAGAGGCTACATTCTTTTCTGCATCCCCTGCACACTCTCTACACGGCGTGTTTTCTCTGCTATCACATATCTGGTGCCAGAATTAATTGGTTCCACCTTCTTATCTATTATTATTCACCATCATTGTTCACTACTGACTTTTTACACTGCTGTACCATTTATGTGTACAAGTTCTTTAGATATACACTCGCAATTGATTTATATGTACTGTCACCTATTCTGGAACTGTGATGAGGAGAGTCTTTGGATTGATGTGCAATAGATATATATGTATATTTCCCCTATATTATTTATCAATCCTTTTGTATTGAAACATTGATTCATCCATAGCCAGAGCTGCCTACCTGATTGATCACTGAGATGTACTTTATTGTTTTTACCCTATGTTATGTAATATACTAGTGGTCCACACATCTAATTGTTTTTTAATCGTTTTTATAGTTCGTTGTTGATATATTTGATACAAAATAAATATATGAGTTTTTTTTAGATCATATCAGAGTGGTGCGGTGTTGTTCAGATCTGTTCTTTTCCTTGTTTGGTACATGCATGTTTTAGGATCTGTTCTGCACACCTGATTATATATTGTATTAAGGTGTTTGGTGCTGATCCTACCCCACTTGATTGCATATGTAGGTATCGTAGTTTAGGGCCAATGTTAGGGGGAATCCAATTAACTTACCTGTATGTTTTAGTGGTGTGGGAGGAAACCGGAGTGCCCAGAGCAAACCCACAAAGACACAGGGAGAACATACAGCAAATAGCGCCCTGCCTGGGATTTGACCGAGGCCCAGTGTTGCAAGGCAAGAGCGCTAACCAGTACGCCTCTGTGTTGCTCAATCTTAATCTTATTGTATGTGATGGATATGCACAAAATAGTCTAAGTTGGTGAAGTGAAATGAAAAAAATATATATCAAAACTAATTTAAAAAAAAGCCCCTAAAAAGTCCTGGTGCAACCGATTACCTTCAAAAGTCACATAGGTCCCAGAGGCTTCAACACCAGTACGCAAAAAGTATAACAGGCTAAAAGCATTACATTATGAAGACCCAGGAGCTCTCTAAACAAGTCAGGGACAAAGTTGTTGAGAAGTATCAGTCAGGGTTTGGTAAGGTTATTTAAAAAAAAAAATCCCCAAATTTCCCGGAGCTCCATCAAATCCATCATCTTCAAATGGAAATAACATGATACTACAACAAACCTGCCAACTGCCAAGAGAGGGCCACCAACCAAAACTCACAGACTGGGCAAGGAGGGCATTAATCAGAGAGGCCGGCAGCACTGACACCAAAGGTAACCCTGTAGTAGATTCTGAGTTGAAGTTCCACACCAGGGACTGGAGTAGCACCACAGCCCCCAGTGAAGAATACTATTTTTTGCTCCTCAATGGTTTACCCACATGGCATGTACATTGAACCGGAGGAGCAAACTGTTGTCTTATTCGTGCTCAATGAATTGATTGTATCATATGTTGTTCAGAGGCATCTTTGAGGTAAGCTAACACTTGTTCATTAAATTGTTTTTAGATTTGTGGGGTTTTTTGAGTGCTTCTATACTGCCTGGGGCTTGGAAAAAGCACATTCAAGGCTGCTATTTAACAACCATCTCACGATTTCACCTTATATCAGCTGAGGCGCTGTGCCTCATTTATTAGCGGAGGTGAATTTTTGACTGCGCAGGAAACTCAGTACGGAGGCATAAGAGAAGAGAAAAAAAAAAGAACATGTTCCAAAGAAAACTTTTATATCTGAATAAATATTTTATTTTCACAAACATTATTATAGCAAAATCCAAAAACATTATGCCTCTCTAGAGGAGGACAAACTATCAGAATAAGAACAGGAAAAGCTAATGAAGGTGAATTGAACTTGTCCCGCTGTGAAGCCATTTGATGATAACCTACAAACCTAACTAAGTCAGCAGCTAAGACCACCTGCAGGGTTATTACCGAAATGACCAGTTTGCTGTTTTTTTTGCATTTACATCTAATGGCTTGTTTCTAAATCTGAGGCTGGGTGCACACTAAGCAGAATTGAATGCATTTTTAATAGTGCACTCCTGAAAAACGCAAGTAATTCTGCTTAGTATGCTTCCAGCCTGAATGTTGTCACCTGTGTAATGTCTTTTCCTGTGTGAGTCACACTTTGGTCAGGATTTTAACTGCTTCCGGACCATCGTATTTGAAATCTACGTCCTCCTTGTGGTTCTGACAGGACGTAAATTTCAAATATCGCCGCCGCCGCTCCTGCTGATCTCGTTGCTCTGTCTGTGTGAGCCGGTCAGGAGCCATTTTTATTGGCTCCTGACTCTGTCATCACTGTAAGCCAATCCCATTGGTTTTCACTGATGGACAGCGTCAGGAGCCAATGAAAGTGGCTCCTAACCTGCTCACACTGCTCTGCTATCATAGGGCCAGCAGAGAGAGGGATATGCGGCAATGGGAGAATGGCACGACTGGCGGGAGCAATGGGTCTGTGCGGTGACTCATCGGTAAGCACCGTTTTGTGGTACCAACGGTCTCTGGTCCTTAAGGGGCCAGAGACTGCTGGTATGGAAGTAGTTAAAGGGCATCAACAACAACAAAACATTGGGAATGGGTAGAAAGGGCTATTCCACCATACCCAAAGTGAATAAGCTTGTCTCAGTTCAGCACATAGTTGCGGATTATGATGTGTTACAGGGGAAAAAGTCTGTATGCATGTTGGCTTAGTATGGCTCTGTCATTGCATTCCTGCAGTTCGGGAGGTGTGTTTAGCTTGCAGGGACAACAAAGGGACTATTTGCATATTTAGGAGGGATGCATTGTGGGAGACTTCATATGCTCATTCCAACCTGGATAATTGCAAATAACTTCTTCTTTAAGAAGGCAAACTTCTGTTTTGCATAGCATTTTTAGTATGGTCTATAAATTGTTCGTCAAAGTCAATTATTTCCTTCCACAGAATACTGGCTCCCGGGCAACCGTACCACATGTGACCCTCCAGCATAGATTATTAGCAGAGGAGAACAGTTTCCCTGCATGCACTGGAGTAAAATACCACCTTGATTTTATTTTATATTGCAACTTTTGTAAGTCACAGTCTTAAATTTTCCATATATTTGTCAAAATTTTGGGTCATTTTTCTTTAATGGGAAGGAGGTGGGTGTTGAGGGGCTGACAGGACGGGCACAACAGCCATTTCACGTCAGAACAACACTTACTCACAAGCTAGTTTGGACACCCAGGCTAGCACATGAGCGTGCACTGCAACAGTGAAATGGCTGTTGTGCGCATCCTGTCACCCCCAAAACACCCAACTCCTTCCATTCCGCCTCAGCCTCACAGTATTCAGCGATGTTGTAACACAACAAATACATTAATAAAGTAGCAACTGTGCCAGTGTCCGGACCTTTCCTCCTGTGTGCATTCTTCTTGTTTGCCTCAAGTTTACGGTGAGGATTTCCAGTTGCAGTTGCAGTTGGACAGTAACTGGAAGGCAGGTGAGAGTGTTCCAATTTATGGCCAGCTGTCAGAGCAGTCCCTCAGCTTACCACTGCTGGGTGCCATGTTAAACTGTAATTTTGTGTAAAAAGTTTTTCTGTTAAATTGTGCTCTTTCCAGGTAAACTTATTCTTCTTTATAACCCGTCTTTCCCACCATTCTCCTGTATTTTGGGCTCCTCCAGCATGTTAGATATCCCTAGTACTTTATTACCCGACATATATATAAGATGGGTGTGTCACGGATGAGCCGTGAAAAAACGCAATCACACTCGGTTTTCTGCACCAATTGTGATTAATGGTACAATTCCAAGTGTATGTGTGGTTATAGCAGAATGAAAATCACTTACGGTTGCTTGTGTTTGGCTGACATTGGGTCTTTGTTAAACAACTTGAATAGCCAGGTCTTTACAGATACAGCTTTGCATGTGTACCTGTGACAACTCAGACAGGGCTAATTCGCTTTGTTACAGTTATCTACAAAGGGATAAGTCAGGAAATCCAGAGCAGGGGGCCTATTAAAAAACTAGGATCCCGTAGACATTCTGGCACCAGCCCCAGCATGACCTTTAGTGTGAGTAGTACATGTTGGAAGTCATACCTAGTCATTTTTTGGTAAGATTTTAGCAGTATGCCACCGACTATCTCTATGGTAATAACACGTTCAAGTGTAGATTAAATTGTGCATGTTTTAAGATATAGTGGAAGCTCTTTCCAAAGCTGAGATATTAATTTGGATGCAACTAATTGCAGTAGACTATTGGTCTTTGGTCTCGATGGAACCACCCGGATCCACTGTGTATAAATCAGTTATCAGCATAAATATGGCATTTATCATTTTTGAATTACAGCGTCCCACAGTTTAAACTGTGTCCCCACCGAACTTTTCTGGATGATATATCTTTTTTTCATATGAACGTTTTGGTTTCGCCATCATTTTTGCTAAAATGTCACATTTTTACACAGATGACAATATTTGTGAAAATATCTGGGATCAAGAAAACAACAACGTTTCAGCCAGGTGCCACACAAATTAGCTAAAAGAAAAGGTAATTCAGTCACCAGCAATAGCCGCCTAGCCGGTGCCTGAATTACGTGTCCCCACCGAGTTTATACAACTCAGAGGGGGAATAGTAATTTGTGCAAGCACATGGTGAGCTGTCTTTCAGCTTCACCCTGCGCCAAAATTGCCCACGACGATAATTAATGTACCCACGTGGCCGGGACCATGCAAGCACAGTAAAGCACTGTGGACCCCCGCAGTAGTGGAGACCACAGTGAATAGCCACTATTTCATCACCTCCAGTTGACTTTTATTAAAAAAAAAAAAAAAAAGTTGTGAAGTGAAAAAAACAAAGTTGAATGCGATTTTGATTAAAAATGTCATCATCGTGACTTTCTACAACAACAGTGTGTCCTGTCCTTCTGGCCCTCCAGAAATAGAAATCAAAACTGTACGTGACTATTATTACTGTTGCATCTATACAAGTTAATATGTTTTCACCGCAGTTGTTATAAAAAATGTTGTAAAATATAAGACCTTGGGCTAAATTGTCTTTATTCAAAGGTTCTTCACTTTAAAGACAGAAAATGCACTTAACCACTTAGCATGTTTTGTCCTTATCTTCAGTACTATAGCAGTTTTCACATTTTAGCTATGTCCCTATTTCATCAGCAATAACTTTATTACTACAGTGACTTGCAAAAGTATTCACCCCCCTTGACTTTATACTTGTTTTGTTACATTCCAACCTATAATGTTAATGTTTCTTAATTATTGTTATTTCGTATTTATATAGCACCGACATCGTCCTCAATGCTGTACAAAGCATATTATCTTGTCACTCAACTGTCCTTCAGAAGTCTTACAATCAAATCTCTACAACAGTCATATGTTTATGTAGGTATCGTAGTCTAGGGCCAATGTTAGGGGGATTGGAAAGCCAATTAACTTACCTATATTAACTTACCCATGAAGACATGCAGAGAACGTGCAACCTCCATGCAGATAGCGCCCTGGCTGGGATTTTAACCCAGGACTTGGCGCTGCAAGGCAAGAGCGCTAAACACTGTGCTGCTCAATCTTAATCTTATTGTATATGATGGATCTGCACAAAATAGTATAAGTTGAGGAAGTGAAATGAGAAAAATATATATGTTACGGCCAGAACCCGAAGTTTGGCCACTTCGGGTTCTGGCCGGCCAATGTGCAAAGTGGCCGCTGCGCTGCGGCCAGTGTTAGAAATGAAATGATTAGTGTAAGATGAATGTATTTTCTGTCCGTCTCGCTGCGGCCGAATGTATGAAAAGTTAGTTAATGTTAATGAAATTAAGCCGGCGGCAGTGTAACAGATGAAGCAGGCTTCAGCGCTCTCTCTCCTCCCCCTGCCTCTCTCTCTCCTACTGGCAGCCTGGGGACACGCGTGTCCCCGAGAGTCGTTCGTTGTGCCAGGGAAGCAGAGCAGGGAAGGCTGCAGACATTGCTTCTGCCAGCACCCGCTCTGCAAGAACCAGGGGCGCCACGAGGCACCAAGCAGACCACGCGGCCGCTTGGGGCCTCAAGGTCTTAGGGGCCTCGGCGGCTGCGTGACGTCACTGTTTTCCCGCAGCCCCGCGGGGCTGGCAGAGCAGAGCAGGGCTACGGGAAGATGGCCGCCGCCAAACCCCTGCTCTGGAGACTATTTATGTCTCCAGTACAGGGCTTCGGGTGGCCATCTTCCCGTAGCCCTGCATTCAATCAGCACGGGAGATTGGAGGAGGGAGGGAGCTCCGTGGGAACTGCGCGCCTGAGGAGCCAGCCAGGAGAGCAGACGGGGAGAGAAGACTTCTGCCAGTGCCAGCCTGCCAGTTGAGTAAATTCTTTTCTTTTTGCAGCCCTAATTACGTTTATCTGCTGAAAATGTGCCCTAATTACGTTTGATATCTGCTGAAAATGTGCCCTAATTGCGTTTGATTTCTGCTGAAAATGTGCCCTAATTGCATTTGATTTCTGCTGAAAATGTGCCCTAATTGTGTTTGATTTCTGCTGAAAATGTGCCCTAATTGCATTTGATTTCTGCAGAAAATGTGCCCTAATTGCGTTTGATTTCTGCTGAAAATGTGCCCTAATTGCGTTTGATTTCTGCTGAAAATGTGCCCAAATTGCGTTTGATTTCTGCTGAAATGTGGCCCAAATTGCGTTTGATTTCTGCTGAAGATGTGCCCAAATTGCGTTTGATTTCTGCTGAAAATGTGCCCAAATTGCGTTTGATTTCTGCTGAAATGTGGCCCAAATTGCGTTTGATTTCTGCTGAAATGTGGCCCAAATTGCGTTTGATTTCTGCTGAAAATGTGCCCAAATTGCGTTTGATTTCTGCTGAAAATGTGCCCAAATTGCGTTTGATTTCTGCTGAAATGTGGCCCAAATTCTGTTTGTTTTCTGTTGAAATGTTGCACAAATTGCGTTTGTTTTCTGCTGAAATGTTGCACAAATTGCGTTTTTATTTTCTGGTGTCTGGGGTCACTGCTGCTGCATTTATTATTTATTGGTCATAGTTGGCTATATTTGCTGTGCTACGGTTAAGCTCCGCCTATACAATGTCATGGCCACGCCCATCTTTCGGCGTGGCGCGCTGCGTGCGCCTCAATCACCCCCACATCCATTTTTCCCTGCAAACAGCCCCGCCCCAATCCGCCCTCCCGCTCCACCCACATGGCATGGCCACGCCCACTTATGCGGGATAGCCACACCCATTTTTCGCTGCGGCGCAGGATAGGGCCACTTACTGTAGTCCGCTTGGGGCCACAAAAACCTTAGCTGCACCCCTGGCAAGAACAGCAGGATTCCCTGTCGCGACGAGCGACTCTCTGGGACACGCGTGTCCCCTGACTGCCAGTAGGAGAGAGAGAGGCAGGGGAGGAGAGAGAGCTGAAGCCGTTGGCTTCATCTGTTACATTGCGGCCGGCTTCATTTCATTAAATTGATTAACTTTTCATACTTTCGGCCGCAGTGAGATGGCCAGAAAATACATTCATCTTTTAGGAATCATTTCATTTCTAATACTGGCCGCAGCGCAGCTGCCACTTCGCACATTGGCCGGCCAGAACCCGAAGTGGCCAAACTTCGGGTTCTGGCTGTAATATATATAAAAATAAATTTTAAAAAAGCCCCTAAAAAGTCCTGGTGCAAACAATTACCTTCAAAAGTCACGTAGGCCCCAGAGGCTTCAACACAAGTATGCAAAAAGTATCACAGGCTAGAAGCATTACATTATGAAGACCCAGGAGCTCTCCAAACAAGTCAGGGACAAGGTTGTTGAGAAGTATCAGTCAGGGTTTGGTTATAAAAAAAATATCCAAAGCTTTAAATTGCCCCCAGGGCAACATCAAATCCATCATCTTCAAATGGAAAGAACATGATACCACAACAAACCTGCAAACTGCCAAGAGAGGGCCACCAACCAAAACTCACAGACCGGGCAAGGAGGGCATTAGCCATTTCAGCCCGCAGGGATTTTTCACCTTATGCATCAGAGCAATTTTCACCTCCCATTCATTTGCTAATAACTTTATCACTACTTAACACAATTTATTGATCTATATCTTGTTTTTTCCGCCACTAATTAGGCTTTCTTTGGGTGGTACATTTTGTTAAGAATTATTTTTTTTATAAATGCATTTAAACAGGATTAATAAGAGAAAAATGGAAAAAATTCATTATTTCTCAGTTTTTGTCCATTATAGCTTTAAAATAATCCATAAATCCACAAGAGGTAGCGCTCACAGTGAATCAAACTTTTCCTACATGTACACCTGTTCGCCTCCTCTTATATCCAAAATATTAATAAAATAATCCATGCTAACATAATTAAAACCTATGTATTTTATTTGCCCGTTTGTCTCGGTTATGACACCATTTAAATTTCGTCCCTATCACAATGTATGGCGCCAATATTTTATTTGGAAATGAAGGTGCATTTTTTCCATTTTGCATCCATCACTATTTACAAGCTTATAATTTAAAAAATGTCCGTAGTATATCCCCTTCAAATGCATATTTAAAAAGTTCCATTAAAAATTTTATTTGGGTAATATTTTGGAGTGGGAAATAAACAGTTAATTTTTTATATTATTATATGTGTAAATTGTAATGTAAAAAATATGTAGATGTAGTTTTACTATTTGGCCACAAGATGGCCACCTTGAGTTTATTTTTTTCTCCTTGTGCCTCTCGATCACCGGAAGCACAAGGGAGACGGGGAACATTTTTTATGCAGAAAGACTGAAGCCTCTAGTAAGAGCGCTTCGGTTTTTCTGCTGGGGACACGGATCACTCATCCCTGGGCTACCGGGGGACAGCACGGGGGAACAGGGGCACCGCAGCAGAGCAGCCGCCTGGACGTGAGCATCACGTCCGGACGACAGAAATGGTTAATCAGACAGGCAGCATAGAGACCAAAGGTTTCTGAGTTGAAGTTCCACACCAGAGACTGGAGTAACTCCACAGCCCAAGTGCAATATACTGTTCTTTCCTCTGGTTTAACCGCTTGGCACATACGTTGAACTGGAAGAGCAAACTGCTGTCTTATCTGTGTGATTAACATTACGGAAAGTCGTGCGCGGAATCGCAACGATTTTCGTATGGTCCAGCCATTACTGTCAGTGCTGTGTAACTGTACATACAAATGCCTTTCCTTTCTCTTTCCCCCTCTGAGAGCATTACTGAGAGCAGCAACCTTCCCCCACATCCTGTTCAGGTCAGGAAAGAATTCACAAGTGGCCAGCTCCCCTGGGCAGAAGCCATTTGGTCACCCAGCTCATGTTCCCCAAGCCAGCTCAAACTGGTTGAGATTCAAAATTCCCTCCCAAACTCATAAGCTTCAGACAAAGGGAACTTTATGTATTAATAATTCAAAATGGGGTTGGCACAGCAAGACAAAAACTACATTTCCTGATACCTAGGAATCAGTTCTATCATACACAGGAATTGCAATTTTCTAGCTATCAGGAATCGGTAGAGAATCCACTTTATCCGGCCTGCGTAGAGCGAATGCGACAGACTAGGCATGTATAGCCTCGTTTAATACAGGGTCGCATTCCGCTTATGAATATCGTCTTGGATTTGCGATGCGCCTATCTGGGGCAGAGTCACACAGATTGTTAATAAATTGGTACATTTCTTGCTCTGAGTCTGAGAGTGGCAACCTGGCTTCCAGGAGATAACCCTGCCTTAAACACACCTACTTTCCAGGTAGTGACAGCCCCAAACTCAGGTCAGTCAAAAGTGTGTGCGAGGAACTCCTCTCTGAGTTCTCCAAATTCCACCGACTAAGGAACGTCTATGCAGGCGCTAAAGAGAGCCAGCGCCTGCAGTGTTCAAAGACTCTTAACCTGAATGCCTACTTTTAAACTGGACTATTTTTCTTCATTCTTTAAATGGACTGCTCAGCCAACTAAGTAAGAATTTTCTGATTTTATTCCTTTTTATTTTTAAGCTCTGTGTATATATGTTAATTGGTGTATATAACTTTATGTAATGCATTTTTGTTATTAAACGTTTTAAAAATCGTTTAGCGGTTATGACCTGTTGCTGAACATACACAATCGTACCTATTCTCCTGAACTCGCTACCCTGTGTTTAGGTGTGCATTTATAACCCGTATGCGAGAACCCGGCCCAGATATAACAATCTGACCCAGGTTCCTGCATACTGCTAGGGGTTACTAAAGCGTTCTCAAAGTCCTAGTATAATTACAGTAGCGGGCTGTGTAACTCGCTTGGTGGCAGATCTTTGAATTGTATGTGTGTGGTGAATTCGTTAGTGGCAGAACGCTCCCTCCATTAGTCAGTTAATCAAATTGCGAACGCGGGTTACCCTTCGTGATGAACAAATGACCGTGTGAGAGGATTTCTGACGCTGATCGATTTACCCCGTCTGCAGACCGGCCTTGCGGTCTGTGACAATCTGTACTCAGTGAATTGATTGTATCATATGTTGATCAGAGGCATCTTTGAGGTAAGCTAACACTTGTTCATTAATTTTATATATTTTTTTTTGGGGGGGGGGGGGGGGGGGTTGAGTGCTTCTATACTGCCTGGGGCTTGGAAAAAGCACATTCAAGGCTGCTATTTACCAACCATCTTACGATTTTACCTTATATCAGATGAGCCTCATTTATTAGCGGAGGTGACCTTTTGGCTGCACAGGAAACTCAGTACGGAGGTATAAGAGAAGAGAAAAAAAAGAACTTGTTCCAAAGAAAGCTTTTATACCTGAATAAATCTGTTATTTTCACAAACAATTATAGCAAAATCCAAAAACGTTATGCCTCTCTGGGGGGGGGGGGGGGGGGGGGAACAAACTATCAGAAAAAGAATGGTAAAAGCTAACAAAGGTGAGTCATCCCGCTGTGAAGCCACTTGATGATAACCTACAAACCTTAAAGAACAAGCGACACACATGCTACCCTAGAAATAGAAAACACATATAAGTAGATAAATACTACTTCTACTTACATAACAGATGTATTGTGCTATCCACGTAATGATTCCTGTGAATTTTCCCTGCAAACAGCCCCGCCCCAATCCGCCCTCCAGAAAATCAGAAAAAAGTGGCCATCTTGCCAAGATAATGCTGACATCATATCCTCCCGACTCTTGTTTTCCCCCCTCCCTTTTCTTGCTCATTGTGTATTCATTAGCTGCCCTTCTCCCAGAGTCTTTTTTTTATTTACACATCCAATCACTGAGTCACCTCAGCCTTGCTTGTACACACAAGTGATCAGCTAGGCAGGGAAATAAATGGAAGAGGAGGAATATATTATAGATAAAAAGAACTCCCAGCATTCAACTGTTTGGCACTAGAGCCAGGGCTCCTATAGTATGTAATAACTCCAAACCATAACAGCAGAAAAAAGTTTTGAATACAGGATTAGCATCTTTATCACTTAATACACTCAGACCAGTTGCTGTTGAAATTTGATTTTTATGGTGACAATACCGCTTTAAGTCAGCTGCTAAGACCACCTGCAGGGTTATTACCGAAATTACCAGTTTGCTGGGTCTGTGTGAGTCAAACTTTGGTCAGGTTCTTAACCTCCTTGGCGGTAACCCCGTGTGTGACACGGGGTAAGCCGCCGGAGGGTGCCGCTCAGGCCCTGCTGGGCCGATTTACTTAATTTTTTTTTTGCTGGACGCAGCTAGCACTTTGCTAGCTGCGCCAGCACCCCGATCGCCGCCGCCGCGCGCCCGATCGCCGCTATCCGGTGCGGCGCGCGCCCCCCCCAGACCCCGAGCGCTGCCTGGCCAATCAGTGCCAGGCAGCGCCGAGGGGTGGATCGGGTCTCCCAATGACGTCCCGACGTCGCTGACGTCGGTGACGTCATCCCGCCCCGTCGCCATGGCGACGGGGGAAGCCCTCCAGGAAATCCCGTTCTTTGAACGGGATTTCCTGATCGCCTATCGCCGGAGGCGATCGGCGGGGCTGGGGGGATGCCGCTGAGCAGCGGCTATCATGTAGCGAGCCCTCGGCTCGCTACATGATAAAAAAAAAAAAAATTAAAAAAAAACTGTTGCGCTTCCCCCTGGCGGTATTTTTCATACCGCCAAGGGGGTTAAAGGACATGAACAACAACAACAAAACATTTGTAAATTGCTTTTCTCTCATAGGACCCAAAGTGCATAAGCTTGGCTCAGTTCAGTACATAGTAGCGGTTTATGATGTGTTATAGGTGAAAAAGTTAACAGTCTGTAAGCATGTTGGATGCTATACATCAATGCATTCCAGCGGTTCTGGAGGTGTGGCTAGCTTACAGGGACAACAAAGGGATGATTTGCATATTCAGCAGTGATGCTTTAAGGGAGACATCAAATGCTCACTCCAACCTGGATAATCGCAAATAATTTCTTCTTTAAGAAGGCAAACTTCTGTTTTGCATAGCATTTTTAGTAGGGTCTATAAATTATTGGCCAGAGTTAATTAATTCCTTTCACAGAATACTCGCCACCAGGCTACCGCACCACATGTGACCCTCCAGCATAGATTATTAGCAGAGGAGAACAGTTTCCCTGCATGCACTGGAGTAAAATACCACCTTGATATTATTTTATATTATTTTATATTGCAACTTTTGTAAGTCACAGTCTGGGATTTTCCATATATTTGTCCAAATTTTGGGCCATTTTTCTTAAAGTGGAAGGAGGTGGATGTTGAGGGGCTGACAGGAGGGGCACAACAGCCATTTCACATCAGAACAACACTTGATCACATGCTGGTTTGGAAACCAGGACAAGCACATAAGCAAACATTGTTTTAACACAAAATGGCTATTGCGCGTATCCTGTCACCAGAGCCGGGACAAGTTCCTACAGCACTCAAGGCTGAGACACCAAAGTGCACCCCTCCATCCCTCCCACCCCAGCCGTCACACACTCATTGCTATTAGCAGGGCCGAATTTACTATAAGGCACTGTAGGCACAAGCCTACAGGTGCCTGATGATGGAAAGGCGGTTCAAATCCCTCTCCTAGCGCTTTCCTCTCCCCTTCCTTATGCATGAATCCCAAGAGGAGTGTAGATGTTAGGTTACTAACCCAGCTCTTGGCATTCCACTGACGAGATCTCCCTCCAGTCGGGGGCACCTCTAGCTACTTAATATTGAGGTCACCTCTGGCTACAGGGAAACCTGTAGCTACCTATGATGGGAAAGGGAAGTGACAGCTGGGTCACCCAGCACACTTGTGGTATGATTCAGCTGAGGTTTGTAGGTTCATGGAGGACAAAGTCTAGAATGCAAGGACATCTGTGCCTATAGGCTTTTGTGAGGTAAATCCGGGCCTGGCTATTAGACTAAGAGGGGCCTCAGGGCCCCCAATCCCCCAGACACCTTAATCTCTAGTTATCTGGCTTGCAGTCACTACCATGCATCCCCTTTTTCTTATTTCTCTCTGCTTCATACACAATAAGAGAATGATGGCTGCGTGAGTTGTGCGCCCCCTCCTACACTGCGCCCTGAGGCAGGAGCCCCTTTCGCCTCTGCCTCGGCCCAGCCCTGCCTGTCACCCCCTCAACACACACCTCCTTCCACTTGCCTCAGCCTCACTCTATTCAACTATGTTGTAACACACTATTTACAGTATAAAGTAGCAACTGCGCCAGTGCTCAGACTTGTCTCCTGTGTGGATTCTTCTGGTTTGCCTCATCCAAGCTTACCATGAGCATGTCCAGCTGCAGTTGCACACAGACTGGAAGGCAGATGAGATTGTTTCAATGTATGGCCGGCTGTCAGAGCAGACTCTCAACTTACCACTGCTGGGTGCTGCGTTAAACTGTACGTTTGTGTAAAAAGTTTTTCTGTTATATTGGGCTCTTTTATTTTATTAATTCATCTTTATAACCTGTCCTTCCCACTATACTCCAATATTTTGGGCTCCTCCAGCATATTAGGGATCCATAATTCTTTATAACCCAATGTATGTATCAGACGGGTGTCTTTATCAAGGCCATTGGTTACGAACCATGGAGGGCAGATGCTGGGAGGAAGTCTGGATTTTTCCTCTGTGAAGACAAATGGGAGAGGCCTGTCTTTTTCTGCCATTTTGCCATCAGGACATTCAGAGTCTTCAAAGTGGACTTTATGAGAGGATGTCTTGTAATCCAACTGATGTTATCTTTTTCCAGTGCAGGCAATATTTTTCTTCTTACTTTAGGAGACATTTCTACTTTCCAACCTATGATTCTTGATACTTGTATGCTCTTATAGTAAGTCACAATGTCCAGGGCCAACATCACTCCCAGGGTCGGCTCTACCATAGAGGCAAAGGGGGCAATTGCCCCAGGGCCCAAGAGCTTGTGGGGGCCCCCAGTGGCTACAAGAGGGAAAAAACAATTCAAAACGACCTTATAGTTTTTGAGAAAATCGATTTTAAAGTTTCAAAGGAAAAAAAATACACATTTAAAAACCTTTAATGGTTAATAGCAAATCCACCTTAAATGCTAAAAACCCTAAATTTGCAGGATATGTTAAGGAGATCATTGGGAATAAGAGGAAAAACAATTTTTCAAAAAGACCTTATAGTTTTTGAGAAAATCGATTTTAAAGTTTCGAAGGAAAAAAGTATACTTTTAAATGCGGTAAATGTCACTTTTAGTAGCAAACCTAACGGTAGTGTAATTTTACATGCATCAAAAGAGAGGGCAATACATTTCCCGACGGGGTTTCCTGGGGGTCCATACGCAGCCGTAGCGCTTTGGCCAGGGATCGCTATACAGCCGCAATATGGCTGTATAAAAATCCCTGGCATTTGTTTCTATTTTCCCATTTTTTTTATGTTTAGAGTGTGGGAATTAAAAAAAAAATTATGTGGGGTCCCCCCTCCTGAAACTTTTTAACCCCTTCTCCCCCATGCAGGTTGGGGTAGCCAGAATGTGGAGTTTCGACCGATTGGGGCTTCACACCCTGACTATACCAGCTGCAAAAAAGGTCCCTTAATGCCGATTTTATTTCCGGTGTATCTGTTGGGGGGTCCCCCAGGTTTATTTTGCCCTGGGGCCCCATTGTTGCTTAAACCGGCCCTGATCACTCCCCTTTTCTTGTCTCTAATAATTATATTGTAACTAGTCCTACATTTTGGATTTTGCCCATACAAATTCTTGGAAAAACCTCTTTAAAGAGTCTTTAAAGTAAAACTGAGGTGAGAGATGATGGAGAGGAAAGGCTTTGGATCCTATTAAGGCTTCCCTATCCTCATTCACCTCATTCCATTGCTGTCACCCCCGTACAGCTATTGTATCAACTGGATGAAGACACCTTCAGAAGTGCACGACGCTTGTGCATGTGCAGTACAGATTTGTTGATGATAGCATCAGGGCCAGTTCTAGACTTTCTGCTGCTTGAAGCAAACATTGTAGGCATTGTGTCGTAGTATCTGGCCAATTAAGGGGGAAGCCAATTAACTTATCTGTATGTTTTTGGGATGTGGGATGTTTTTGGGATGTGGGAAGTGCCCGGAGGAAACCTACACAGACACGGGGAAAACATATAAACTTCTTGCAGATAGTGCCTTGGCTGGGATTTGAGCCGAGGACCCAGTGCTACAAGCCGAGAGAGCTAACCATTACAACCCGCGCTGTCCCATTTTTTACTTTCATAATTAGCATAACTTTGTATCATAATAATTAGCATAGTTCTCAATATCTCAAATTTATTTCTTCCTCAATGACAATCCCTGACTAATGTGGAGCAAGGAAAGGCAAGACAACCTAGGAAGGTGCCTGGGGCCCAGTGGGTGTCAAGGGGTCCAACTAACACTTTCTCTGACCCTTTTCCCATCTTAGAACCATAAGGAGGAGCAGAAGCTACTACTTTGCCTTGGGCCCATTTCATCGTAATCCATCTCTGGGACTTGAGTACCTGTCGCTTTGGGAAAAACATTTCATAAACACAATTCCAACAAAGTTGCCACAGGCATGTAGCTTTTTTTTAAAAAAAAAAAAAAAGCTTGCAGGGTAAGGGTAACATCTTTGACATAGGTGTTGAATACTGTTCACAGCCGCGCTCCCCTCTATGTATGAGCGCAGCCACACTGCGCAGTAGAATAGGGACGCTCAAGCACTATTTTCTCCATGCAAGCAGCGGTGCTAATGTACGGGGGAAACCCTACTGGTACCTGGGGCTGCGCTCACACACAGAGGGGCGCGTGAAAAAGAAGAGGGTCCCAGCTGGCTTCCCTCTACAGTATTACCACTTTTTCACGCGCCCCTCTGTGTGTGACCGCAGCCCCAGGTACCAGTAGGGTTTCCCCCGTACATTAGCACCGCTGCTTGCATGGAGAAAATAGTGCTTGAGCGCCCCTATTCTACTGCGCGTGTGGCTGCGCTCATACATAGAGGGGAGCGCGGCTGCAAACAGTAAGTATCTAACTTTTTTGGCTTCAGGATTAATTTAACCACTTAAGGACCGGCTGATTTCTTAGTGATCTGTGCTGCGTGGGCTCTTCAGCCCCCAGCACAGATCAGGTTTCAGGCAGGGCGATTGGACTTCCCCCCCTTTTTTTCCCACTAGGGGGATGTCCTGCTGGAGGGGGGGTCTGATTGCCGCTGCCTATTTGCGGGTAGCAGGGGGGGTGCACCTCAAAGCCCCCCTCCACAGCGATATTCCCGCCTCCCTCCCCTTCTCTCTATGGGCGGTACAGGACAGTGATCCATCCTGTACCGCCTCTGATAGGCTTCAGCCTATCTGACGGCAGTGTTCCTCGGCCAATGGATCGCCGATCTCCTTTACAGCGCTGCTGTGACACCAGCGCCGTACGATGTAAACACCGGGGATTTCTTCCCCGGGTGTTTACATTTAGCCTGCGAGCCGCTATCGGAGGCTCGCAGGCTGTTCACGGAGCCCCCCGCCGTGAACTGACAGGAAACGAACGAGCGTCCGTTTCCATGGAAAACCACATGTGACCAGCCGCCGCCTATCGGCATTAGCTGGTCGTTACATTAAGGCTTCTACACATCATACAATTTCCACATCAGATTAACATGAAATCTCCCATTGATCGATACTTTCCAACATGTCCGATCGGCTCCAATCGATAAAGGGATTGGTTTTGTGCAGTGCTGGTCTCAAAATCGATCCCTTTCTTGAAAGGAATCATCTAACACGTACATTGCATGGTGTTTAACCAGTTCAGGACCACAGGCTTTGCCCCCCCCCCCCCCTCCTCCCTAGTGACCAGGCTATTTCTAACAAATTAGGGCTCTGCAACGTTAAGTGCTCACTACAGGGCGGTACAAGTCAGCACACAAGTGATTCCCTCCCCCCCTTTTCTGTCCACCAACAGAGATTTCTGTTGGTGGACTCTGATCCCTGCCCTCTTTGTTTGTTTGTTTATTTATTTTATTTGTTTGTGTTTTTTTAAAATAAATTCGCCTTTTTTAAAATATTTTTTCCCCTCCCTCTCCCCGCCAGCCAATGACAATGATCGGCTGTCATAGGCATTAGCCTATGAGAGCCGATTGCTCTTGTGCCTCTCCAGGGGACAGCCGATTGAAACGTCTGTCCCCAGTACAGCGCTGCCTTAGAACGCTGCACTGTACATTGTAAATAGACAGCAGTTTCGCAAGGGGTTAAGCCTTACACAGCCAGTGGTACAGCAGTATCATAAATATTTCATTAGATTTTTATGAAATGTTTTTATTGTTGATGATATTGGTGACAGTATCATGTATAATAGCAAAATTAAGTTTTTTGATTACATTTACAAATGAAATTAAGATCTTTTCCAAAATTTCGCTCTACGATTTTGTATCATTTACAAACTAAATTAATTTCGATTCTTCCCAAAATTTCACATTACGATTTTGTATTGTAATTGCGAAATACAATGCAAAACCGTTATGCAAAATTTCACAGAAAATCATAATTATTGATTAATGTTTGTAAACGTAAACAGGAACCACAATTTTGTGTTATTTTGTGCCGACTTTGGCGGATAATTGCAAAGCCCTTATACATGTTATTGTCACTAAAATTGCTACCTATGTAAAGAGGAATAGTCAAAGAAAGAAATTTTTAAAAAGAACTTGTAGTTTGAGAAAATCGTTTTTAAAAACGCAAAGGAAAAACATTTTTTAAACTGTCATTTTTCTGAGTTTAAAAACCATTTTTCCTTGTGTTTTTCTCAAAAACTACAAGATCTTTTTTTAACATGTTCCCACTATTCCCTTTATGTAGCAATATTGGAGATGATAGCATATATGGGGCTGTGCTATTAACCACTTGTCGGCCAAAGAATATGCAAAATTTCATGTTATGTGAAATTACTAATGGATTACG
This sequence comes from Hyperolius riggenbachi, assembly GCF_040937935.1. NCBI lineage: Eukaryota > Metazoa > Chordata > Amphibia > Anura > Hyperoliidae > Hyperolius > Hyperolius riggenbachi. The sequence goes on along the minus strand of NC_090652.1, from coordinate 77,411,612 downwards.
CAAAATCAATTGAATTTCCAAATCGTAATTACGATTTGGACATTCAACTGATTTTATGTAATCCGTTCTTAATTTTGCTTAATTTTTGTATAACTTTCTCGTAATTTTGTGCCGTTTTTAGTGGTTAATAGCAAAGCCCCGATACATGGTATCGTCAGCAAAATTTTTCAAAAAGACCTTGTAGTTTTTGAAAAAAATTGATTCTAAAAGTGCAAAAAAAATGGTTTTTTAACTCAGAAAATGACAGTTTCAAAACCATTTTTCCTTTGCATGTTTACAATAGATTTTAATATAATTATTATTAATTATAATTATTTTGCCTTGATAGCATGTACAGGGGCTTTGCTATTAACTGAAAAAGTCGTCATGACATTACGCAAAAATTACGCAAAATGACAGTTCCTGATTATATTTATAAACGGAATTAATTACGATTTTACCCCAAAATTTGCATTCTGATTTTGCAACATAGTTGCAAATTATGATGCGGAATTATGGTTATGTGAAATGTATGCTCATCACTAGCAGCTTGATGTGCTCTTCAGCATTAGGTAGCAATATGTGCCCCTCAGTATTAGGTAGCCAGAGGTGCCCCTCCCCCTCATGTTAAAGCGGAATAAAAACCCAGCATTTCTTCTCTGCTCAAAAAGATTATTTACAGCATATTATATACTGTACTAACACCATTTTTTTTTTTACTACAACAGCATTTAACTAGTTAAACACAGGACTTACAAGCTCATTGCAGAGAAACCTGGACTCATCCAAACTGGAGATAATGTTATCTTGTGTTTACTTAAAGTGGACCCAAACTAAAAATACAAGATTTCAGAAATAAAATCTATTTTCTAAATTATAATAATAAATAGCAGCCTTTTTTCAGCTGCATGATGACAAATATAAAATATTTTACATTTTTTGGAGAAACCCCTCCCTTGCTTTCATATTGCCGGCAAATAATCCGGCAAACTGGTGGAGTAGATGGTGTCCAGCAAAGGAGGAATTGCTAATGGCTGCCACCTGTATAACCCTAGTTATGCAAAGAGGAGGGTGAAAAGCATGCACTGAAATGCTCATAGGCTTAAAGGAGTGTTTATTTATATTTGTATGTGTCAGAGTGGTGCAGCTAAATATTTTGAATTAAAAAAATGTTTGGTTTGGGTCCGCTTTAACTGTATCAAGTGAGGAATGTGACACATTTTCTGACTGTGCAGACTCTCCTGAACACAGACAGACATTCAGAAAGCATTTCTTCCTTCAATACAAGATGAATAAAACCAGTTATGAATAAAATGCAAAGTCAGCTTTTAGAGCAAAAAACTGTACTTTGGGAACTTGTAATTTCTAAGTGAATAATAATACGGTACTTATGCACAAAAGCAAATATGATAACCGTATGGCATATAAAAAGTAGGAAAACATGTTTTTATTGAATATTATGTCAGGGTTTTATACCACTTTAAGTGTAAAGAAGGGGATAATGTTGGGCAGGGAGATTTGGGTTTCCCACCAGGAGGTGGATAATGTGAGGTATCAGGAAGAGCATAGCATTAGGCAGGGAGGTTAGGGTTAAGGTAGGAAGGGAACTACATTAGGGGCAGTTTAGGTTTAGGCATAGGGTACATGAATATACATTAGAAGAAACAGTTAGGGTTAAAGGGAACCTAAAGATACTTAAAAAAAGAGTTTCACTTACCTGGGGCTTCTGTCAGCCCCCTGCAGCCGCTCTGTGCCCGCACCATCCTGAAACTTTCCTCCAGTCCACCGTTGAAGCTAAATTTCGGTTTCGCCAACTTTCATGTGCTGTGCCATGCAGGCACCGTGGCTCGGCGACTGGGGAAAAAAAAACTTAGCCAAGCTGGGGCACCGGAGGATCGTTCCAGGAGGGTGTGGGCACAGGGCGGCTGCAGGGGGCTGGCAGAAGCCCCAGGTAAGTGATCTTCAGGTTTCCTTTTAGGAAACAAAGGGCATAAGTTCAGAATCACTCAACGAAAAACGCCATCACAGAGCTGATATATTAGAATATTTGTGAGAGTATTTTATGGATATTCTTAATGTAGACTACCAAATTTACCTCTAGACGTTTTCATCCATGCTGTAGACAAAATGTGTATTTTCTGTCCTTCTTCCTCATATTGCCCAAGGCTCCTATCTTACATCTTCCAGAGACTTGGAGTATAATTATGCCAAAGCATACAGCAACGATTATGCTCAATGCTTGCTGCAGTAAGAGTACCCAGAGCTGCATTTACTGAGATGCCCTTAACAGGTCCCCACTGCTGCAAATACATTAGTAGGATGTTAAGTACTGGCTGTGAACTCTGGAGCAGGGAAACTACATTAAGCTGAAAGGAATGAAACACAAGCTCAGATGTTCCTGTTTTCTCTTGATGCACTGATTGCTTTCTATGTTCCATAAGTTAACTGTGGCTCAGAAAGCAGACATTTTTCTTTTAATGACTCTAAATAGGAAAGACAAGATTTTGTATTGTTGATGTTTTTGGTATTTTTCTCCTTCACTAAATCCTTAGCAAGGCCTCTTTCACATGGAACACTGAACTGTGCGCTTGTCGGCAGTTCAGCCTCCCGTTTGACAGCCACCAAGTGCCTACAATTGGAAGTAGCCGAATGGCAGTGTTTGAACCCCATGTCAGTGTTTGATACATACATCCAAAAGTAGAGTCCACACGCATGCAGGTTTGCTAGAACTAAGAATTTATTGTTCCATCAGAGTTACAGACTACCCAGTAAGCTCATGGTGAAAAATAACTCCTGGGAGTGTGTAAGGGGCTGCAAAGAGCCAAAACGCTCTCTTACAAAAAAATGTTAAGCAAAACAAAAGTTTGCCTTCTTAAAACAAGAGGTATTTCCGATTTTCAGGTTGGAGTGAGCATATGATGTCTCCCACGATGCACCAAAGAATTCTTTGCATGATCAGTAGTGATGCATTGTCAGAGACATCATATGCTCACTCCAACCTGAATAATCAAAAATACCTTTTGTTTAAACCACCTTACGACCACCTAACACCGCTCGGCAGCCGCAAGGTGGCTTCCCCAGGACCGAGTAACGCCAATTGGCATCAAGTCCTAGGGGCGGAACTTGCAGGGAACTGCGCATCCCCACTTAAGTGACGGAGCTCCGCCAACAGTCTCCCGCTATCACACTGTTAGACGAGCGGAGCGGCAAAATCGCCTTCTATTTACATTGTATAGCACTGCGATCTATAGCAGCGCTGTACTGGGGATAGCCATGTCACTTGGCTGTCCCCTGGAGAGGGCCACAGAGTGATCGCTCTCATAGGCTGATGCCTATGAGAGCTGATCACTGTTACTGGCTGTCGGGGGAGGAAAAATAAACAAAAAAAAATGCATTTTATTTAAAAAAATGAGATAAATAAATTCATAAAAAAAAGCCTGCAGCAGTGATCAGAGTAAGCTCTGTTGGTGGGCAGAAAAGGGGGGTTGGAATAATTTCTGGGCTGCATTGTATGGCTCTGCATCAAGCTTTTCAAGCTGCAGAGCCCTGAACTGTATAACATAGCCTGGTCACTGGGGGGAGGGGGGGGGGGGTTGGCATGTGGTCCTTAAGTGGTTAAGAAGGCAAGCTTTTGTTATGTTCCATCAGAGAAAATGACAAAGGCGTATTGCCTTGACAAAGGGGACCCCCTCTGTGACCCGAAAGCGATTGGCAGAGTTATGGTCATATGCTTTTGTCATTTTCTCTGATGGAAAAAGAAATTCTTTGGCTCCTACAAACCTGCCTGTGTGTGGACCCTACTTTGGTGCTTGGGTTTGTTTTGCTGCAAGGTCCAGCACCAGCAGGTCGTTTGCTGAAGGTGTGCGATCTTTTGGAATCTCTTGTTGACAAATCTAGGGTTTGATACATCGTGCGGTTAATAGGCAGCATAGAAACGCACCATATGGTGTCTGAGCACGCTATCAGATGTGAGTTAAAACAATCCAGAGGAGGGGAAGTTCAGATTTACTGCACACAATCTGGGCCTGGCAGTTTGCCTGGCATTCAGGAATCACTCATAATTGCACACAACCTGGATCTGGCGGTATACATTGTGTTCAGGAATCACTGGTGATTGCGCACAATTTGGTCCTGGCAGTTTGCCTGGCATTCAAGTATTGCTGGTAGATGCACACAATCTGGCCCTGGCAGTTTGCCTGGCATTCCGGAATCGCTGGTAGATGCACACAATCTGGCCCTGGCAGTTTGCCTGGCATTCAGGAATCGCTGGTAGATGCGCACAGTCTGGCCCTGGCAGTTTGCCTGGTGTTCAGGAATCGCTGGTGATTGCGAATACTACGGCTCTGGCAGTTTGCCTGGCATTCTGGAATCACTGGTAATTGCACACAATCTGGCCCTGCCAGTGTGCCTGGCATTCAAGAATGGCTGTTAATTGCGCACAAGCTGGCCCTGCCAGTGTGCCTGGTGTTCAGGAGTCGCTGGTAATTGCGCACAATCTTCCCCGGCAGTATACATGGTGTTTGGGAATAGTTGGTAACTACGCACAATCTGGTCCAGCAGAATGCCTACCGTTCAAGAATCGATGGTAATTGTGCACAATCTGGCCCTGGCAGTATGGCTGGCATTCAGAAATTGCTGGTGGTATTTGCACACAATCTGGCCCTGGCAAACTGCTTATTATCAGCTGATCGTCTAGTCGTTTGTCACATGATCACATACCCAACTATTGTCCATCAGACCAAGTATGGACGATAATTGGGCGGAAAAGTTGAATGCGTGTACGAGCCTTAAGAAAGAGAACAATGGTAATGCTAACACCTCAACTGGCATGTCACCCTGGAGCACCCATAGCACCCTGATATCAGGGTGCTATGGGTGCTCCAGGGTGATGGTGTGGGTGGGCGCAGGAAGGAGGACAAGTATAGCTAGAGTAAAGCATCTTTAAATTTCCCTCCAGGGCTCCCCACATGCTTTGGCACGGAGATCTTCAATCAAGCTAACTGAGGATATTGACATGGCACATTTTCCAGGATATTGCCATAGGAACATTTTTTTTTAAAGCTCGGGGTGCGAATCCCCACACGTCCCGGGATCCGCATTCTGGCTATCCCAGCCTGCATGGGAGACAAGGGATTACAGAGGCTGGGGAGGGGGGACCCCATGTCATTTTTATTTATATTTCACACACTCAAAAAAAAAAATGATCCAACAAATAGGTAAAGTTGCCAGGGATCTTTATACAGCCATATTGCGGCTGTAACGTGATCCCTGACTTAAAGAGAATCTGTATTGTTAAAATCGCACAAAAGTAAACATACCAGTGCGTTAGGGGACATCTCCTATTACCCTCTGTCACAATTTCGCCGCTCCCCGCCGCATTAAAAGTGGTTAAAAACAGTTTTAATAAGTTTGTTTATAAACAAACAAAATGGCCACCAAAACAGGAAGTAGGTTGATGTACAGTATGTCCACACATACAAAATACATCCATACACAAGCAGGCTGTATACACCCTTCCTTTTGAATCTCAAGAGATCATTGGTGTGTTTCTTTCCCCCTTCTGCTCTCATGCACTGAAGTTTCAGGCTGCTCTTTTCTTCCTGCAAACAGCTTTGCCCTTGTCTGAATTTCCTCAGTATGTGAAAGCCCAGCCAGCTCAGAGGACACTTTATCCAGCTTGTAAAAGATACGAGAGCAGAGAGAAGCTGCACTAATCTAAATATCACACAGGCAGTGTGCAGAGAGGGGCCTGAAAGGGGGAGTTCATAGTAGAACCACAACACTGAAGAACTTGGCAGCCTTCCAGACACTGGCCGACAAGTCTGACAGGGGAAAGATACATTGATTTATTACAGAGACTGTGATAGCAGAAAGTGTTGCAGTAAGCCAGAACACATTAGAATAGCTTTTGGAACTTGTAGGATGATAAAAAACAGGATGCATTTTTGTTACGGAGTCTCTTTAAAGCGGAATATAACCCTGCATTTCAACTTTGCTCTAAAATATTATTTACAGCATATTATATGCAAAAAGCATTTTTTTTTACTAGACCAGCATTGGAAGGGTTAAACACAGACGTTTCAAGTTCCGTGGAGAGATATGCAGAAGTTCAGATTGTTACATTCTATGTATCTATTGATAAACAGTTACACACTCTTTGGCAGTCCTCCAAGCTCCTTCTCAGTCAGGGCTCTTTCACACTACAGGCAGCGGTGAAAGGCTAAAACGCTGCGTTTTGGCTGCAGGCGTTTTCAAGGCGTTTTCAAGGCGTTTTAACGCCTATACATTACAATCAATTGTAATGAGAAACGCCGCGGTAGGCCCAGAAAAAGCGCCTGGGAGCGTTGAAACGCAACGCTCCAAAACGCAGCGTTTAGTGTGAATGGTAGAATGAAAGTCTATGGACTTTCTTTTACCTAGGAAAACGCCAACTTCGGCCGTGGCGTTAAAACGCCGAAAAAGCCCTCTGGTGTGAAAGGGCCCTCAGAGAGATGAGTCATTCAACACTTAGATACATTTCTGTAAACAAAATGTATCTCTTTTCAGCTTCGGATGCGTCTGCAGAAATCTAAAGGAACTTTAAAGCCCTGTGTAACCCTTCCAATGCTGGTCTAGTAAAAAAAAATGCTGGTTGCATATAATATACTGTAAATAATGTTTTAGAGCAAAGTTGAAATGCAGGGTTATATTCCGCTTTAAGCATTGACATTACCCTGAAGTTTCCAGGGGGTCCCTACGCATTGCATACGGACCTCCTGGAAACCTTGTCATAAAATTCACTGTTCTATCTTTTGATATATGTAAATTTACACTACCATTAGCTTGATACGTTATCTGTCATTTACCACATTTCATTCATGCTTTTTACTATTGTAACTTTAAAAATCGCTTTTCCGCAAAACTAGAAAGGCTTTTTTTTAAAATGGTTTCCTCTTGTCCCCACTGTCCTTTTTAACATACCCTGCAAATTTGGTGTTTCTAGCACAGGCATGGGCAAACTTGGCCCTCCAGCTGTTAAGGAACTTCAAATCCCACAATGCATTGCATAAGTCTAAAAGCCACAGTCATGACTCATAAAGGCAAATGCATTGTGGGACTTGTAGTTCCTTAAAGTGAATGGGAACCGTATTTTTTTAAAAAATAAAGCAAGTACCTAAGAGTGAAGGCTCTGGGTCGTATAGATTCTTCCGTCTCCTCTCTCGGTGCTCTCTATCCTGTGCTGCCCCCCCCCGTTTCAATCCCCCGCCGAAAGGGTATTTGGAAATCTTCAGGAGCCGTGTCCTTCCGAAGACGTGCTGCTCCATACTGCACAGGCGGGAGCGTGCAAGAGAGCGTGCTTGCGCAGGCGCAGTACAGGGCCGCCCTTCTTCAGGAGCGCTCAGGCTCCCTGAAGACTTCTGAAGCCTCCTTCGGCCGGGTAAATCAGTATTTGACTAATTTAGTCAAATACTGCTACCGGGCAAACCAGCACCGGAACGAGGGCACCGGGAGAGGAGTGGGAAGGCTCTATACGACCCAGAGCCTTCCCTCTCCATGGGTAAGTATCTGTCTATTTTTTTTAAATGTGGTTCCCTTTCACTTTAACAGCTGGAGGGCCAAGTTTGCCCATGCCTGTTCTAGCATGTACATCGGCTTTGCTATTATCCGCTTAAGTCGGCAGCCATTAACTTTAATGTAAAATGCGAACACAATTTTTTTCAAAAAAATTTGGGTTAAATGTAAACGGCCAACAGCCCACGTTCGCTGGAAATTGTCCACCATCAAACTGTTTGAGCCTTCTCTACTGGGTTGTAAGTGTATCTGTCTGGGAATTATGGGAGAGTGATGAAGGACACACCTTGGGATGTTCTAGTGCAGGTCTTCCCTACCCTGTTCTTAAAGTGAACCTTAAGCCGACAAAAAAAAATGAGTTTTACTCACCTGAGGCTTCCCTCAGCCCCCTGCAGCTGATCGGTGCCCTCGCCGTGTCCCTCCGATCCTCCTGTCCCCGGCGGCGACTACTTCCTGTTTCGCCGTCACCGTCCGTCAGGCTGGGAACGCGAGCGATTCTTCGCATTCCCAGCCACAATATCGCCCCCTATGCTGCTATTGCGGCAAGGAAGGCCGCAATAGCAGCATAGGGGGAGATATTGTGGCTGAGAACGCGTAGAATCACTCGCGTTCCCAGCCTGACGGACGGTGACGGCGAAACAGGGAAGTAGTCGCCGCCGGGGACAGGAGGATCGGAGGGACACGGCGAGGCACCGATCAGCTGCAGGGGGCTGAGGGAAGCCTCAGGTGAGTAAAACTATTTTTTTTTTGTCGGCTTAAGTGTCACTTTATGTAACTCCAGCAGCGCATGCTTTGTAGAAATCCACAGAGGTAGTGATTAAGCTCTGTCGAGACACTAATTACCTCACCTGTGAATGTTTGTGGTCTTCTGCAAAATATGCACTAAGGGCTCATTCACATTGGGTTCTGCTCGCGTTAGCGTTCGCGTTGGGCTTTTTTTTACACCATTTTTTTTCCGATTCCTGGCGCTTGGGTGGGCATTGCGTTTTTGTGAAAAGTGCTTTTCTAAGCGTCAGTAAGTGAGCTCTTTAACCCGGAAAAGAATAAATACAATGTATTTATTCTTAAAAACGCGGGCGCAATTGCTGCACAAAGCGATTTTGTGAGCCTTTTGCGTTTTTCCTATACCTTCGATTTTTAAAATCGCCCCCAAAATGGTCCAGGCACCGCTTTGCTGAACGCACATCACACAAACCGCGCTAATATGAACCTTCTCATAAACATTCATTGCACGAGCGTTTTGGGGGCGATTTTAAAAATCGCCTGCGCTTGAAAAAAGGCCGAAAACACCTCTAGTGTGAACGAGCCCTAACTTTTGGAAGTACTTAAAGGATACGTCCAGGCAAATTAAAAATGAAAATCCACTTACCTGGGGCTTCCTCCAGTCCCTGGCAGCCGTCCTGTGCCCTCGCCGCAGCTCCGGTGGCTCCCGATCTCCACCGCTGCAGATGTCGACCTCGCCAGGTCGGATTCCGGGTCGGCTTCTTCTGCGCTCCCCTGTGCGGCTCACGTGGTCGCACTGACGTCATCAGGACTGTACTGCGCAGGTAAGTGGATTTTTGTTTTTTCATTTGCCAGGGTTGGGAAGTCCTGTTCTAGAGTACTGACTCTAAATGAGAAAACCGTTGTTCTAGCATTGCTAGACTGCTGTTACAGTTCTTTCTCCACAACTGAGCTGCCATTGTAATGCTCCTATGACATAGTGCCCAGTTATAGGGTTTGCATTGTAATGCTCCTGTTATGTAGCACCAAATTAACATGCAGCCATTGTAATGCTTCTATTAAATTATTCACAGTTCTGCGCCCCATTATGATATCCCCGGAATAGTATTCCCTTATTATAGCAAAGCAATCCCATTACACTACATCTAATGTAATCCCCCCCATAATTATTTCATTATATCACACACATTACAGTGCCCCCATTATAATATCCCCATGATAATATCCAAATAATGCTCCCATGATAATGTTCTGACTCTAGTGTCACAATTATAGTTCTTCAGTCAAAAAGTCTACAGAATAGTAAGACCATTATTTATTTTGCCCCTATTTCTATGCAGTGGTCTCCAGTGGCATAGCTATGGAGCTATGGGCCCCGGTGCAAGTTTTACATGGGGCCCCCCCAAGTAACACTTGATACGGCACAACAAAACCTGCCAAGGTCATCCACAGTATCAGAGGTGCAAGAAGGGGATGGGGAACAGTTTGTTAATGATTACTACTATTCAAAGCATCTATAGAAGTGATTATCACCACCACAGGACCAATAAATAGCTAATACATTGGTTAAGGAAGAGCCCCATGGGGCCCCTCTGGCCCAAAGGCCCCGATGCGGTCGCTACCTCTGCAACCCCTATTGCTACGCCACTGGTGGTCTCCCTCTAAAAAGACTGGCATAAAGGACAACTGTAGTGAGAAGAATATGGAGACTGCCATATTTATTTCCTTTTTAAGCAATACCAGTTGCCTGGCAACCCTGCTGCACTATTCTAGCTTCAGTAGTGTTTGAATAACACCAGAAACAAGCATGCAGGTAATCTTTTCAGATCTGACAATAATGTCAGAAACACCTGATCTGCTGGATGATTGTTCCGGGTCTGTGGCTAAAAGTATTAGGCCCAGTGCACACAAAAAACCTCTAGCAGATCTACAAAACGCTAGAGGTTTTTGAAGCAGATTTCAGAGCGATTCTAGGCATGTTTAGAGAGGTTTTTTAAACATGCCTAGCGATTTTTGGAGTGTTTTTGTGTAGCAGATTTGAAATATTGTTACAGTAAAGCTGTTACTGAACAGCTTCTATAACAAAAACGCCTGCAAAACCGCTCTGATCTAGCATTTTTCAGAGCTGTTTTCCACTTTCCTATACTTTAACATTGAGGCAGTAACACCTCAGAAATCTAAAAAATGCTGCAGCCCCCGAGTTTGCGTTTGTGGAAAAAACGACCCGCTCTGGTGTGCACCATCCCATTCACTTTCATTAGCCAAGCGGTTTTCCCCCTGCAAGCGTTTTAAAAAAACGCTCCAGAACCGCTCTGGTGTGCACCAGCCCTTAGAGGCAGAGGATCAGCAGGACAGCCCAGGCAACTGGTATTGCTTAAAGGCAAATAAATATGTCAGCCTCCATATCCCTGTCGCTTCAGTTGTTAGTTATTTTTACCCCCAACACACACCATGTTAGTTTGAGCTGAACCCTACTTTGTACTTATTACTATATACTGTATATTATTATATTTAATTTATATTTAATTTAAAGGACAACTGAAGCAATAGGAATATGGAGGCTGCCATATTTATATCCTTTTAAGCAATACCAGTTTCCTGGCTGCCCTGCTGATCCTCTGCCTCTAATACTATTAGCCATAGACTCTGAACAAGCATGCAACAGGTCAGGTGTTTCCAACATTATTGTCAGATCTGAAAAGATTAGCTGCATGCTTGTTCCTGGTGTTATTCAGAGACTACTGCAGCCAAATAAATCAGCAGGGCGGCCAGGCAACTGGTATTATTTAACGGGAAATAAATATGGCAGCCTCCATATTCTTCTCCCTACAGTTGTCCTTTAAAATAAAACTTTAAATATTAATGGGAGAAAAATTCAGATACTTTCCTCTGTAAAGGGGAGACTCTGGACCCTACAAAGGCTTCCCACATCCTCCTCCAGACCACTGCTGAACGCTGGGACCCTCTGGAAGTTTGCAGCCACGCTCCCATCCATGAACAAGCCGCACTGTGCAGGTACAGGACGCCTCACATCTGCACTGTAGCACGGAGCCCGTTCGGGCACAGCAGAGAAAACAGAGCCCGATTAGCAACAATCCCTGGTGGAAGAGGATCCAGGGCAGGATTGGTGGAGACGAGAGAGGCGGTGCATTATCCAGAGGCTCTTCTCTACTGAAGTAAATACCTCCATTTTTTCTCTCTTCAAGTACACTTTAAATATCTGTAGAAGGGGTTCAGTGGTTCTTGTAGGGACAAAGAGCACCTAAACGAGAAGTAGAGAGAGACCAGGAGCCCAATGTTGCAGCATTATTAGATATAAGTGGATGAACATATATATATGATTATGTACTCACCAAGGTGGGTTGCAGTTCCTGCAACCACTGTATAGCTGTTCAATACACACACTAACACTACCTGTTATCAGGTCAGAGTCCCTTGCCCTGAGTGCCAGTGCAGATCCCCTGCAGGTACACCACTCCTGCACTTTAATGAACTGAATAACAAACTTGGAGACCGCACTCAGAAGGCTTGTTCAAAACTGTATTAACAGTAATCAGAGCAAACAGAGGCACACTACATGTTTCAGGCGTAGCCCTTCCTCAGGTGTGAGGGCTACGCCTGAAACATGTAGTGTGCCTCTGTTTGCTCTGATTACTGTTAATACAGTTTTGAACAAGCCTTCTGAGTGTGGTCTCCAAGTTTGTTATTCAACCACTGTATAGGCCGGCAGGGAATTCACCATCCCCACTCAGTGCTCCAGATCCTGCAATATACTGGACGATTGCTCTCCTGTAATTCAATATGCTTTCCAGAAAACTGTAAAGGTATTACCTCCAAAGGAGGTCTGACTGATAGAAGGATGGGGTGGAGGTTTAATAGAAATGCCTACACTCCTCCTTATGCTGCTAAGGCATTTTTTGTATAGACCTGAGGAAGCGGACTATGACCCGTGAAACGTGTTGTCGATTTTTTTAATAAATATTTTTCTAGCTGAAGTTGTGTCTGTATCTTCTGGAGAGGTAAACGATTACCTCTTGTTTACATGTTATGCACCCATATATTTTGGAGGCCTCCACCCCACCCTTCTAGCATAAATATCTGTTTTACTGGCAGGCCAGTCAGAACCTGCTGGCTGGGAAGATATAGGAGAGGAATAACAGACTACCAGGAGACCACAGAATAGGCGCATTTCTCATCTAAACAGTGAGTCATCAAAGCATTTCATGAGAATTTTTAGAGTATTTCTATGGGAAGAGTGAGGCAGGATAGCAGTAGCTGAATAGAAAAATTCTTAGCTGAGTAGAAATGTGTCTCCTCTGCAGCCTTGTGCATGTCAACAATGAGAAATGCTGCAATGCCATATACATTTTAAATGTGCTGCAGCCACATGACCCATGTGAGTTCCGTTGGGAACTAGATATAGGGGATATGTTAGCTGGGGAGAGGTTTTAGTGCAAGACAGGAAGAGCTAGAAGAGGACTGGGGTTGGTAGATTTCAGCAGGCGGGGACAGGAAGTAGGTAGGTGGGAACTGGTAACTTTCAGTTACCATTAGGAGTCTAAAATTCAGCTTGTATGCGAGTATATACGGTACATAAATATATATACTGTATATATATATATATATATATATATATATATATATATATATATATATATATATATATACTACTAATATAATAAATGGGAAAGTTCGGATGTTTGGATGTTTGTTACTCGATCACGCAAAAACAGCTGAACGGATTTGAATGAAATTTTGCACACACATAGTACACTACCTGGAATAAAGTATAGTATACTTTTTATTCCCATAACCAAAAAGAGACAAATACTGGAAAATGTAAACTGCAGCCATTCTTACACTGTTACACTGGAGGTGTGTTTAGCTTCTAAGGGTAGAATGGTTAATTTGCATATATTCAGCAGTGATGCACTGGGAGACATCTCAAGCTCACTCCAACCTGAATTATCGCAAATTCTTTATGTTTTAAGAAAGCAAACTTTTGTTTTTCTTACACTGTTAATGGTAGGGTTCTCAAACTTTGCACAGTTGGTCGTTGGGTGACTAGGATTATTATTCAGAAAAGTGGTTGGAGCCTATAAAAGCCAATCAAAATTCACCTATTGATTTTCAAGGGGAATATTTACATTTCTGCCATTCTTGCACTGTTAATGGCACAAGCCTCAAACCTGGTACAGTTGATCATTGGGTGACTGGGGTTCAATTTCAGAAAGGATGTGGAGCCACAAATAGCCAATCAGATTTGTTTCATTCCAATGCAAATTATTGTTGCCAAACACCGCAAAGCTCACAAACTTGGTCATTGAGTAATTGATTAATTGTGTGTTAGGGTTAGGAAAGTGGGCACAGCCAACACCAGCCAAATACATAAGCGGGCAACGCAGGGTCATAGGTGGGTGGAGACAAATACAAATTTTACTGGGAAAATGTAAACAGCAGCCATTCTTACACTGTTAATGGTAGGGTTCTCAAACTTTGCACAGTTGGTTACTGGGTGACTGGGGTTAATATTCAGAAAAGTGGGTGGAGCCTACAAAAAACAATCAAAAATTACCTATTGATTTTTCAGAGGAATATTTCATTGCTGCCATTCTTGCACTGTTAATGGCACAAGCCTCAAACCTGGTACAGATGATCATTGCGTGACTGGGGTTTAAATTTATATAAGGGGGTGGAGCCCCAAACAGCCAATCTGATTTGTTTCATTTCAATGCAGGTTATGGCGGAGCCACGTCCAGCGCGTCTGCTGAGAGTCACTTGAGGTAGCTACCGGAACAGCTGAGCAGATTAGGAAACGCACGGTATAGCAGGAGGAACGCCGCAGAAAGGGTCGGGGAGACGGGACGCCGCTCAACCACCAATCGCTGAGCAGACCTCGCTGTTGTAACTGTGATGTGCCAATATACAAGCGGAAATCACGTGAGTGCGCATTGAGTGCGCGGGAGGCTTACAATTGTTTAGCAATATTACACTATTGTGTTTTTATGTTTTTATGTGGAGGCAAATTTTAACATTAAAGAAAAAGGTGAAGAAACAGTATCAAGTGCCTGTGGATAATACTTTAAGCGCTAGACCCACCTGTTGTCTGAGGTGGCTACGAGTTGGTGAGCGCAATCTTGGAAAGAGTGTGTGATCACGCGTGGAGCACTATTTCACTGGAACACGGGTGGAGTGTGTATAAGTTGGGCCATGCAGAGTTACGCTATGTGAAGCTATTTTGTCATTTTCTAGGAAGTGGAGAGCGCAGTCCAGCAGCATTCATATAACTTTTACTGGAAAAGTGTGACAGCAATCCCAGTGGTGTGTTGTAAGGACTTTTTTTTGTGGTGGACATTGAATTTGTGACAGCGCAGCCTATTCGTTGAATATTAATGCAGGTTATTGATGCCAAAGACCGCAAAGCTCACAAACTTGGTCATTGAGTAATTGAGTAAATGGGTGTTAGGGTTAGGGTTAGGAAAAGTGGGCGCAGCCAACACCAGCCAAATACATAATCGGGCAATGCTGGGTCATCAGTAGGCGGAGACAAATACAAATTTCACTGAGAAAATGTAAACTGCAGCAATTCTTACACTATTAATTGTAGGGTTCTCAAACTTTGCACAGTTGATCACTGGGTGACTGAGATTAATATTCAGAAAAGTGGGTGGAGCCTACAAAAGCCAATCAAAATCCACCTATTAATCTTTAAGGAGAATATTTAATTGATGCCATTCTTGCACTGTTAATCACCTGTACCTAGTACAGTTGGCCATTGGGTGATTGGGGTTCAAATTCAGAAAAAGGGTGGAGCCACAGCCAATCAGATTTATTTTATTTCAAAGCAAATTATTGATGCCAAAGACCGGAAAGCTCACAAACTTGGTCATTAAGTAATTTTGTGTTAGAAAAAGTGGGCGGAGCCAACACCAGCCAAATAGTATTTGGCAAATACATACCTGGGCAATGCCGAGTCTTCAGTGGGCGAAGACAAACACAAATTTCACTGGGAAAATGTAAACTGCAGCCATTCTTACACTATTAATTGTAGGGTTCTAAAACTTTGCACAGTTGGTCACTGGGTGACTAGGATTATTATTCAGAAAAGTGGGTGGAACCTACAAAAAACAATCACAATTCACCTATTGATTTTCAAGGCAAATATTTAATTGCTACCATTTTTGCACTGTTAATGGCACAAGCTTCAAACCTGGTACAGTTGATCATTGGGTGACTGGGGTTAAATATTTAGAAAAGGGGTGGGGCCACAAACAGCGAATCAGATGTGTTTCATTTCAATGAAAATTATTCATGCCAAAGACCACAAATCTCACAAACTTGGTCAATTGATTATTGACAATTGAGTGTTAGGGTTAGAAAAAGTGGCCAAAGCCAACAGCAGCCAAATACATACCCTGGAAACAATAGGACATCAGTGGGTGGAGAAAAACACAAATTTCACTGCCAGAATGTAAACTGCAGCCATTCTTACACTGTCTGTCAATGGCAGGGTTCTTAAACTTTGCACAGTTGGTCACTGGGTGACTGGGATTAATATTTAGAAAAGTGGGTGGAGCCTACAAAAGCCAATCAAAATACACCTATTGATTTTCAAAGGAGTGGAGCCACAGCCAATTAGATTTATTTCATTTCAATGCCAATTATTGATGCCAAAGACCACAAAGCTCAAAAACTAGTTCATCATTGAGTAATTATGTGTTAGGATTAGAAAAAGTGGGCAGAGCTAACACTAGCCAATAACATACCCGGGCAACGCCGGGCGACCAGCTAGTATATATATATATATATATATATATATATATATATATATATATATAATATATATATATATATATATATATATATATATATATATATATATATATATATATGAGTATACTACCTAATAAAGAACAAGTGTCCCAGCGTCTGTCCCTGTGTCAGTGCTTTGCGCTACTGCGCATGTCAAGCACTGACAGCCGTTGGGACAAGACGCAGGCACAGGGCCAAGGAGCAGGGCAGACGCGTGCATGACGGGCAGGCACGTGCATGCGCGATGGGCAGGCATGCGATGCTGCGGCGAGGACTGGCCTAGAGCCCGTTTTTAAACGGGCTTAGGTCTCCTAGTGTTATATATTACGGTATTGTTTTGATGTTAATGTTATGTGATGTTTATTATCATTTATTGTTGAATTTTACATTGTCATTTTATACTGTGACCGGGGTAGCAGAAAAAAGGGGCGCCGGCTGAGGGTGGATGAAAAGGGCGCCGCCATAGACTTTAATGCAATTATCGTTAATATGGCTAAAAAAAGCAGAAAAAAGGGCACCGCAATAAATATCATTAACAACATTAGAACAAGTTTTTATCATATTATTTTGTTTGTATGTGCAGATTTTACGTTATCAAAGATTTTATCGTTTCTATGTGGAAAAGGGAGTTTTTCTGCAGCGGGAGTGGTTAGGGTTAGGCACCACCAGGGGAGTGGTTAGGGTTAGGCACCACCAGGGGGAGTGGTTAGGGTTAGGCACCACCAGGGGGAGTGGTTAGGGTTAGGCACCACCCGGGCTGCAGTTTTAGGCAACACCAGGGGAGGGTACTGTGTGAGAGTAGGGCTGGGTTAAGCTGTATTGTTGTATTACGTAACGATTTTTAACATTAATATCTTTACATTATTATTAACCAAGTTTGACAACGATGTTTGTCGTTATTAGATTTCGTTATCCACAGGCGCCATTTCGTTATCCAGCCGGGCCCTTTTTCCAAGGCACCCTTTTTTATGCACGCTTGAGTGGTATTAATAAAATTAGTATCAATAAAAAAACCGGTTTCAATTATATTCAGAAGTGTTTTGGAATATGTTAAAAGGAGGTTGATCACAGTTAGCATTGGTAGGTTGGGACTAAGGGAAGGGTGGGGATAGTGTAGTTAAGTGGGAGAATGTGAACACTGCAGGGTCAAGTATAAACAGAGTTTGAAAATGCTTGCTACCCATTGAGTTGTATTGTAAAATAACCAAGTTCCCAGGACCTTACAGTACATCATAATCAAGGAAGATGGGACCTATGAAGTAGTGTTGGGCGAACAGTGTTCGCCACTGTTCGGGTTCTGCAGAACATCACCCTGTTCGGGTGATGTTCGAGTTCGGCCAAACACCTGATGGTGTTCGGCCAAACCGGTCGGCCACATGGCCGTTCGGTTTGGCAGGGAACGTTCGGCTAGCGCTGTGATTGGCCGAACGGGTCACGTGGTTCGGACCCGAACGCGCTCTGATTGGCCGAACTGTCACGTGGTTCGGGTAAATAAATACCCGAACCACGTCATATCTCCGCCATTTGTCTGTGGGTTTAGCTTTGGGTAGGCAGGCAGGGTAGTTCGCGCCCCAGCCACGCTAGCCAGGGTCCCCCCAGTCATTGTGTCGCTGCTGGGAATAGTAGTACACCGCTCGCTCAGCCACACTATATAGCATTGTGTTTACTGCCACTCTGTGTACCTCGTTCAGCCACACTATATAGCATTCTGTTTACTGCCACTCTGTGTCTGCTGGGAATAGTAGTACACCGCTCGCTCAGCCACACTATATAGCATTGTGTTTACTGCCACTCTGTGTACCTGGCTCAGCCACACTATATAGCATTGTGTTTACTGCCACTCTGTGTCTGCTGGGAATAGTAGTACGCCGCTCGCTCAGCCACACTATATAGCATTGTGTTTACTGCCACTCTGTGTACCTCGCTCAGCCACACTATATAGCATTGTGTTTACTGCCACTTTGTGTCTGCTGGGAATAGTAGTACACTGCTGGCTCAGCCACACTATATAGCATTGTGTTTACTGCCACTCTGTGTACCTCGCTCAGCCACACTATATAGCATTCTGTTTACTGCCACTCTGTGTCTGCTCCAGCATGTTACCTGTGCAAAGAAACATGACATTTTCCACATTTAAAAGACAGTTTTTCCTTTGAAACTTTACAATCAATTTTCTCAAAAACTATAAGCTCTTTTTCAAATATTTTTTTTCCTCTTGTACCCACTCCCAAGGTGCACATACCCTGCAAATTTGGGGCATGTAGCATGTAAGGAAGCTTTACAAAGCACGAAAGTTCGGGTCCCCATTGACTTCCATTATGTTCGGAGTTCGGCGCGAACACCCGAACATCGCGGCGATGTTCGGCGAACGTTCGCGAACCCGAACATCTAGGTGTTCGCCCAACACTGCTATGAAGCAGTGGCGCAAGTATAGGAGAGCAGCCCATTTGACTGCAGCAGGGACCTGAGGCATGGAAGGGGTGGGGGGGGGGGGGGGAGATCAGATTCCACAGAATTGAAATTTCCGCCTCTCTCATCAGGAATCGGCAATTCCAGTCGGAACTTGGAAATCAGATTTCTGCCGAAATCGGATTTACCGCAGCTGAGTAATTTTGGCCAAATCACAGAACTTGGACCAATCAGATTGGACCAAGTCAGAGAATGCAGACTATTTCCGCGATAGTCGGATTGCTGTGGTAATTTTAGACTAATCACAAGACTCACATACTACCAAGTCTTCCTGAATTTTGTGATTGGCTTAAAAATTTCCGTGATATTCTGATTACCGCAGATAAATTCTGCATTCTCTGATTGATTCAGTACTTCCTAGTCAAGTATTAAGCCAATCAGAAAATGCAAAAAATGACAAAAAAAAAAAAGACTTCTGGGAAATCGGAAAAACTGAAATTGTAATGGCCGGAAATGGGAATTTCCACTAAATCAAAAATTGGCATTGCTGACCATCTCTATCCAATATTCCAGATCACTTGTTTTGCGGCATGACAAAAGGGCGCCGTAAAAAAGAGAAAAGGGCCCGGCTGGATAACGAAATGGCGCAGGTGGATAACGAAATCTGATAACAATAAACATCGTTGTTAAATTTGGTCAATGATAAATACTGTTGTTAAAACAGGAAATAATAATAAAAAGATATAAACGTTAAAAATCGTTACATAATTCAACAATACAGCTTAACCCAACCCTACTCTCATACAGAACCCTCCTCCAGTGGTGCTTATTCCTAACCACCCCCCTTATTGGTGCCTAACCCTAACCACCCCCCCCCCCCCTAGTGTTGCCTAAAACTAACTGCCGCCTGGGTGGTGTCTAAACCTAACCACCCCCCTGGTGTTGCCTAAAACTAACCGCTGCCCAGGTGGTGCCTAACCTTAAACACTCTCCCTGGTGGTGCCTAACCCTAACCACTCCCTCTGCAGAAACACCCTTTTACACATAGAAACGATTATATCTTTGATAACGTAAAATCTGTACATACAAACAAAATAATATGATAAAAACGAATGTTGCAAGCTTCTAAAACGATAACATACTTCAAAAACTTTAATGCGCTAATGTTGTTAACGATATTTATCACGGTGCCCTTTTTTCTGCTTTTTTTCCCCGTATTAACAATAATTGCATTAGAGTCTATGGCAGCGCCCTTTTTGTCCACCCTCTGCCGGCGTCCTTTTTTCCTGCAACCCATGTTTTGGTGGCTACACTGATTATGGATGTGAAGATCCTGGTGGCCACACTTGTTTGATGGCCTATGGAAGATGGGCCCCCAGGGCCGCGGGCTATGAGGGTCACCAAGACAAAGGAAGGGTTATGAACATTAAAGTTTTGACTGGGAGGCCCCATGATTTGTAGTTCTGCCCCTGCTGTTACACAGTTATTTGGGTTGAAAAAAGACATACTGTACGTCCACCGAGTTCAACCAGAAGTCCTGAATCACTGATTGCCACTCTTTTACATAATCAGTATTCACTGATATACAATATGGTTAAGTACATGTGCCACATTTGCAGATTGAGAATGCAGAAGAGAATATTTATTTATATGTGAACACATCCCATTTCAAATAGGACTATATTAGCCTTGAGGTTAGTCAGGAGATAATATTTCTGCAGCAGTCTATCCATCTCAGCATTTTGTGCGCTTTTGAGTCAAATGTGACAGTTATAACATCGTGCGTTCCTCCTCTGTCGGACTAATAATGTACCCATTGAAAATAATGTAAACATCAGACTCATCGTTGTATAACGCATTCTCCCGCTCTCGTTTGAACATCCTCACCCACACCTCGTCCTTTTCCTTCAAAGTAAGCATTAAACTTTGGCTCTGCATGATGCTACGGTCACTTGGCTGTGCGTACAGAATAGCTATCTCCTGTTCATTCTTCATGATGTGAAGATAGGTCTCCTTCAGGTTCCAAGTGTGGACGTTTAGGTTGAAGAAATAGACCCCAGGAACGTAGCAGACAAAGGTTCCCGAGAACATGTTGAAGTGGCTGTAAAGGTTCACAAATTCGGTGTCGAAGATAACTGTTTGGAAATAGTCAGTGCTGTGGAGTGATTTGCGGCGTGCGACTGAGAAAGCAGAATACTGAACTTTGCAAGAATTCCCTGGTGGACCTACTTGACCTTTCTGACCTTTCAAGCCCTGAGGTCCTAGTAGTCCTCTCTCACCTTCCTTTCCTGAAATTCCAGGAGGACCTTTATCTCCAGGATCACCTTTGTCACCTGTAAAAAAATGTTGGAACACAATGAGGTTAAAATTAATAATCATATTAGTTGACAGAAGCAAAACGGGTCAGCACCACCAAGGGTATTTAAAGCTCAGTAAAATGTATTGGTGAAAAAAAGGTACATGACAATTGCAGCTGCAATTTTCATGTACCGTTTTTTGCGCTGCAATTGTCATGTACATGTTTTTGCCCTGTAATTGTTATGTACCTGTTTTTGCAACAATAAATGTAATTGAGCTTTATATACCCTTGGTGGTGTCGACCCATTTTGCTTCTGTTGGATTTGGTCTCTTGCTGTACTGGAGCGCTGCTCTAGGCACACCAAGAACGAGAACACAGTGTACACATTCTTTATGTTATTCAGTTTCTCTCCAGCCTGATAATGGCAGCTTGTATTCAACCCTCCTAGCAGCAGAGGGAATTAAAGGACAAACTGTTATAGAACTGTTTGTATTTTATGCACTCCAGTTGCAGAAAAAGCATTTTCAGATGCCTTTAGCATAAATGAAATATACATTAGGGCAGAAGCTGTGATGAGCCTGTTCACTGCATTCAGAATAATATCTATTTTCCCCTCTGGTGTCGCAGTTTCTTTCAATCGGGTATAAACGGACCAGGTCTAATAGACGCCTTCGCTAATTTTCAGTAATCAGGCACCCAGGCGGTCATTTAGGCACTTTCTGGTCGGCTACTACATAATATTTAATAGTTTTAGACATTCGGCTACAACGTTTAGTCTTTTGGGCATGCAACTACTACTTCACTTCCTCTGATAAATTGGTCTATCCTTCATATCTGGTGTTTTCGAGCTACACGTGTTATAGGTGTGAAGATTATGTTGTCCTGTCCACACTTGTTTTATGAGCCTTGTGAGATGGGCCCCCAGGCTGTGAGGTTCATAAATGGTTTGCAAGGGAAAGGGTGTGAACATTGGGTGGCCCTGCCAAAGTTTTACTGGGGAGGCCCATGATTAATAGTTACGCCCCTGCCTCTAGTTGTCCACTAACGGCATAAACAAAGAAACTGACTGGCAGCATCTATTGGCCAATCAAACCATAACCTCTCTTCAGAATCACAAACAGAGTTTATGCTTTAGTTTATGCTTTAGTTTAGGCAAACCTTATTAATACATCATCATTTTCAGCCCACCAACTCATAATTGTTATCACTGGATCCAGAACCACCAAATTATTACTGGCCCAATCTCACTCAAGTAGTAGAGATGGGCGTCGCCATTCACTTGTAGAATAAGGGGATGCACAGATATGGGGCTTGATTCACTATGCTGTGCTAACCTATTTAGCATGCCCAAAGGCTTTGGGTGTGCTAACTAGGGTGCTAAGTACTTAGCACGCACCAGTGAAATTTAGATCGTGCACAAAGTCCTGCGCGCAAAACGTTGCGTGCACGCAGCGCAGTGCGCGCGAAACGTCGCATCGCGGTGTGACAAAAATGGCGCACCCAATGCATCTATAAGGTCGCATTGGGTGCGACCTTAACATTGCACTATGCGACGTTAAGGTCGCACCTAATGCGACCTTATAGGTGCATTGGGTGCTCCATTTTTGTCGCACCGTGATGCAACATTTCGTGCGCACCATGCTGTGCGTGCGTGAGGGCTAGTTAGCGCGACCAAACTGACTTTAGGCGTGAAGAGGGACTTTTTCACAACTAACAGTTAGCACCGCTTTGTGAATCAAGCCCATGTTCTCCACCACCACAGTCACAGCTAGTACATTCAGGGCCGGATTTAGGCCAAGGCCACCTAGGCCATGGCCTAGCGCACCACAGGAGCAAGGGCACCAAAGCAGCATACTAAACTGGTGCAGAATTTGCAAGCTTGCAAATGCTGCAATGCAGGGAGATCAGGCGAATGCCTGACCGTGGTACTCTGCTGCTAGCCGCCTGTGCAGCAGCCACCTCTCTGTGCATGTTTGCATTGTGGTTGGAGGCTATGGACTTGGGCAGCATTGGAGACGGAAAGGAAGAGGAAGCTTCTGAACTGGAGACGAGTGGAGAAATGAGTGACACTGATGGCTGCTGCGGTGTGAAGGTGAGCTGGCTACCTATACTGATGGGGGGGAGGGATTAAGGGAGTCAACTGGCTACCTATACTGGACGGAAAGGGGGGAGGGGTCATCTGGCTACCTATACTGGGGGGGGGGGGTGTTATCAGGCTACCTATACTGGTGGGAAGGGGGGAGTGGTCATATTTTCCATACCTATACTGAAGGGGGGTGGCTGATGACAGTGGCCTAGGGTGGTAAAGAGTACAAATCCGGCCCTGAGTACATTATTCTGCACCACCAAGGCCTGTGTGAAAAAGCCCTTAATTCCTCAACCTATACCATTAGCCTCTGGCATTACAGTAAAATAAATGCTATTCCAGCAAACCCCCTCATTGATTAAATTCAGAACCTTTATCAAATCCCTGGCCATAATCATCATGACCCACCCTCAGACAGCACCCATTAATGCTGAAGCAGAGAGAGGAGGAGGTCAGGTCATGTGACTTTCCTTTGCTACTAAAAAGCTGTGAGCTTATACATTATAATGCACACAGTTCACATGTTGGCATTTAAGGACAATGACTGTATCACTAAAAATTGTAAAATGTAAAACACATACATACTGTAGCTTGCACTGTGCTGCCTTAGCGATAGCAAGCATTCAGTCAGGTACAAGACAGGACTATGGATTGGAGCGTAACTAGTAGCAACCGCAGCTCACAGTCACGTCCACAAAAGCAGAGCAAGCAGGCTAACAACAGTCACCAGCAAGCATCCACCCAGGCAAGACTACAGGATAGAACGTAACTAATAGCAACTGCAGCCTACAGTTACGTTCCCAGAAACGAGAGTAGCAGGAATACTACAGTCACCAACGTGGTGATGGCAGAATCCAAACTATCTGGATAATGGACTTCACTGACACGCCGCGGATGCAGCGAACATCCATCAAGCATGGAACTGGGCAATACACAATAATAAGAAAAATAACAAATGGTTCAACTAACGGATAAATATATATTAGCAAGTCTGCATATATATTTATCAAGAACTAGCTAAAGCACAATAAGGTCGCATAGAACTACAATAACAGAACTATACAAAGTAACAAGGTGCCCAGTAGATCAGCGTACTGACCACTATGACGGGCGGGGTATAAAATGGGAGGCAGACTTTTATGCTGGCATCAGCCAATGGATGCAGGTATGCAAATCTCTACACAGCTGAATGGTAATCACTCAATCCTGAGCTGGCTTGATTACCATTTGCTAGCTGGCTGTGAATGCAAAAGACTTCCATAAGAAATCCATGCAGTATTATGTAACACCATGCATGCAGGAAATCCAGGGCTATCTGGCCGCAGCTCAGCTGCAACAAGCAATTGGTGAAATGATGACAGCATCCTGAGCTGCCCAGAACTGCAGAGCGATTGCAAATGACAATGAGACCCATTACAAATGCATAACCGAATGCAAGCAGATAAGCCAGAACTGTCTGTTTGCAGCTCTATTGCAACGGACAGAATACGCTACGGGAGGGATCCTTACAATAATTTTCTTTTTCTTCTGTCGTTGTCACTTACAGTATGTAGAGAAAATCTGTCAGATCTGAGGGAAGCTGACATTTTTGTATAGATTATTTCCAGGGAGTGCTTTGGTAAAGAATAAAGTTATTTATTACTGAGAATCTCCCATGAGTAGCTGGACTAGTTCAAAATCTGTCAGATCTGGCAACTTTTTACTACCTACTGTAAGTGACAACAACATAGCGGAAAGACATTTATAGTGCATTTCACTCTAGGATAAATGTACATTTTATATGTACTGTATGATTTGTAAAATTTTAACATTTTCGCAATAGTCGTCCTTTAAAATGATCCCGAGCCGAAGCTCAGGTACAAAATCAGATGCTTACCTTAAGAGAGGGA
This sequence comes from Hyperolius riggenbachi, assembly GCF_040937935.1. Classification (NCBI taxonomy): domain Eukaryota; kingdom Metazoa; phylum Chordata; class Amphibia; order Anura; family Hyperoliidae; genus Hyperolius; species Hyperolius riggenbachi. The sequence continues at coordinate 77,386,864 of NC_090652.1, read as the reverse complement.
AGCCTCAGGATCCTATTGAGGCTTCCGTTGCTACTCCTTGGTCCCCCGTTGCTGAGCGCGGCCATCCGGAAGATCAGGGACAATGCAATGTTGCTAATCACATCGGTGCCGCGCAGCACCTCTTCCTGGTTTAGAATGAGGCACAGGGAATGGTGCGGAGGTGACACAGAGGCATGCCCTTTAGATGGAAACATGCCTCTGTGTCCTATTTGTCCCCACTAATCTGCCTTGGGTATGGGTACACTTTAAGTCCTGTGTATTAAAGAGAATCTGTATTGTTAAAATCGCACAAAAGTAAACATACCAGTGCGTTAGGGGACATCTCCTATTACCCTCTGTCACAATTTCGCCGCTCACCGCCGCATTAAAAGTAGTCAAAAACAGTTTTAAAAAGTTTGTTTATAAACAAACAAAATGGTCACCAAAACAGGAAGTAGATTGATGTACAGTATGTCCACACATAGAAAATACATCCATACACAAGCAGGCTGTATACAGCTTTCCTTTTGAATCTCAAAAGATCATTTGTGTGTTTACCTTCTGTGCCCTTCTTCTCTCATGCACTGAACATTACAGGCTTCCTGCAGACAGCTCTGCCTGTGCCTGTGTTTGTAATTCCTTAGTATGTGTCAGCCAGCTACTTTCACAGCCTAACAGAGGAGGATTTTTATCCAGCTCTCTTCTATCACTGATAAGATAGCAGAGAAGCTGCTGGCTTATGTAAATAAAACACACACTGGAGTGTGCATAGAGGAACAGACCAGCACGGAAGAGTTGGCAGCCTTCCAGACACAGGCCGACAAGTCTGACAGGGGAAAGATACATTGATTTATTACATAGACCTTGATAGTACAAAGTGCTGCAGTGAGCCAGAACAGATTAGAATAGGTTTAGGAACTTGTAGCATGGTAGAAAAAACGTTGTAATTTTTGTTACAGAGTCACTTTAAAGAGAATCTGTACTCTAATATTCTTACACTAAAAAGCATACCATTCTATTCCTTATTTTCTCCTGTGCCCCTCTGTGCTGTTTCTGCCACTCTCTGCTGCAATCCTGGCTTGTAATTAACAGTTTTAGGCAGTGTTTACAAACAAACTAACCAGCTTGTAATAGGATCACATATACAGAGTGTGTGAATCATTCAGAGTGTGCAGGGGGCCTGCAGAGGGTGTGTATCGCTTCTATCCAATGACAAGCAGCCCTGCACATTCCACACATTCAAAGCCTTAGCCCGACAGACACGACAGAGGAAAGATACATTGATTTATTACAGAGACAGTGTAATTAGGAAAGGCTGCAGTAAACCCCAGCACATTAGAACAGGCATAGGAACTCATAGGATAGAAGAACTAAGGCTGAAAAAATTGTTACAGAGTCTCTTTAAGCTTTATTAGGGAGATTACAGATCCTCTGAAGGGAGACTACTGGTAACTTACCTTTGAGAATGGTAATATCTATTCGTGGCTGGACCCTCGGCAATGGGTACATCGCATACTCCTTTATTTTGCTCTTTTTTGGAGTCTCTGCTGGTGCCTCTGACGCTCCACAGCAGCGGACGCAAGAGGGGTTCCCAACTTCCTGCCATAGAAAAGTTCTTGGTGCCGCCGCCTCAACACACATGATGGACATAAAGGTGATGAGCGCTTGAAAATGCATTACAGGTTCCCTTGAATTTTCTGTAAAAAAGAAAAGTACAAATCAAACATCTAGAAAGCAAATTAACTAAAACTACTGGAAATTATTAATTTTCTAGACCAAACTGAAGTGACACAGCTTGGATCTACACAAAAAGTTTGTGACATTCTTTTGTATTACTTCAAATGTACTAGATGGAGGCTGTAAGATAATGCGATAAACATAAGTATATACAGTTACATCTTGCTTGTGTTCTCTTTTTTCTAAGTAAGGATTAATAGTGACCCTGATCTATAAATCCGTTTTTCAGAAAACCATGATGTCTGTAGTGTCATATTCAGTCCCTTATAACTAATTAGAGGTCATAAAACTTGTGTGTGTGATTCACACCTTCTGCGGATTCTCTTCAGCTCCCCCTCTGAGCTAGTCCTTTTACTGCCTCCCTGTCCCCCTCCAGATTTAAAGGATCACTATAATTTCTAAAAAATAAAACTAAAAAAGATTTATACTGGAAAGAATGCTAGTGGAAGGGATAGTGAAGGGTTAAGAATTAGTTAAAAAAATAAATCCCACTGCTGTTTACACATTAACTTCCGCATGAATGTGAGAGCTCTTTACCGACAGAGGACAGCTGGTATCTGCCTGGCTAAGATCAGGAGGAGACAGTTTTACTGCTAGCTGAAATGCCATTAGCAGCCCGCAGTACAGTCTAATAATCTTAGCCAGGCAGAATTAAGCTGTCCGTCAGTAAAGAGCTGTCACATTCACACTGTCCTGAATGTGTAAACAGAAGGGCGATTTATTTTTTAACTAATTCTTAACCCTTCACTATCCCTTCTACTAGCATTCTTTCCAGTATAAATCTTTTTTACTTTTATTTTTAGAAATTTTGCAATAGTGGTGGTCTTTTAAATTGAAACTACTATGCCTGGCATACAAATCCATCCACCATACCTCCCCTTTGTACATCTTGGATCTTATCCAGAGATACTCTAACCCACTCTCTCTCCACTCCTCCAATACTTAATGAATGCCCACCCCTCACATCTCTTTCTCACTCACAAGGCTTCAGGACTTTTCCAGGGCAGCCCTACTCTATGGAACTTCCTCCAGCCATCATGCTTATCCTCACCTTCAATTCAGACTCATCTGTTTACCATTGCTTACCTGACATTTTCATAGTTTCAACTCCCTCCCTTGAACATACACCCCACCCCTATATGTCCATCTGTGGCTCCCCTTATATTGTAAACGTGTTTGGTAGGGCCCTTCTCCCTGCTTCGTCTGCTATATTTATTCTTACATTGCAATCTGTACACAGTAGTTGTACACCATTGTTTATTGTGGTTACATCACTATTTTGTGTACCATTGTTTAATGCTGTAACGTCCCTGTTTAATAGTGTTTAATGTTGTAATGTCTCTGCTATCTTGTGTACAGCACTGTGTAATATGTTGTTGCTTTATTAAACAAATGATTCTGTGTGGGGGTTGACTAAACCTGAAAAGCAACAATGAATGCAAGTGAGACAGTTAAACAATTACACCTAGATGTTAAAGGGACCTTGAGCAGTGCACGAAACTCAAAATTGGGACTTATCTGGGGCTTACTCCAGCCCCCATAGCCCGCGAGGTCCACCGGCATCCTACTGGCCTCTTCCATGGTCCCGCTGTCTGGTCCGGTAATCCAGTGACTTCAAACCAAGTTGTTCTACATGCTCCCGAAATGTGTGCCATCATGCTGGGTGCCATCAGCCTCCTGCGCATGCATAAACACTGTACCGCCCATGTGCAGGAGGCTGACAGCACCCGGCGTGATAACGCAGCTGGCACGCTTATGGAGCGCGCACGGGCAACTTGCTTGAAAGTCGCCAGATTGCCGGACCAGACAGCAGGACCACTGAAGAGGCCAGGAAGATGCCAGGAGACTTCAAGGGCTTCGGAGAGCTGGAGGAAGCCCCAGGAAAGTCCCGATTTTGATTTTCATGCACTGCTCAGGGTCCCTTTAAACAAACAAAAAAATAAGAACATGGGACAAAGTCATGTTTGGCATTACTTCTATAGAAGCAGTGTTTTATCTCACTAGTTTATTTTCACTTCAGGTTCACTTTAAGAACTTCATTAACAAGCAACATATTCTAATAGGCAAGATGACTCTATTCAGGAAGTTGGCCTGCCATCAGACATTTGCTGAGATTGTAATCCCTGACTAAACACGAGTTCCCTTTCAAACCACCGGTCTCCTGGATTTTCGAGAAATGAAAATCCACAGATCAGAAGTGCAGGTTTACAACCATCATGTTCTCCAATAGATGATTCAGATATTCCTGTGTGGTCATCTGCTCCTCCGTTCCTGCCATGACTTTCCAAGGAGAAGACGCAGCCAACACAATGGCTTGGATGCCAAAGCCAGCTATAGATGAGGCAACCAGCAGTCTACTGTGTGATGTCTTTGCTCCATTGCTACACGTGGCTTGTTTAATGATGTCTGAAACAGAGCTAAAAATTACTGACTACCAACTCAGCAAGAATCAACGGGGAAAAAAAGTTCCTCAAAGGGAAGGATCTGACCAACACTTATAAGTGACAGCCACATGTCAGAAGATCAACTGTACATTGAATGCAAAAGTATTTATCTTTGGACTTTAAACATATTGCTACTTATTCAATTCACTTTTATCCCAAGTTTCCTCCTAGGTGATATGTTCACCTAGGCTGCAGTGGCTGGATAGTGTACTGGCAGGGCTGGATTTTCCACGAGGCACAGTAGGCACATGCCTACAGGCGACTGATAATGGAAAGGTCATGACTTCTGATGTGCACAGAGCTGCAGGAGCCTGTGGTTCCTTCACACTGCTGCCATTTCCCTTCCTCTGCAGGAGAAGACAGCATTCACCCAGTGATCACAGCAGCCACAGCTGACACATTAAGCTGAAAGTTTGCAAACTGTAGCTCGTTGATCAGACCCTATGTCTCAGTAATGGTCTGAGTGATATTATAGGTTGTGGTGACTCCTCTCACATTTCTTACTTTCTTTGTTTTCAATAAGTGGACAAACAACACCAGAGTACAGGAACTTCACATATTTCCCTACAGAGCTATGACCTCATTTGCAGATGCTGAACTATATTTCACTTTGGTAAGACAGCTGCTGACAATTACATTTTGCTTTATTTTATTTTTTCTACTACCCAACCCTGCAGATATTGTATAATATTGTGCCCTCCCCAACCTCTGCTCCATAGTTGACGTCTCTTCCATATTTACAGTCAGGGCTAGCCTTTGATCCTTGCTCAGGGTGCCACATAGTCACATAGTCAGGGGCTGGCAGGACGTCTCCTTCCTGTTCTCAGTGAGTTGTTACTCACCTCTCAGTGTCTAGAGTCAGAAGCTCTCTACCAGCTGCTCCTCCAGTGTCCTGTTTCCATAGCTACTGGTGTCACTGCTCATGTGACCCTCCTGAATTACTGGGGGCACATCTGGCAATTAATACTGGGAGGGACCGCATAATACTGAGGGCACATCAGGCTATCTAATCTATTTAAAAAGACTGTATTAAAAAAAAGTCCCCTGTGGGGTACTTACCTCGGGAGGAGGAAGCCTCAGGGTCCCATTGAGGCTTCCCCATCCCTGTTGCTGCAGGCAATGCAGCGCTGGCTCCCCTGAAGCCTCCCGGAATCTTCCCCCGACAAGCCTGACAAAGTTTGATATATTTACCTCTTCGGGATCCAGACACAGTAGCGGCTCTTTGTTCGGGCTAGGTGGACATAGCCAAGCCCGATCATATCCGCTCTACTGCGCAGACACAAAAGGACTCGCGCCTGCGCAGTACAGCGGATCGATCGGGTTTGGCTATTTCCACCTTAACCCGAACGGAGATCCGCTACTGCGCCTGCACTGGATCCTGGAAGGTAAATATTTACATCGCCGCACTTCGGGGGGCTGTTGCTTGGACAATGGATGGACAGAGAAGAACGGGAGATCGTTAGGATCCAGAAGCTTCCCTCTCCTGAGGTAAGTACCACCAGGGCTATTACATGGATAAATAAATAAAAGAATATTGGTTGTAAAGTTCACAGTTCCATGTGGATCTAGGTACTTAAACCAACAAGATCCTTTTTTGCGTGTGCGCTCTATGCTGGGTCCAGCAAGCACCCAAGTTCAATCTCTAGTTTGTATATAGATAGCGCTCCACTTCCGATCATATATCACTCTCCTCACTTAGTGGAAAAAATCCCCTTAGGGACTGCACTCCCCCCTCAGGTGTGACCACTGCTAGATTGGTCAATAGTCGCTTGTTGTTCTCCTTGGCTGACTGCCCGATCCTGGGATGTGATGTCTTCACTGTACAGGCTCCACTGGTGAATAGTATCGATGTTCCTCAGATGAAATAAAACCTCACATAGTGTGACACCGTAAGTTAAAATCACTAGTTTATTATAAATGGGTACTCACAAACGTGTGTGCATTACAGGGCATAGAGTATTGACGGGCTCTCCCCCGTCCCTCTCCGGATAGGCTCGCCGGTAAGCTCCGTCAGCGCCGCTGTAGTTCTTCCTGACCGTCCTGTTATCTCCACCCTACGCGTTTCATCACGTACGCGTGACTCATCAGGGGCGTGTCTAGCTTCCAGGACGTCAGGTGTATTTGTATGGTTCCAGGGGTATCCCCCCTCCTCCGTGCGCAGTTGGTGCGCCATTTCCCGGCGACATCTATTTCCTGGTGTGTAGAGAGCGTCATGCGCTCCATTCAGCGGAAGTGGTCATCCCTCAGTGCGTTCTAGTCGTCGCCTAGGTGACCGTGTGCGTACCAGTGCAGTTTGCGCCGTTGTCTACCACTAATGACGTTTGCGCTCCACCCGTATGAGCTTCATACTAAAAATTCCACAAGTTTAAAGCCGCATTAGAACACACTTTCAGATAAGGGGAAAGCCCGTTTCACATAGTATCTTAGTGGCATTACCTTATGCATAATCAAATGTTTCCCTATCCCCCATACATCTTTTGATTGCCATCTTGTTGCTATATTTCGTATGGCATTTGTTACAAAAACTAAATTTGCTCGATGTGCAAGGCATATCAAGTCACTAGGGTTTATATCACATATTGAACAAATGCACTAAATGGAATTAAACATAATAATAAAAATAATAACATAAAATAGATAAAGTAAAATATACGGAATACATCACATGTATATAAAATATATTACACCCTTCTACAGTACACCTCTATTGCACAGAGCCCTACTCATGGTATTCAACTATTGGCAATATAACAATTGAGATCTATCTCTACATTACATTCTAACTCATGGATGTTAGCAACATCCAACATAGCAACAAGATGGCAATCAAAAGATGTATGGGGGATAGGGAAACATTTGATTATGCATAAGGTAATGCCACTAAGATACTATGTGAAACGGGCTTTCCCCTTATCTGAAAGTGTGTTCTAATTCGGCTTTAAACTTGTGGAATTTTTAGTATGAAGCTCATACGGGTGGAGCGCAAACGTCATTAGTGGTAGACAACGGCGCAAACTGCACTGGTACGCACACGGTCACCTAGGCGACGACTAGAACGCACTGAGGGATGACCACTTCCGCTGAATGGAGCGCATGACGCTCTCTACACACCAGGAAATAGATGTCGCCGGGAAATGGTGCACCAACTGCGCACGGAGGAGGGGGGATACCCCTGGAACCATACAAATACACCTGACGTCCTGGAAGCTAGACACGCCCCTGATGAGTCACGCGTACGTGACGAAACGCGTAGGGAGGAGCTAACAGGACGGTCAGGAAGAACTACAGCGGTGCTGACGGAGCTTACTGGCGAGCCTATCCAGGGAGGCACGGGGGAGAGCCCGTCAATACTCTATGCCCTGTAATGCACACACGTTTGTGAGTACCCATTTATAATAAACTAGTGATTTTAACTTACGGAGTCACACTATGTGAGGTTTTATTTCATCTGAGGAACATCGATACTATTCACCAGTGGAGCCTGTACAGTGAAGACATCACATCCCAGGATCGGGCAGTCGGCCAAGGAGAACAACAAGCGACTATTGACCAATCTAGCAGTGGTCACACCTGAGGGGTGAGTGCAGTCCCTAAGGGGATTTTTTCCACTAACTGAGGAGAGTGATATATGATCGGAAGCGGAGCGCTATCTATATACAAACTAGAGAAGTACCACCAGGGGACTTTTTTAATTACAGGATTTCTTTAATACTAATATCTAGAGGTATACCTGTCTACCTACCACCTGCCCCTGCTGAGAACACATTCCTCTCGGTAGCAGCGTTGCATCTTCGTCAGCGGGGTGGACAATATCTGGAGGGGGGCACCAAAGTCTAGTTTTGTTCAGAGAAGCCTGCCCTGTTTACAATTTTGATCTTTGTCTGCAGGGGTGGTGGAAATCGCAGGGGGCACGACAGTCTAGTTTTGCTTGAGGGTTGTGAAACCTAAGGCCATCCCAGTTTACAATTCTGAAAGAAACAATATGAACTAGAAGATACACGTGCCCCCGGAGGGGCGTAACTACAAATTATGCCCCCTGGGGGCCAATCTTGCAAGCATCAGGACTATCAGGACCATTACACCCATAACATGTGTAGCCACAACAACTGATCTGGAGTATTGGAGGGAGGAAAGGTTTAGTAGTTGCCCCCCCCCCCCCCACACACACACACACACAACTCTGGCCCCCCTGCAGTTGTAGGGTCTGCTCCCCTGTAGTTACGCCCCTGCCTGGAGTTGATAAGATGACAATCATGGTTGTAAATGTGATATTTACAACCATGGCACGGCTTTATAGCTGGCACAGCTATAAAGATATTCCTATTATGTAGAACAGTGTGTTAATAATTATAGAACGATCTTCTGCTGCTATCACTGACACAAATGCCAAGAGAACACAGCAGTCTCACTGACCTGAGACAAAACCGTGTTCCTCACTAATTGCAGTTTTGTCGGTTGAATAAATATTTAAGAGACTGCCTGCTATGGTTTAAATAGTCCACGGACAAAAAAAACAAAAAACCTTTCCTTTATACATAAATCAGTATTTGCCCAAAGCAGTCGCGGAGCTGGTTTGCAGGAGCAGACTTGAAACACCGTCCAAGCGCTATAGCCGGAGGACAGTGCTCTTTCACATCTCATCTGCTTTCAATCAGGTCTTCCAAAACAGCATCCTTCATTCCTGGCGAATGACGCTCACAGGCATCCGCAACATTGCACGCTCCTAAGGCAGCGGCGATGTTCCCGACCTGGGAAGAATAAACCGCAGGCCTCTGAGACAGGTGTGCACCTCCTGTTCAAAAGTCCACTTCACAAGAAAAGTTATGGAAGAGAAGTTTGGAAAGAAAACGCTCTGCGGTCCCCTCTCTGCATGTGGCACACGAGCTGGATAGACGAGGATTAAACAGAACAGGTTGTAGCTCACTTCCAGTGCTTTCCTTACAACGTGTGCAGAAGATGTGAGGGATGATGGGCTTTGACAAGTGACTTCAGAAGGCATGCTGCTTTCTGCGTTTTTGCTGCCGGTAATTTTTGGATGTTTGATAAAAGTACAAGTAAAGTACAAGTAAAGTACGAAGCAGGAGAAAGTGCAGAGGATAAAGTTTGATGAACGTGAAAAAAGAACTCTTTCACAACTACAGAGAACAAAACAAATATTGTGTAACGTTATAAACGTTATGGTCCAGGCAATAGCCATAGCAGCCATAGCAACTGCTATGGGCCCTGGAGATTAAGGCGTCCAGGTGGTACTTGATGTGTTCACTATTAAAGCTGAATGAAACCCTGCATTTCTTCTTTGCTCTAAAAAATTATTTACAGCATATTATATACTACCACCATTTTTTTTTACTAGAAGCGCAATTAACTAGTTAAACACAGGACTTTCCCTGTAGGGAAAGCGCATCCGAACTGTAGATAACATTATCTTGTGTTAACTTAATTGTATCAAGTGAGGAATGTGACACATTCTCTGACTGTGCAGACTCTCCTGAACACAGACAGTCACTCAGAAAGCATTTCTGCATACATTACAAGATGAATAAACCAGTTATGAATAAAGTGCAAAGTCAGCTCTCAGAGCAAAAAAATTGTACTTTGCGAACTTGTAATTTCTAAATGAATAATAATACCTTTGCACAAAAGCAAATATGATAACCGTATGGCATATAAAAAGTAGAAAAACATCTTTTTATTGAATATCGTGTCAGAGTTTTATACCGCTTTAACTTTCCTTTTTCTCTCTACCCTCCGACTTTGCCTCAGTGCCCATGGACTATACACAGTGTACATTGCATGGGAATATAAATTGCCCAAGTCAACTTATATCCATAGGTTAGGGGCAGGTGGCATTGTTCAAAATTGCCTAGATCAAAAGGCCCTATGAAAATATTGCCCATTAGCCTCTAGCTACACCCCCGGCATAGTCATTTAATTTAGACAAGCACCAGCTGTCCGGGAAATCCTAGAGGTGATTTATTACCATCATGCATTTATATAGTGCTACAGTATATAGTCATGTCACTGGCTGCCCTCAGAGGAGCTCACAATCTAATCCCTACCATAGTCATTGTGTGATGTCCTACCATATTATTATTTGATCATATATAGGAATTGTCAGTGAGATGCAAATCATTTTGAACTGATGTAGGATTATGCAAATTTTGTATGCAGGTTGTAAAGGGACCAATGGAATTCTACCTCAGCAGGATTTGATTGATCATTTGTATACATAATTTGCATAATGCTGCATCAACTCGAAATTAATTGATTTTCATTGACCATCCCTATTTATATAGCACTAACATATTCTGCAGCACTTTACAGAGTACATAGTCATGTCACTGACTGTCCTCAGAGGAGCTCACACTGCAATTCCTAATATTAGTCGAATATCCTACAGTATTATTAACATGTATGTATATAGCATTGACAACTTATGCAGCACTTTGAAGGGTACATACTTATGTCACTGACTGCTGTCAGAGGAGTTTACAATCTACTCCCTAACATAGTCATAGTCTAATGTCCTATCATACAATTATTATATATTTATATAGCACTGAGATATTCTAACACTTTACGGAGTACACAGTCATGTCACCTAATGTGCCCAGAGGACCAAACAAACTTGCAAACACAATCTGGACTTAAATTAGCACCACTTTTTAAAAAGTTACAATATTTTATTAATCATAACAAAACTGCAGATAACAAATTCATGGAAAAAGAGTTCTTAAAAAAAATCTCTTGGCATAAATCCACACATACAAACGTATGCATTTCACAGCAGGGCTGGCTTTTGCCCTGAGGGACCGGAGTGCTTGCACAGAATGCCACAAAATAAGGGGTGCTCTGGTGTGGGCTTAAGTCCCTGTTCACCACTAAACAGCATGAAGCCCCACCCCCAAAATGCAGTGAAATTCTGCCCCCAAACCCTATGAAGCTTCGCCAGCCCCCCTGCTGCCCACAGGTGCCGGTGGTGTTGCAGAGCTTGGAGGGACTGGAGCACAGCACGGTTACTCACCTCTCAGCATATCAACGCCAGAAGTTCTCGGACAGCGTCCCGTCTCCATGGCTACAGTAGTGTCACTTTTGGGAGACACCATTGAGGGGTGCATGAAAAAAGGGACGCTAGGAAAAAAGGGCCCGGCTAGATAATGAAATGGCGCCGGTAGATAATGAAATTTCAATAACGATAAACATCATTAACAAAATTGGTTAACAAGAAATATGGTTTTAAAACAGATGGGAGTTGATAACGAAAATATATTAACGTTAAAAATAGTAAACGTAATTCAACAATACAGTATAACCCAACTCTACTCTCACACAGAACCCTCCCCTGGTGATCCCTAAACCTAACCCCTCCCCTGGTGGAGCCTAACCCCAACCATCCCCTGGTGGTGCCGGACAGTGTCAGACTGGGAGGTGGAAAAACTGAGGAAATCCACCTGCTGGCCAAGCAGCAGAAACCCTGTGTTATCTCTCCCAATAGAAACCTGCAGCAAGTCTTCACTGTGAGCAGCTACACAGGATTACTGCTGCTTGGCCAGCAAGTGAATCTACTCAACTTTTCCAGCTCCCAGTACGCCCGACGGAAGCAGCAGATTTGGGCGCATGAGCAGGGGCGCCTTTACCTACTGACCACCCAGGCAGCGGCTTGGAGCGGCTTTGATGGGGAAGGCGCAATAAATTACTGTCAGTCCAAGGGGAAATAAAAATTCCTGTCCTGAAAGACCGTTGTAAGGGACTGGAGAGAAAAAGATTTCCTTCTGTTTTAAGAAGGAAAATTACACCAAGCTTTGCTTTTTTAGTAGGAGGGCATTTGGTTCCTTTTATCCCCCTATACATTCCTAGTAGCTTGGGTCACCCTGAGCTGCTTGGTTACTCTGCTCTTTTCACAAATAGCCTTCTGCTAAGTCATGGATAAAGAATCATTCAGAGTTCAGAATTATAGATACTCCCTAAGAAGAAGGTGTCTGGTTTATAGCTGTTCTCTGCCCCTCCACAGAGGTGACAGCGCCCTACCCCCAAATGTTACTGAGTCTGCAGAGCGAGTGAGACAAACAAACAAACAGTAAACTCTGCAGACAGCTGTGTGCTCTGCTAGAATGTCTGCATGTCTAGATGTCAGAAGGATCGCCATGACTAGCTATGGAGAGGTAGGATCATCTGATCCTCTCCCCTACACACAGGGGCGTAGCAATAGGGGGTGCAGAGGTAGCGACCGCATCGGGGCCCTTGGGCCAGAGGGGCCCCGAAGGGCCCTCCCTCAACTACGGTATTAGCTTTCTATTGGTCCTGTGCTCATAATAATCACTTCTATAGATACTTTGAGTAGTGGTAATCATTAACAAACTGTTCCCCATCCTCCTCTTGCACCTCTGACACTGTAGTTGCCATTGGCAGGTTTTGATGCACCGCATTAATTGCTATGTATAGAGTGCTTGGGGGGCCCATTGTAAAACCTGCATCGGGGCCCAGAGCTCCTTAGCTACGCCACTGCCTACACAGCCCACACTTCTCCCTTAATTCAACAGGACAGTGTTTGAAGTGTGTAATGGACACAGTGGGGGTTGCAGGTTTTGTCTTTCATTGTGAGAGAGTGAATAGGAGGGCAGCATCTAAAGCTCAAACAATGATAATGGACATGTAAGCAATGTGTGTAATTACATCCATCACTACTTATTATTGAAGATGGCATAATAATGTATTTCCATTAATGCTGTCTGTTTGCCCTCTCTCTAATGCTATGTACCACCTCACGATTTTTCCAACGATTTTCCCGATGTCCATCAATTTTTTTTTTGAGCGACAAGTAGTCATTTACACGATGTCGTGACATCCCTTAGCGTTGTGTGGTGAAAAGTGACCGTCACTGAGGATCAAGTAAAGTACTGAGGTCGCTTGACTTCTCGTTCGCGCCCGTCCTGTAATGTCACGTGACATCTCGCATACCCGCTGGCAGGAAGATGAATCGCTGGACGCTTGTCATGAGGGACACCTCGCTGGATCCATCTTCCTGTGTTGTTGCAGTCACTGTGGTGAGTGTGGAGCTTAACTTTGCTTGCCCTCACCCTCTGCTCATGCTCCCTCTCCCACTGTCTCCCTGACCAAACAACTGCTACTTGGGGAACAATGTACACAACTATGTACACTAGTCTGAGCACACTACAGGGGAGCCAGTAGCATTTGGAACTATTATTGTGTATTTATGTAGCACTGACATCTTCAGCACTTTACAGAGTACATAGTCATGTCACTGACTGCTCACTGGAGCTTACAATTTCATCCCTACCATAGTCAAACTGTAATGTCCGACCATATTATTATCATGTATTTATATAGCACTGACATCTTCTGCAGTACTTTATATAGCACTGACATCTTCTGCAGTACTTTACAGAGTACATAGTCATGTCACTGACTGTCCTCAGAGGAGCTCACAATCTAATCCTACTATAGTCATAGTCTAATGTCCTACCATATTATTATTATGTATTTATATAGCACTGACATCTTCTGCAGCACTTTACAGAGTACATAGTCATGTCACGGACTGTCCCCAGAGGAGCTCACAATCTAATCCTACCATAGTCATAGTCTAATGTCCTACCATATTATTATTATGTATTTATATAGCACTGACATCTTCTGCAGCACTGTAGAGAGTACATAGTGATGTCACTGACTGTCCTCAGAGAAGCTCACAATCTAACCCTACCATAGTCATAGTCTAATGTCCTACCATATTATTATTATTTATTTATATAGCACTGACATCTCCTGAAGCACTTTACAGAGTACATAGTCATGTCACTGACTGTCCTCAGAGGAGCTCACAGTCTAATCCCTACCACAGTTATAGTCTAATATTTTCAATATAGGATTGTTTTGGGGTAAACCAGTTGACTTATTAGTATGTTTTTTAGGATGCAGGAAATGTCTGAAGTGTCTGAAGACAGAAACTCCATGCAGATTTTGCCCTGGCCAATGTTCAAGCCTTGGACTCAGCACTAAAATGCAGTAGTGCTCCCCACTGAGCCTCTATTCTACTCATAGATATCTGCTCATCCATGTCATCAATTCTGACCCTTTACTACCCTTCCTCCCTCCATTCTACTTCTCTTCTCTTGTATCACTTACACTACAAACACACTGTGCTTATCTCCAGAATGGATTATGAATCAAACTGTTAGGCCCAGTGCACACCAAAACCGCTAGCAGATCCTCAAAACGCTAGCGGTTTTTGAAGCAGATTTCAGAGCGATTCTAGGCATGTTTAGAGACATTTTCTAAACATGCCGAGTGTTTTTGTGAAGCAGATTACAAATATTGTTACAGTAAAAGCTGTTACTGAACAGCTTCTGTAACAAATACGCCTGGAAAACCGCTCTGATCTAGTGTTTTTCAGAGCGGTTTGCATTTTTCCTATACTTTACATTGAGGCAGAATCGCTTCTGCAAACCGCAAATGTGCAGCAGGAGGCACGTTTGCGGTTTGCTAAAAACCTCAAACCGCTGGTGTGCATCATCCCATGGAAATACATTAGCCAAGCGTTTTCACAGACAGATGTGGTTGGCGGATCGCTGCTAAAACCGCTCGGTGTACACTGTGCCTTAAACCACCTTACTATATCAGCCCTTCAATGTCATGATATACCCACTCCAGTCCTACCCCAACAGGTGGTAACATATCTGCATATCTCATAATGTTTGTGAAAAATTATTCTGAAAGTAAGAATGTCTTGCTTGATAATCCAATCTTGCAATGTGACTGCCATTGGAACTTGTAGTGTGGGTGTTGTATTTATTTGAGGTGCATACTGGCAGCATGTGCTGTATGGCATACAATGCTGATCATCCACAAGGCAAACTTAGGCAGTTGCCTAGAGTCTAGAGAGAGTTTAGGGGCCTGGTGGTTGCTAGCCCCCACCAAATCTAACTAAATGAGCCAGGTGACCATCAGTGGAGGGCAAAGTGTTATCTTGCCCAGGGCCCCGTTTCATAGTTATCCTTCTCTGATGGCTTATATCATGTGTGAAGTGTTCTATAATGTATATGATTTTTGTTTTATTTTTTATGGGGGGGGGCGCCACAGGATTTCTTGCCTGGAGTGACAAGAAGGCTAGAGGCGCCCCTGCGCATGAGACAAGTGGACAAAAAGGGCGCCCCATTCACTCCCATTATAAATATTGTTTAATGGGTGCCGAACAGGTAAAAAAAAGGCGCTGGAGATTATAACCGCTTTAACAAACGGCGCCCGGAGATTTTTAAGGATTTATAACTATGTTTGTGATGATTTAACTTTACAAAATGAGCCCGTGACAAATAACGTTTATAAAGATACTAAATCACTATTTCTAAAACATTTCTAAAACATTATTATCCACCCAAAAAAATTATTTACATTTTTTTATTTACATTTTTTATTTATTAATGTCTGTAAAACATTATTATCCATAGGGGGTCTTAGGTTTAGGCACCACCAGGGGGGTCTTAGGTTTAGGCACCAACAGGGGGGTCTTAGGTTTAGGCACCAACAGGGGGGTCTTAGGTTTAGGCACCAACAGGGGGGTGTTAGGTTTAGGCACCAACTGGGGGGTCTTAGGTTTAGGCACCAACTGGGGGGTCTTAGGTTTAGGCACCAACTGGGGAGTATTAGGTTTAGGCACCAATAGTCGGGTCTTAGGTTTAGGCACCAACAGGGGGGTCTTAGGTTTAGGCACCAATAGGGGGGTCTTAGGTTTAGGCACCAATAGGGGGGGTCTTAGGTTTAGGCACCAACAGGGGGGTCTTAGGTTTAGGCACCAATAGGGGGGTCTTAGGTTTAGGCACCAACTGGGGGGTCTTAGGTTTAGGCACCAACAGAGGGGTCTTAGGTTTAGGCACCAATAGGGGGGTCTTAGGTTTAGGTACCAACTGGGGGGGTCTTAGGTTTAGGCACCAACTGGGGGGGTCTTAGGTTTAGGCACCAACAGGGGGTCTATGGGTTAGGGATAGGTACAGGGAGGGTTTTTAACAAACGTAAATATAAGTTTCAGTTTACAAACAGGGAAGATTAACGTTTTAAGAATTGCCGATCTCATACACATTATTTAGTGATTTATAAATTCTTAAAACACTATTTGTAAACGAAATTCTACACAATATTTCTATAAACGATAATACTGTTTATCGTTTACACCACGCGCCCTTTTTTCCCGACGCCCTTTTTTGATGTACGCCAACCGACACTGGTGCCTAACACTAACCAACACCCCGGTGGTGCCTAACCCTAACTAACCCCTGTGTTGCCTAACTCTAACCACTACCTGGGCGGTGCATACACCTAACCACCAACCCCCCCCCCCATCCTGGTGGTGCCCCACACCCACTGCAGAATCACCCTTTTAAACGTAGAAACGATAATATCTTTGATAATGTGAAATCTGTACATACAAACAACATGACAAAAACTATAACTTTGCAAGCTTCTAAAACGATAATATACTTTAAAAACTTTAATGTCCTAATGTTGTTAACGATATTTACCGGGCACCCTTTTTTCGGCTTATTAACGAAAATTGCATTGGAGTCTATGGAGGCGCCCTTTTCGTCCACCCTCAGCCAGCGCCCTTTTTTCCTGCTTTCCCATTGAGCCATAGAGGGGATGCTGTATGCAAAGCTGAGAAAGAACTTTGGCACTGGAATGCTGAGAGGTGAGTAACTGTGCCGTGCTCCAGCCTCTCCAAGCTCTGCATGGGGAGGAGAGAGGCACATCTGGTACCTATACTGACATTCATGTAATTAGGTCACCTGGAAAAAAAGCACACGGGGTTGCCACTAGTAGAATATTGGTAAAATTATTGATATTCTACTACTTAATTAAGATTATTTCGATATTCTTCTACCTTAATGATATGTTACTATGACTTAACCTAACCCTACTCTCACTCAGAACCTTTCCGCTACCAATACCTAACCTTTAAATCTCCCACTACCTGAAACTAACTGCTAAATTCCCCAGGTGTCACCTAACACAAACCCCCTCCCTCCTGGGGGTGCCTAACACTTAACCACAACCCCCAGCCAACTTTATAGTTTACAAAGTTCATATGTCATTTTACTTTAGAGCTTAACCTAAACCCAGAGTGACATCTGATCCCACACTGGTCATTGTACATATATGATAACAAAAACCCCAAAACATAATCTATGTGATGCATGCGCCTCTCATCTGACAAGTAGTGAGAACCTGGAAGAGTACCTGTGTACCCTCCTAGTCCTAATAAGGATCTGCTAAAGCAAGATGATATAAGAGTTATGGGGGACCCCCATGCTTGCAGAGTCTCCCACTCCTTCAGCATCTACAGAAGGAGAGTGAAGCTGAAATAACTCAAAGGATGAGATCATGGTATATATACCGTAATTAGGCTTTAAAATAACTTTTGTTCCTACTTGTTAAATAATTTTGAATTGTGAGATAAAGTCAAGTCAGCAAGCCTTCAAAATATTCTGAATGAACCCCAAGGTCGTTACTCTCCAGTGGTGTCCCTCTCATGCCATGCAACATCCTGTTTACCCTGGATGAGCGAAAAATAAAGTCATAGCGCTACATAATGCTTATCGCAGCTGATGGATACGGACCACCCAGTCCTTGCCTGTGGCCCACGAGCCTCAGATTAATAAATACCTCCTTAAAATCTGTTTTTTTTTTTTTGTTGTTGTTGTTTTTTTGCACTTCTCTCCAAGGATGCTAAGTATATTTATTCTATTTTCTACTCAACACAGAGGTGAATGTTTTAGAAGAATCCTGCTGATACTTCCCAGAGTTTCCTGTTTCTGTGACCTTGAGAATTGCTAGACAAATCAAGTTAGATAACACCAAGGAATGGAATGCTGCTTGCTGGAATTACTTCTGATATCCTCAGCTGGAAACTAGAGCGCTTATAAACTGGAAAAATATGTATATGTAAGAGGAAACCTGCCAGAATATGGAGATGAAGGACCTTGTGCACTCTCTAGATTAAAGAATTAATTACGAGTACAGTGGTCCACAACTCTTTGGCCAGTGATCAGCCCAGATCATCAACTCAGCCACGCCCTGCCAAAGAGCACTGTTTTTCTCACTCACCACACCGGCCATGTTATGTTCCCCATATGCTGCTCCATCCACTCTTCCCCCCCCCCCCCACACACATAGCAATAGAACCCGCCAGTCGCGTGAAGGCTAGCAATGTGTCTGAACAGTGTCGGCCCTGCACCGTCAGTCGAGTGATCAAGTCCGATCCCTGCCAGGCGACTTGCCTCTTATGTGTGGACAGCGAAGCAGGAGGTTAGACAGACAGCGTAAGGGTAATTTGGGGCTCCAATGATCGCTGGACCCTGAATTACACTTTCCTCCGCGTTGCGATGACTCGGAGGAGAATTAGTAATTAACGCCGCCGGGGAGGTTAGCGGCAGCAGGGAGAGCTGTCACTCGGTTCGCCCTGCACCCAGCTCACATACAGCGTACTAATACGTGCATGTGGGCAGGGCTTAAAGGACACATGAAGTGAGAGGGATATGATGGCTGCCATATGTGTTTCCTTTTAAAAAATGCCAACTGCGTGGCAGTCCTGCTGATCTCTTTGGCTGCAGTAGAAACTGCACCTGAAACAAGTGTGTAGCTTGTCTGGACTTCTAGCCTTTCAAAGTACCGTAATTAATTTGTCATCAGTTAATGATTAGGAATATGCACAGACATCTCTACTAGGGATGATCAACAATTTGCAAATTCTTCCAAGTTGATACACATTTATGCACATTTTTATGCAAATATATGCAGCTTGAAAATGGACCAATCAATTTAAACCTGGGTTTAAATTGATTGGTCCTACTTCAAACTGCATACATTTGCAAAAAAAATTGCATAATCTTGGAAGAATTTGCATCTCATTAATCATCCCTAATCTCTACTAGGAAAACATTATTGCCTGGTGAGGGGCTTTAGAAAGTTTTTCTAGAAAATGGTTTAACTATCCATATTCAATAGCTACTAAAGTTTACTGAAGTTTAAAGAAAACCTGTGCCCCTCTGAACAGCGGGGATGTAAATATTTACCTTCCCGGCTCGAGCGCAGGTGCAGTATCGGCTCTCCGCTCGGAGATAGGGACGGAAATAGCCGATTGCTGTCAGGCCACTCTAC
Organism: Hyperolius riggenbachi; assembly: GCF_040937935.1. NCBI lineage: Eukaryota > Metazoa > Chordata > Amphibia > Anura > Hyperoliidae > Hyperolius > Hyperolius riggenbachi. Next base: position 77,367,536 of record NC_090652.1, on the reverse strand, counting down.
AGGGCAGGCGCAAGTCTCCTGCGCCTGCGTAATAGAGAGGACCCAACGGAGATCGGCTATTTCCACCTATCTCCGTGCGGAGAGCCACAGCAGCGCCCCCGCTGGAGCCAGGGAAGGTAAATATATCAAGCCTTGTCAGGCTTGTTGAGCCAGGATTGCAGGACACTTTGGGGGAGCCAGCGCTGGATTGCCTGCAGCTACAGTGGAGGGGGAAGCCTCATTGGGACCCTGAGGCTTCCCCCTCCCGAGGTAAGTACCCCCCAGGGGACGTTTTCTATATTACAGAGTCTCTTCAAGTTGGTTCTGTTGTGGTTTTTAAAAACAAAACGTGTCACTTACCTGGGGATTCTACCAGCCCCCTGCAGACATCTTCTCTCGCGCCATCACTCGAGGATCCTCCGGTCCCCCGCCGCGGCTCACTTCCCAATTATTTGTCTAACTAGACGAATGCCACTGCGTCTGCGCGTCCTTGCTCCTGCTTGCATCTCAGAGAAATTCCTGCGCAGGCGCAATACAAGAAAACTTTGTACTGCACCTGCCATGGTCGCACAGATACAGTGGAATTCGTCTAGTCAGACGAATAATAGGGATGTGAGCCTCGGCACTGGGACCAGAGGATAGTTCAGGCTGGCGGGACAAGATGTCTGCAGGGGGCTGGTAGAAGCCCAAGGTAAGTGACACTTTTTGTTTTTATAACCACTACAGAACCCCTTTAAAGATTGCATAGGCTCCCTTTCATGAGTCAATATAAGGCAAATGAGTCAACCATGACCAGGAAGGTGACCATGGCTCAGAAAGGTAATCATGGGTGAGAAGGTGACCATGACCCAGGAAGGTGACCATGGCCTGGGAAGGTTACCATAGCCCTGGAAGGCGGCCATGGCCCAGGGAAGGGGAATATTGTCTGGGAAGATGACCATGGCCCAAAAAGGTGACCATGACCATGTTACTCAATATTTGCGATAGTGCTACAATATGCTTGACCCTTGTGTGATACCAGGGACGGATCTAGACCAAGTTGCGCCTGGGGCAAGGTCAGGTTTTGGCGCCTAAAGGTCAGGTTTTGGCGCCTAAACTGCCATTCCCCATCCAGTTTTGGTGCCTAATGGTCAGGTTTTGGTGCCTAAAGATCAGGTTTTGGTGCCTAAACTGCCATTCCCCATCCAAATTTTGCCTCCTTTTTAAGAATTCAACAAACTGCGCCTGGGGCAAGAGACCCGTCTGCCCCCCCCCCCCCCCCCCCAGATCCGTCCCTGTGTGATACAAGAGAGAGACAGGCTCAATGTGTAGATATATACAATAGAAAATAATAAAACTGGATCCTTTTAACCACTCTGCGACTGCCTAACACAGGATGGCGGCCGCAGAGTGGCTTTCTTGTTCCTTCACCATGCACGGGTGCGTGATCTCGCAATGCGTGAGATTAGCAGGAAGCACGCGCTTCCGTAAACAAACATTGCAGGACTCCGTGATCAGTGTAGAAAAAAAAAACAGCAATTTATTAATAAAATAGACTTTTTAAATTAAAAAAACCAACAACAATAAAATTCATTTTAAAAAATTGCAGCAGCAATCAGATCCCACCAACAGAAATCTCTGTTGGTGGGCAGACAAGGAGGAAAGATTCATTTGGCTGCTAAATTGAACAGCCGAGTACTAACCTGTTACAGCTGCAGAGTGCTGAATTGTAAAAAATGGCCTCGTCACTAGGGAGGTGTAAGCTTGTGGTCCTCAAGAGGTTAAACATAAAAAAACTACAGTATAGTATAACTCACAAGAAAAACATTATAAAAGTTGTTTACGTATAACACAGAATATCAATGAGGCGCTCTATAATATCATAAAATAATAAACACCACTAAAATAGCACACACTGGCACAGGCCTTTTGTTGTTCAGTTTAAAAGGCTGACATACAATGGAGAACTCTGCATTGAGTTCTGTAATATACCAATGCTTTTAGTTTACGCAATGCAAGTGAAAGCCTCACTTCAAAAATAAAAAAAAATAATATTTATGTCTAGAAGCCTCAAATAACAATTTCCCAGAACAATAGTGTGCAGATGACGAGCTTATTGAAGCGAGAGGTAAACGTTTCTCCTGAACCTGGCAGAATACAATAGACAGAGTATTTTGTGTATGAGACTATTTAGGGATTCTTCACTCCATCGATATTATTGCTGGCATGATCTGTGCTACACATGCCCCGAGGACACATCCGTAGGAGCCAAGATTTCGCACTGTCTGTAATCCTGCCAGCATCAAGACACTCAATGCTGCGGAGGGAAGCGGTCTCATCTGATGCATTAACAACAAAGGCCAGCATTCTATTCACTTTTTCTCCTGTTTTCTCCTAGGTGATTTTTTCACACCTAATCAACAAATAGCCTTTTAAGCCACCAGCAAGCAAGAAAATGCTCGGCGTAATTTTGACAATACTTCTTTTTTGATACTTTTTGGATTACAGAGTGCTGAGAAAGTATTTTTAACAAAAGGGAAAAAAACAAAAGAGAAAAAATGAAAGTCCCCGTATTCAATTGATCTTGAGGCCCCTTTTATATTTGCAATGCAAGTGTGCGTTGTGTTACCCTGTAGCTGCAGGGTTACACCACGGCAATGCAAGTAAATGGGGCCTAGCATACTTACCATGTCGCATTGCACCAGAAGTTTCAGAATCACAGAGTCTGCAGGACGTTACCGTACAACTTCCCCAGCAACGGTGCAGCGGCGGAAGTCACTGGAGTCAATGAATGGCGGAGGAATTTCATTGACGGGAGCACGGTGTGTTGATGGGAATCCCAGTGCCGTATGTCACTGAGCAGTGAGGGTTGGGGGGCAGCGCTATGCATTTGACCCTGTCGGCGCACTTTACCACAAGGCCATAATGTTTGTCATTTTTTTAGTTGGGGTAGGATGTGGCAAGAGCACCGCATCCATGGGCATAACAATAGGGGATGCGACCCCTGCCCCCGCAGGGGGGGCCTGGGGCCCCCCTAGGGCCTGCTCAGGGCTTTTGGGGGGGGACAGGAGGGGTCGCAACATAAGAGGAGAGTGTGGCAGATCAGCAGGGAGGGGGGACATCCTTAGCGGCAGTGGGTGGGCGGCGTCAGGCTGGATACATACCTCCATCGCGCAGGAGGTCTCCGATCAGTAAGAGCTTTATGTTACTTCCTGTGGCCTGCCGCCACCGCCCGCTGCCACTAATGATTGCAGGAGGGGGAGCGCTAAGAGGAGAGCCTGAGGTGAGGGAGGGGGGAATGTCCCCCCTCCCCGCTGATCTGCCACACTCTCCTCTTATGTTGCGACCCCTCCTGCCCCCGCAAAAAGGCCCGGGGGGGGGGGGGGGGCACCCGGGATTTTTTTTTGCACGGTGGCCTGGGGATTTCTAGTTACGCCCCTGATTGCATCCCCGCTGCAACGCAAAAGGTAAGTGTAAAACCGGCCTTAAGCTCCACCACCTGCCTGTTTGCCAATCCCCTCCCCAGTGTCTTTATGAATTATCAAAATGTTTTAATTGTTTAAGATGATGCCGCACACTGGAGGCAAGTATTCGCACCGGCAGGACAGGTAAATATGCAACACTGACCATGGGAAGGACATGTACACTTGGGGGGGGGACCGACCTCAGGTCCGGCAGTTGTTGGCAAAGTCAACGCCGGTACCACAGCGCACCTAAGCCTTTGCATCTGAGATTTTCCAGCATGCCTGTTCACTCGTACGTTTTCAGCATTAATTGCAAAATGCTGAAAGTTATTTTAAACAGACTGATAATATATATATATACATATACTATATATATATATATATTTATATATATATATCTCATAGGAGAAAAAAGTGAATTAAACAATGGTCTCTGGCCCATTTTTCTCCTGAATTTTCTCCTAGGTGATATTTTCCCATCTTATTATCAAATGCCTTTTAAACCCCCAGGAAGCAAGAAAATACTGAAAATAATGTTGACAGTACTTTTTCACCTGGTGGTGGGGCTGCCTCCTAAAGCCTCCAGACAGACTCGCATACTTTTGCATACTGTTTCAATTGTAAAAAGCTTAAAGCTAACGTGACCCCGTTAAAAAAAAAAGGCAGATACTCACCTAAGGAGAGGGAAAGCTCGGTCCTAATGAGCAATCCCTCTCCTCTCCCGGTGCTGCGCTGGCTCCTCCATTCGTATCCCCCGCCGAGGGGACTTCGGAAGTCTTCAGGAGCCGAGTCCTCCCGAAGACAGGCGGCGCACACGCGAGTGCGTCATAGAGGGCGCGCGTGCGCAGTGTAGAGCGGCCCGTCTTTGGGAGCACTCGGGCTCCCGAAGCATCTCCGAAGCCTCCCTTCGGCCTGGAGACAGCGGTATTTACCGAAACGGTCGAATACCGCTACGGGGGAGCCAGAACAGCAGCGGGCACCGGGAGAGGAGAGGGAGTGCTGCTCTATGGCCTAGGTTCTCAACATGTGGTACGCGTACCCCAGGGGGTACTTCTGATGGTTCCAGGGGGTACTCTGACTTGATTTACTTAACCAAATATAACAAATTTAGAGTTTTAGATAATGATAAATCTTATTTCAATAACACCAAATTAGTATTTTAGCTAATTAGAAGCAATAGTAAATGCCTGGAAATTGTTTAGAACCAATTATGTGCTATGATTTAAATATAGATTTTTTTAGATTTGTCAAGGGGTACTTGTGATAATGTTTACTATGCTAGGGGGAACTTGATGAGTACAGGGTTTTAAAAGGGGTACACACCATTTCTTAAGAAACTATTCAAATATACAAAGGGTAGTTTATTGTTGGGAGGGGATTTTAACTTGGCGTTCTCTAACCTTAAAGATCGATATGTCCCCCCCAGTACCGTTACAACGGCTACTCACGATCGCAATTCCCGCAAGTTTAGAATTCTTATGAGACAATATAAACTGCTTGATTTATGGAGGATCTCTAACCCTACCTCTATTGAGTATACCTTCTTTTCTCCCCCACACGCATCTCACTCCCGCCTTGACTATTTCTTCTCAACATCCAGTCTCCTGTCATCATTGAAGGGAGCTGAAATACTTCCAATTGCATAGTCAGATCACCAAGCAGTCATCACAGAAATTGACTTACTATCCCACACTCACAAACCGATTTTCTGGAGATTGAATGAAACTCTATTACAAGACAAAAAGATCCTATCTAGGCTTGCGGATGAACTGCAATCTTATTTCACAGTTAACATTGAATCAGGTCCCTCTTATGGGATGGTATGGGAGGCACATAAGGCCTTCATCAGGGGTCTGTTTATATCAGAGGCCACTAAGCGTAAAAGAATGTCTTCTTCAAGACTTTCTAAGCTCTACTCAGATCTAGATTCGGCCCAAAAATTATATAAATCTAACCCAACCCAGATACTTTACTCTACAATACAAACCCTCAAACAAGAAATACAAACCCTTCAATGTACACAATTGGAGAAAAGCCTGAGATGGACTAGACAACTTTTCTATGAAAGAGGCAATAAGCCACATACTATTCTTGCCCGCAAATTAAACCCAAAATCTTCCAACCATTCCATATACTCTATGAAAGATTCCCACGGAACTGTTCATTATCACCCACGAAAGGTGGCACACATTTTTACAGACTATTATAAGACTCTCTATAACCTACCAAAATATCCCAATCTTTCTACACATCTATCCAAAATAGATGCGTTTCTAGATCAATTAAATATGCCCTCTCTCACTGAAGTAAACATTAAATCACTTAATGCCCCTATAACAGATGAAGAAATTACAGAGGTCATAAAACATCTTCCTTCCACAAAAGCTCCTGGTCCAGATGGCCTACCATATTCTTACTACAAAAAACTTCAATCCACTCTGGTCCCTTATTTGACTAAACTAGCAAACGCACTTATGAAGGGGAATGTAGCACCTAACTCATTTTTGAATTCCCTAATTACTATGATCCCTAAAGAAGGTAAGGGTCCACAACTTCCACAGAACTTCCGGCCTATATCTTTACTTAATTCGGATCTAAAAATTATCACAAAAGTGATGGCAAACCGTTTAAACCCAATCCTTTTCTCTATGATTAATAATGATCAAGTAGGATTCATTTTAGGCCGTCAGGCGGGAGACAACACTAGGAAAGCTATCAATCTGATAGAATTGATGAATAGATCTGGGAAACCTTCTCTTCTTCTAAGTTTGGATGCAGAGAAGGCTTTTGACAGGTTGTCGTGGCCTTTTTTGCTTAGGGTCATGGAATGTCAGGGCTTTTGTGGATCCTTTTTGACCTTAATTCGCTACTTATATTCTTCTCCATCTACAACTGTTAAACTTCCCTATGCTTCAGTATCTCCCTTCCCCATAACGAATGGCACATGCCAGGGGTGTCCCCTATCCCCACTTTTGTTTGCTATAAGTATTGAACCCCTGGCGTGTGCCATCAGACAAAATCAAGATATAACTGGAGTCAAACAAAATACTCAGGAACATAAAATATCGCTTTTCGCAGACGATATATTGTTAACGTTAACTAACCCTCTCACCTCTCTCCCAGTGCTACATTCAATTTTAAGAGAATTTGAAACCATATCAGGCTTCAAACTTAACCAAGACAAGTCTGAAGCACTTCCCATTAAAATGCCACTGACAATGCTCCATAACTTAAAACAATCCTTTCCCTATAAATGGAAGACTCATTCTATTAAATATCTAGGGATTCAATTAACAACTACCTACGCTACCCTGTACAAAGCTAACTTCCCTTCATTAATACAATCTATCTTACAAGATTTACATAAATGGACAGCCTACAAAATCTCATGGATAGGTAGGATCTACTCTTTAAAAATGAACATACTTCCACGTTTACTATATTTATTCGAGACGCTACCTGTCCAAGTTCCCTCTCTACAGTTTAAAATCCTACAACGAGCCTTCTTAAAATTTGTTTGGAACAATTCTAAACCACGGATCCACTCCTCTGTTCTATTAGCTTCTAGAGAACAGGGGGGTTTAGGTCTACCTAATTTGAAACTGTACTATCAGGCCACCCACTTACGCCAACTCCCTGAATGGTCGGATCTAAAGACATATACTAAATGGGGCCTCATTGAGGCATTCAGTATTTACCCAATCTCTTTAGCTTCTTTGATTTGGTCTCCATCTCCTCCCAAACTACCTCATATTAAAATCCTTCCTACGATTAAATTTACTTTCCAAGTATGGTACTCAACAGTTCTGAAAGCTAATCTCAGATCCTCAATATCTCCACTATATCCTATACTAGGTAACCCTGCTTTTACTCCGGGTATGATAGAAAGTTTCATGGGTAGATGGTTTAGTCTTAAATATACCAATCTTCATAACTGGACGAATGTTCTCACCAGAAAACTCCTCACCAAAACTGCACTAGAGGAAAAAATAACCTTTACGCCACAATTGTCTATGGAGTATAATCAAATTAGTCATTTCCTTAGAACTCTCACTAGGGGAACAGATCTCCTTCCCATGTTTACTCCTTTTGAAAGATTATGTCACAATAACGGTCACCAAAAAGGGCTTATCTCGGCTATTTATGTGCTACTTCTAGACAATTCTGGTACCCTCAAACTCAAACACTCATATATGAATAAGTGGGAACAAGCTATTGGACAATCCCTAGAATTGGAAGACTGGGTCTCAATATGGGAGAATGCGAAAAAAACATCAATATGCACACAAGTAAAAGAAAACATTTATAAGTTGATTTTTCGATGGTATAGAACACCGGAAGTATTATCAAAAATATATTCTGATGTATCCAATCAATGTTGGAGGGGATGTAATCAGCATATATTCTGGTATTGTCCAATAGTTCAACCACTATGGGTAGAGATTCAATCCTTAATAGCAAGGGTAACAAATACTAATACTCCTTTAGACCCCCTCTATATGCTCCTAGGTAAACCGATACCAGGAATAAAGAAATATACGATGAGACTGATTACACATATACTAACAGCTACTAGATTATCTATAGCATCTCATTGGCGTAAAGCCCTCTCTCCTACAATCTCTGCAGTTACTACAAAAATCAGTTGGACTAAGGTTATGGAATATCTCACTTCTCTCCTGAGAGATACAGAAGAGAGATTTAAACAAATATGGGACCCATGGGAAACGTACTTCCTCAACTACATCCCTCCCTGATATGTGTTCGTACCTCCTAACCTTCATTGAAATGACCTATGGGACATTAGACGGGAAACAATTCTTATCTGGGATTCTACAGATTATTATGAATAACCTAACTAATATATATCACAATGATCCATGATTTTTCTTGATTTTTCTTGCTTCTCCTCCTTAGTGGGGCACAACTCACGCTATAATTGTTACGCTCTCCTTTCCACATTGATGGACAGACCACGGGAACAAATACTCAGGTGTTAACTTAGCCTGTATCTTATTAGTATGTTGTCTCTTTCTTGTATTTTGCTCTGGTTCTATGGATAATTGGAAATGTTGGACAATACAAATTCACAAGATAATCCATTTTTCATATCTTCAATTTTATTGTATTATAAACATGATATGTGCCTTTTTGTTGATATGGACATTTGCTGACAATTTCAAACGTTTGTATGGTACAATATATTTTCAATAAAAACAGTGTTACAAAAAAAAAAAGGGGGTACACACCAATAAAATGTTGAGAAACACTGCTCTATGGGACCCAGAGCCTCCCTCTCCTTAGGTGAGTATCTGACTTTTTTTTTTTAAACCGGTTCCCATTAGCTTTAAGGGTAGAAATACACTAGGCAGAATTGCATATGCATTTTCCATAGCACATAGTGGAAAACGCATATGCGATTCTGCTGAGTGTGTTCCTACCCTAAACGTTATGTTAGGCCTGGAACACACCAGAGGAGTTTTTCTGAGCGTTTTGAGTTTTTAAATTTGCTGCTAATGTTATCCTATGTGTCTGTGCACACTGGAGCAATGAGGTTGTGTAAAAAACCCCATAGCATTACATTGGGAAGAGCTTTTAGAGGTTTCAAAAGCTCTTCCCAATGTAATGCTATGGTTTTTTTTTACAAAACCTCATTGCTCCAGTGTGCACAGACACATAGGATAACATTAGCAGCAGAAATAAAAACTCAAAACGCTCAGAAAAACTCCTCTGGTGTGTTCCAGGCCTTACAGAGAATTCAGGTTCATGGACCTGACTGTTGTTTGAGCCAAATTTGTCTTTAAAAAACAGTGGAACTGCTGCCAGTAAGTGAAAACCATTACAGTACACTGTCTTATTGGAAGTATGGAACTTATTTTTCCTTGTACAGTTATGAAACTGTTATTCATGCTGCTATAATTACAGCTTGAGGTGTCTTATGTAGAATAGCTTTAGAACATTGCACGCTGTTTTGAGGATGTTTTTTTTTTTTTTAGTTTTCTGGACAGGCAGACTTGTTCTTGCATAAAGTGTTTTTTTTTGCTTAACCTCCTTAGCGGTAACCCCGTGTGTGACACGGGGTAAGCCGCCGGAGGGTGCCGCTCAGGCCCTACTGGGCCGATTTTCCTAATTTTTTTTTTGCTGGACGCAGCTAGCACTTTGCTAGCTGTGCCAGCACCCCGATCGCAGCCGCCGCGCGCCCGATTGCCGCTATCCGGTGCGGCGCGTGCCCCCCCCCCCTCCCCAGACCCCTGCCCTGCCTGGCCAATCAGTGCCAGGCAGCGCCTGGTGTGCCGTGCTCTTATCCCCCCTCCCGCCCGTCCCTGCGGCCGCCGCTGTTATTACCTTAGCAGCGGCCGCTCTCCCCTCTCCAGACCATGTATATGCTAGCAGCGTATCTCCGGCTGCTCTGTGTGATGCACTGATGCGGAAGGAGGCAGGGCTCGGTTACCATAGTAACGGCGATACATATCGCCGTTACAGGAAGCCGCTGCCCTCCTTTCTTCCGCATCAGTGCATCACACAGAGCAGCCGGAGATACGCTGCTTGAATATACACGCGCCGGAGAGGGGAGAGCGGCCGCTGTTAACAAGGTAATAACAGCGGCGGCCGCGGGGACGGGCGGGAGGGCACTCAACTGGCTATACTGGGGCACTATTCTGGGGTACTATACTGGCTATCCTGGGGCACTAAACTGGCTATACTGGGGCACTATTCTAGCTATACTGGGGCACTATTCTGGCTATACTGGGGCACTATACTGGGGCACTAAACTGGCTATACTGGGGCACTATTCTGGGGCACTATACTAGCTATACTGGGGCACAATACTGGCTATACTGGGGGGGCTATACTGGGGTACTATACTGGCTATACTGGGGCACTATACTGGCTATACTGGGGCACTATACTGGGGCACTAAACTGGCTATACTGGGGCACTATTCTGGGGCACTATACTAGCTATACTGGGGCACAATACTGGCTATACTGGGGTACTATACTGGCTATACTGGGGGGCTATACTGGGGCACTATACTGGCTATACTGGGGCACTAAACTGGCTATACTGGGGCACTATTCTGGGGCACTATACTAGCTATACTGGGGCACTATACTAGCTATACTGGGGCACAATACTGGCTATACTGGGGGGCTATACTGGGGTACTATACTGGCTATACTGGGGCACTATACTGGCTATACTGGGGCACTATACTAGCTATACTGGGGGGCTATACTGGGGCACTATACTGGCTATACTGGGGCACTATACTGGGGCACTAAACTGGCTATACTGGGGCACTATTCTGGGGCACTATACTAGCTATACTGGGGCACAATACTGGCTATACTGGGGGGCTATACTGGGGTACTATACTGGCTATACTGGGGCACTATACTGGCTATACTGGGGCACTATACTGAGGCAACTAAACTCCCTACACTGGGGCAACTATGCCAGCTATGCAGCCGCACCCCAGCCCCCCCCCCCCCCCCCATAGCGGCACTGTCCACTAGGTCGCGCAAACAACCGGGGGCCGCATCGCCCCCACCGCGCGCGCGCGCCGTTCCCCGGGGAAAAATTTGGTCAGACAGTGTTCCCCGGGCCGGAAAAGGTTGGGAAACACTGGTCTATAGCAATGACTGAAATAAAGCAAAATGCTAGAAAAGGCAAAGAAATGATGTATATGAGTTCTGCAATGTGCTCTCTCTCTCACTCCTTCTCCTACAGAAACAACAACCCACAAAGTGAAACTAACATGGCTGCCAGATTATATACTAGGAGGGTGGGTCAAACGACAATTGGTTGTTTAGGACGTATCTCAAAAGAAGCCTGTAATATGATTGGACAATCTCCAATACCCAGACACTTTCCTGTGTCTAGTAATTACTATTATAAACGAAATTACTTTCATTTTCAAAATTAAAATGTATTTCTTTATATAGCTAACAAGTAATTACGAAATTCGCGAAATTACGAAGAAATGCGAAATTACGTTATGGTTTAACGTGAAATTACGGTATAGTTGTACGTGAAATTGCGCGTTGAAAATTACGCTTCCGGTATTATCAATTACAATTTAAAGTGCAATTACGCTACCATAATTTCGCGCCGTAATAGCAAATTTCGCATGCGTAATTATAGTAACGCGAAATTTCGAAAATTTCGGCTCAACCCTAGGCGTAGTGGTTAGTACTCTCGCCTTGCAACTCTGGATTACTGGTTTGAATCCCAGCCACGGCAACATCTGCAAGGAGTTTGTATGTTCTCCCCGTGTCTGTGTGGGTTTCCTCCAGGCACTCTGTTTCCTTACACATGCCAAAAAGTCATACAGATAAGTTAATTGGCTTCCCCCTAAATTGGCCCTAGACTACGATACATACACAGACATATGATCATGGTAGCGATTAGATTGAGAGCTACGGTACTCTGAGGGACAGTTAGTGACAAGACCATATACTCTGTGCAGCGCTGCGGAAGATGTCAGCGCTATATTAATAATAATAAATATTTTCAGCTGTAACTCTGTGGTCATACTGTATGTCTGCTATTGTCTCCTCATCGGCCCCCTTCCCTGTCACTGCTGGAGAAATGGGCCGCCTGTGCTTACAAAATACAAAAACATGGCCTGACATATCATTGCTATGCTGATGACACCCAGCTATATTTGTCATTCAAACCTGACGTCACAGACCCTACTCCACAAATATTAAACATGAAAAGTATCCATGGTCAACAAAACCAAGCAACCACTGACTTCATGTGGAAAAAGGTATATAAATTTTATTAAATGACGTATCCAAACAAATAAAAACAAAAACGAATCTCCAGTGTGGCTGGGAGGGAATGTATGAATGATCAAATAATGGGTAAGTAATAATCAGGCAATGGGGGTGAAGAAATCTAAGACAAGTCGCATATGTGACCATAATAGCCTGAACAGCACCTACTCCTGAATACAATATTACTGAACACATGCATGTAATCGCTGTCAGTATAATAAAGATAAATGCCTCACCGTTCCAATTGCACTGACCCTCACAGCCCCGCCGGAGACAAGAGACCTCACATGTATCGCACCTCCTACGGTGCTTCTTCGGAGAAGCACCGTAGGAGGTGCGATACACCTCCTATTATGGTCACATATACAGGTGCGATACACCTCCTATTATGGTGCGATACACCTCCTATTATGGTCACATATGCGACTTGTCTTAGATTTCTTCACCCCCATTGCCTGATTATTACTTACCCATCATTTGATCATTCATACATTCCCTCCCAGCCACACTGGAGATTTGTTTTTGTTTTTATTTGTTTGGATACGTCATTTAATAAAATTTATATACCTTTTTCCACATGAAGTCAGTGGTTGCTTGGTTTTGTTGACCATGGATACTTTTCTTGTTTAATGTTGTGCTATATTTTCCATGGACATGGAAATTTATCAATTGCTCTATTTTTTGATGGTATGGTTTAGTGATTGTGAAACCTACTCCACAAATAAACGCATGCTTAGCTGAGCTTCAGGAGTGGATGAATAATAATTGGCTAAAACTTAATGCTGACAAAACTGAGGTTCTTGTTATCGAGGGCCAGAGCTCAACAGCAAAGCAGCCCCAGTCTCAACCAACACCGCTAAGGATAGGGAGCTCAGACCTGAACAACTCAGACTGTGTGCGCAGCCTGGGAGTACTGATTGATGGGAAATTAAGCTTCAGGAATCAAATCTCAGCTGTTGTGAAACATTCCTTCTTTCACCTAGGAATATTGCAAGGATTAAACACCTAATTCCTTCAGAAGATCTTCCAACCCTAGTTCATGCCTTCGTCACATCAAGGTTAGACTACTGCAACGTCCTCTACACAGGCCTGCATAAGAAAGACTTACGCCGCCTGCAATTAGTACAGAATGCCGCCGCAAGGCTGTTAACGAGCCAACCCCGCCATTGCCACATAACACCAACCCTGAGCTTACTCCACTGGCTACCGATAAAATGGAGAATTCTGTTTAAGATTGGCTTACTGACATTCAAATCCTTGCACAATCTGGGCCCTGGATACCTGAAGGACTTGTTGCAACTACATCACACCCCCCACAATCTTAGATCAAAAGGACGTAACACCTTGGTCACCCCCAGAGTCCACCTCAAAACCTTTGGAGACAGAGCCTTTTGTCATGCTGCCCCTACACTTTGAAACTCCCTGCCACACCCAATCAGGACAGCCCCATCCCTGGAAACATTTAAGTCTAAACTGAAAACCTACCTTTTCAGTCTGGCATTCATGGACATCTGACTATCTCCTCTGTAACACAACCCAGCCTGAAACCCTGTATTAATCTGAGACACAGCTATGCGCTTTGAGTCCTATGGGAGAAAAGCGCTTTACAAATGTTATTGTATTGTATTGTATTGCTTAGTGGCATTCCTCCTGCATTACTGTATGAGGGGGATGTGTCCTGGACTGCCAGGAATCTGGACACTGCCTAGGGTCTGTGCTCCAGTCCATAGGGTCATGCTAAGGAGGTCAACTCAAGGGACAACAGAGGTCACCACTGTGCTATCAAGGCTGTGTTTTGGACATTTTGGCACCCAAGGCAAGGAGGCTGTTGCCTCCCCAACCCTTTAAACTTATAAATAGGAAGTCTGTAGCCTACATTAATTGGCTTTGCAGACAGCAATGACAAATTGATAGGTTAGATACATAGATATTGTTTCTCTACAAAGGATATATGCATTACTACTCGGCCAGATACACCTTTGTGGCTCAAACTCGCTCAATCTACTTAAAGTGGACCTGAACTCTTGCACGGGACAGACGGAAAACATAGAGAAATGCATGCTGTATGTATTTACAGAGTTTAGCCTAATTACCCCTCATCTGTGACTAATCACAAGTGAAACGGTAATTTGATCTCTCAGCTGTTTCAGCTGAGCTCGGGAATCTCAACAGTCCTCGGCAGAGCAGCTAATGCCTGCTTCCACGAAAGCAGGACGTAGAGAAACTGCAAATTTATTGCATGATTTGTATCAACTGTAACAAAAAAATGTTTTTCTTTAAAGGTTATTATACTGTTGCTTATCTTTTAGAGTGGAGAGGAAGTTCTAAGTTCAGGTCCACTTTAACAAATCCTTCCTATTACTGTTAAAGAGAAAATGAAGCGGAAAAATTTTTTATGATATAATGATTTTTATGTGTAGTACAGCTAAGAAATAAAACATTAGGAGCAGAGACATAAGTCTTATATTGTTTCCACTACAGGAAGAGTTAAGAGACTCCAGTTGTTATCTATGCAGAAGAGCCATTGAGCTTTTAAAGTTGCAGAGAACTCTGTCTTCTGAAGCTTGTTATCTCAACTGTCAGTCATTGTATCCTCTTTTTCTCTGCAGAGGACAGGTCAATAGTTCACTAGCCTGCTCTGTAAAATCATTTAGAATGCTGAGTAGTGTGTAAACTGCAAATATTAGAGAATAATGCAATGTTATAAAAAAAAAACACTATATAACTGAAAATAAAAATATGACAATATTTTATTTGCTACTAATGTTCTAGTAATTATCCATACTACACATACAATTCATTATATCATAATTTTTTTCTGCTTCAGTGTCTCTTTAAAGAGAGGTGTGTAGCCACTTTATAAAAAAAAAAAAAAAAAAAAAAAGATTATACGATGGTGTGCAGCCCGGGTCTTTACAGGTTGGACTATTGTCCTGGAAATCCAAAAGAGTTGCAATTACAGTAGAATCCCTTTAAACTCCAATAGACCAGGAAAAGTAGTTTACTTTATCAGAAATGATCATACATTGTATGCATTGGCTGGGACCTGAGGGCAGAGTTTACTATATCTAGAGGTTTACTGTATCAGAGTTTACTATAACGAGATTCTACTGTAATACAGACCAAATCAAACAATTACAGCTTAATCAGCTCATGAACAGTACCTGAGATTTATTGTTATGCTCAGGGCCGGCCTTAGGTTTCACAGCGCCCTGAGCAAAACCTGATTTTTGTGCCCCCCTTCATCCTCTTCACGCATGTGCGCACACACACGCACTCACACACACACACAGGCCCATATGCAATTCATCTTTTCTCCTGAGATATCTCCTAGGACAGTGGTTCCCAACTTTTTGGACGTCATGACACATCACGCCAAATGCTCAGATCTCTGTGACATGTCACATATGTATAATAGGAAAAATAGTATTAATAACTAGAGTTGGGCCGAACCTCCGATTTTAGGTTCTCGAACCGGGTTCGCGAACTTCCGCGGAAGGTTCAGTTCGCGTTAAAGTTCGCGAACCGCAATAGACTTCAATGGGGATGCGAACTTTGAAAAAAAAATAATAATTATGCTGGCCACAAAAGTGATGGAAAAGATGTTTCAAGGGGTCTAACACCTGGAGGGGGGCATGGCGGAGTGGGATACACGCCAAAAGTCCCCGGGAAAAATCTGGATTTGACGAAAAGCAGCGTTTTAAGGGCAGAAATCACATTGAATGCTAAATGACAGGCCTAAAGTGCTTTAAAACATCTTGCATGTGTATACATCAATCAGGTAGTGTAATTAAGGTACTGCTTCACACTGACACACCAAACTCCACTGAACAGAACAGGTATGCAGTGGCGGGTTCACTAAACAGGTATACAGTGGCGGGTCCACTGAACAGAACAGGTATGCAGTGGCGGGTTCACTGAACAGGTATGCAGTGGTGGGTTCACAGAACAGGTATGCAGTGGTGGGTTCACAGAACAGGTATGCAGTGGCAGCAGGATCACTGAACAGGTATGCAGTGGTGGGTGGGTTCACAGAACAGGTATGCAGTGGTGGGTTCACAGAACAGGTATGCAGTGGCGGGATCACTGAACAGGTATGCAGTGGTGGTGGGTGGGTTCACAGAACAAGTATGCAGTGGCAGGATCACTGAACAGGTATGCAGTGGTGGGTGGGTTCACAGAACAGGTATGCAGTGGCAGCAGGATCACTGAACAGGTATGCAGTGGTGGTGGGTGGGTTCACAGAACAGGTATGCAGTGGCAGGATCACTGAACAGGTATGCAGTGGCAGGATCACAGTACAGGTATGCAGTGGGCTGAGGGCTCACTGAACAGAACAGGTATGCAGCCAGGAAGAAGTTAAGCCTAACTAATCTTTCCCTATATGAGAGACTGCAGCAGCTCGCCCTACTCTCACTAATGCAGGCACACGAGTGGCCGTAATGGCCGCCGCTGCCTGCCTTATATAAGAGGGGTGGGGCTCCAGGGGCTAGTGTAGCCTAATTGGCTACACTGGGCCTGCTGACTGTGATGTAGAGGGTCAAAGTTGACCCTCAGGTGCATTATGGGGCGAACCGAACTTCTTCCGCAAAACGTTCGCGTGCGGTACCCGCATGCGAACCACCTAAGTTCGCGCGAACCACGTTCGCCGGCGAACCGTTCGGCCCAACTCTATAACCACAAATGGATGGAAAGAGTGCATTATCCTGAATATACTTAAAAATGAAGGCTAGAACCTTTCAGGTATATTAATAAAAACTGTCAGCGGGACAGTTAGCCGCCCCCCCCCCCCTTCCCATTTAGAATGATAGCACAGCACCGACAATTTGCACCATGCGTTATAGCTGCAGTGCGCCCCCCCAAAAAAATGCCCCCCAATCTCACGTGTAGGTGCCCTCAATATAGGTTGCCAAGCATAGGTGCCCCCAGTATAGGAAGTCAGTTGAAGGTCTCCATTGCCCCCATAGGTAGCCAGGCGTAGGAGCCTCCAGTATAGGTAGCCATGTGTTGGAGCACTCAGTAAAGGTAGCCAGCTATAGGTGCCCCCAGTATAGGAAATCAGGTGTAGGTGCCCTCAGTATAGGTAACCAGCTATTAGGCGTCCCCTTGGAAGCCGGCACCCTGAGAGACCGCTCTGGTCGCACAGGTCAAAGGCCGGCTATGGTTATGCTGTTCAGGCCACCTTTGTTTTGTTGATCACTAGTGTCCATGGAGGTGTTAAAATAACCATTCATCCCTGTCTAAATGGAACTATTAGTTGTTTGTTTATAAAAAATCCATAAAACTCAGTCTGCTAATAATAGCTCCTTGGTGCCCCGGCCCGAGCAGCTGTCAACCTGGGATCTGCTTGGTTTGTCTATGCCTAAAAACGGCCTTGGTCCATATGTTACTAACATGTAAGGTGCTCCACGTTCATCTTTGCCCATGAGTCCACTTTACCTGATGGTGGTCCAGGGTTTGGGACAGAAGATGAGGCTGCTGTGAGATCTAAAAATCATGTATTTATGAGGTTTTTTTTTATAATAACAGTTTTAATTGTTTTGACTGCTTTTCTTTTCCCAGTATGGTGTAGGTCTCTGAGTTTGTTTGTGTTTATTTTGCTATTATTACTCCTGAAAAGGATGATGCCATTTTACACATGCTTTAGTCTACAAAACAGACCTTGAAGGGATTTCTTTGTTTGAACTCTTTATTCAAAGGCCCAGATCTAAACACAAATGGACAAGCTATTATTGTTATGCAGGAATAACATCAGCTTAACTAGGGTCCGATCACTCAGTTTACATTTAAAGAACATCTGAGTCTAAAAAAGTCAAATGCAGTATCTACGTTACATTTGCTAGTAATGTCCTAATTTTCTCAGGGTGTGCCCTCCATTCATTCGCCGTCATTCCACCTACTATGTTGTCCATTTGTAGGCCTCGGCTGATATTAGTCATGACCGTTGATCTGGAATTAATGCCGCCCCCAGTGAATGTGCAGTAGGGTGCTTTCAGACGCCGTCGTCTGTGTGTCTGAAAGAAAGCTACTATGCATCTACGGGGGAAATTAGTTATGGATCAAAGGTCATGACAAATATTAGTTAAAGCCTGCAAACGGACAACATAGCGTAGGAACAGTGGTGAATGATGGGGGGGGGGGGGGGGGGGACACAGCCTGAGAAAGGAGTACATAAAAAGTAGCTACTGCATTTGATTTCAATTGTTTAGTTTCAAATTTAAGTGATGTTTAACTCTAAGCAGGGCCCTTTTTAAAGTGAATGTAAAGCAGAATTAAAAAGAAACAGATACTTACTTAAGGAGAGGGAAGGCTCTGGGTCCTATAGAGCCTTTACGTTCCTCTCATGGTCTCCTCGTTCCAGCGCTGTAACCACCATTAGCAGTAGTTGACTGACTGGTCGAATACTGCTCTCTGCCATTGTGGGAGGCTTTGGAAGTCTTCGAGAGCCCGAGTGCTCCCAATGATGGACAGCTCCATACTGCAACTGCGCGAGTGCCCTCTCTCTCATGCTGCGCAGTACGGAGCCACCCATCTTCTGGAGCACTGGGGCTCCCAAAGACTTCCAAAGCCTCCAGTGGCGGGGCATTGGAACAGGGGTGACAGCACTGGAACAAGGGGACCGTGAGTGGAATGTGAAGGCTCTATAGGACCCAGAGTTTTCCCACTATTTAGGTAAGTATAGCGATGGGCTTCCGAGTAGGATGCCACTCGAATTCATGATTAAAATAAGGATTAATTGCCTCAGGTGTGTGGCTGGAAGAGAGGGGGTTACTTACCCATAAGTCCGTTGTCTTCTATGGGTTCCAAATGTCTTGCACACGTCCTATTGGACACGCTGCAAGACTCATTACCGTGCACTTCCTCCTTCCGGCTTGAAGGAGGAAGTGCACGGTAGTGAGTCTTGCAACACATCCAACAGTATGCATGCACGACGTTTGGAACCCATAGAAGACAACGGACGTATGGATAAGTAACCCCCTCTCTTCCAGACGCACACCTGGGGCAATTAAGCCTCATTTTAATCACAGATTCGAGTGGCTTCCTACTCAGAAGCCCATTGCTAGATAAGTATAATTTTTTTTAAACTTATATTATCAATCACCCTCTTTCCTCCTTGATGTGTGATTGAACAAGTGGCAATACAGGGGGGAGGAGACAACGGCTAGTCCAGCTGCAGGGAGAACCCTCACCCACTGCATTGTAGGAAGAGAAAGACTTGGGCAATGGCCAGGAGGTGGAGGCGGTAATGGCCAGCCCTAGGGATGAGCGTAATGACCTAATTACGAATTTCCGAAATTTCGCGAAATTACTACAATTACGATTTTAGCAGTAATCGAAATTTCGTAATTTTCGCAAATTACGCAAATTTTCGTAATTACGATTACGAAATTTAGTATTTTAAAGTTTGCAAAGGTTTCTATCCCTCTAGATGCCTAAAATGAATAACCTCCTCCTCCTCCTCCTCCTCTCTCTCTCTCTCTCTCTCTCTCTCTCTCTCTCTCTCTCTCTCTCTCTCTCTGTAGTATTTCAAAACCATACTCACATTCATGACATGTCCAGGGATCAAACCCAGGCCAACCACATGGAAGACAGCTATGCTCACCACCATACCACCAAACACACACTAAATAGACTGCTAACCTAAATCTTACTTGTAGACAGTCATATGAGACACATGCTGGGTGCAGGGCTTTGTGATTGGACCATGCGATAGAGTGAGGTGCAAAAATGAAATCATGCCTAGCAGAGGATGGTTTCACAGTGCTAAATGCTAGGCTGGCTGTGGTGCAATTGGTTAGTGTGTCTGGCTGGTAACAGCAAGGTTACAGGTTCGATTCCATCCAGGCATGTCTTTTCCTTTTGCGTTCAACAGTTGTCCAAACAGAGCCAACAGAGCCCCAGATAGCCATGTAGAGTTAGGTCACAGCTAGCCTGGCTGTGGTGCAATTGGTTAGTGTGTCTGGCTGGTAACAGCAAGGTTACAGGTTTGATTCCATCCAGGCATGTCTTTTCCTTTTGCGTTCAACAGTTGTCCAAACAGAGCCAACAGAGCCCCAGATAGCCATGTAGAGTTAGGTCACAGCTAGCCTGGCTGTGGTGCAATTGGTTAGTGTGTCTGGCTGGTAACAGCAAGGTTACAGGTTTGATTCCATCCAGGCATGTCTTTTCCTTTTGCGTGCGCGCGCTGCGCCATTGAACCCCATGGGGTATTTTGCGTGCGTAAAACTTTACGCATGCAAAACTTTGTGCTCGGTGTTTGGACAACTGTTGAACTCAAAAGGAAAAGACATGCCTGGATGGAATCGAACCTGTAACCTTGCTGTTACCAGCCAGACACACTAACCAATTGCACCACAGCCAGGCTAGCTGTGACCTAACTCTACATGGCTATCTGGGGCTCTGTTGGCTCTGTTTGGACAACTGTTGAACGCAAAAGGAAAAGACATGCCTGGATGGAATCGAACCTGTAACCTTGCTGTTACCAGCCAGACGCACTAACCAATTGCACCACAGCCAGCCTAGCATTTAGCATTGTGAAACCATCCTCTGCTAGGCATGATTTCATTTTTGCACCTCACTCTATCGCATGGTCCATGGTCCAATCACAAAGCCCTGCACCCAGCATGTGTCTCATATGACTGTCTACAAGTAAGATTTAGGTTAGCAGTCTATTTAGTGTGTGTTTGGTGGTATGGTGGTGAGCATAGCTGTCTTCCATGTGGTTGGCCTGGGTTTGATCCCTGGACATGTCATGAATGTGAGTATGGTTTTGAAATACTACAGATCTCTAGAGAGGGAGAGGGAGAGGAGGAGGCTGGCTGTGCTATTCATTTTAGGCATCTAGAGGGATAGAAACCCTTAGAAACCTGAAAAAGTAAAATTTCGGTTGGAGACACGAAATTCGTCATTACGGGAGTGAAATTTCGATTACGAAATTGTAAATTACGATTTGAAAATTAATTACGAAATTACGAATTTGGGTCGTAATGTTAAATTTCGCATTCGTAATAAAAGCAGTTCGAAATTTCGAAAATTTCGGCTCATCTCTACCCAGCCCGGCTGCAGGGAAAAGCCCCACCCCCTGCACTGAATAAGGAGAGCGACGCAGGTGGAAGACTAAGATGAAATGAGAGAGTTCAGGCAATGGGGTTAAAGGGGGAAGGAGGGGGGGGGGTCAGGATTTTTACCTTACCTTTTCCCCCTGTAGTCTATTAGCTGGGTATCACGCTGATGCGTGAGAGGCATAGACGTAGTGAACAAATACAATGCTAGAGGGCAAGAGTAGTCAGGATCAGGCCGTAGTCGTAAACAGACAGAGGTAACAAGGTACAGTGCCGTAAGGCAATCTCGTAATCGATAACAGGCAGGGTCAGCATTAAGGTTAGATGTCAGTCTAGTTAGAAGGATCAGGCAATAGAGTCGTCAAGGCAGGCCGAGTCAAAACACGTGTTATCAGATGGCAGCGGCACAAAAGGAAAAGACAGGAGTAAGGTCAGGAGTCAGGCGAGAGGTCGGCACACAGATAATATACAATCAGATGTTACAAAATAATATTACAATAATATATACGAAAATAACAAAGACTGACTAACTGGAGTACATATATATTGTGCGTCTACACAATATATCAATGTAGCTCAAAATTACTAGCTAGACCTACTGTAGAACCAGTGAACTGATTAGTATCAAGGCCAGTGAGCAACTGACTCACTGAGCCTAAAATACCTGAAGTGATGAGCCAGGCCAGCCCTCAGGAGGACGAGTCTACCATCAGACATGCCTCCTAAGCTTGTAAAGGCCGCTCTGACTCGCGTGCGTGCGACTAAGAGAACTGCACATGCGCGCGCCCTGACTCATCTCCGGAGAGACGCCAGGGATGCCATCCGAAGCTGACGGCGTTGGACATCCCCCACGCGAGCGAGTCCCGCCGGAGACGCCGCGGGAGACGTCGCGGGCCCGGGTGAGGTAAGATCGTTACGTGTTTTTTACCAACTGGTCAGCGTGAACCTTGCATGCTGGTACCTAGCATCTCTTCTCAGGACCGTATCCCTTCCAATCCACCAAATACTGTAAAGAGTTACGGACCTTTCTGGAGTCGAGAATCCTGTTTACATCATACTCAGGTTCTCCATCAACCTCAACAGAAGGTGGAGGAGCAGAAGAAGACACAGTGTTAGCAGCAAGCTTTAAGAGGGAGACATGAAATGAGTCACCTCCTTTGATGGTTTGAGGTAAGGTTACCTGATATGCAACATCATTAATTTTCTTTTGTATGGGGTAAGGACCGATAAATCTCGGCCCTAACTTCACAGATGGTTGTCGCAAAGGAATGTTACGGGTGGAAACCCAAACAAAGTCTCCAGGAAAAAACTCCCATTCAGGTGAACGTCGGGCATCGGCATAGCATTTTTGTCGAGATACTGCGTCTCGCAAATTCTGCTGAACCTGAGGCTAGATACGTTGTACATGAGCACTCCATTCCTCCAAAGCCGGACAAAGAGAGGGTGAGGAAGGAAAACAATTGAATCTAGGATTCTGACCCGTAACAATCCAAAACCGCCACATCTTTGTGGGAAGGGGAGATTATTGAATACAAATTCTGCAAATGAAAGAAAGTCAAGCCATGATTCTTGACAACCGGAGACAAAACAAGGTAAAAACTGTTCTAAAGATTGGTTGGTTCTGTCTGTTTTCCCATTAGTCTCTGGATGGTCTCCAGACGAGTAAGACAGGGTAATTCCTAATTTATTGCTGAGCTTACGCCAAGAATGTGACACAAATTGAACTCCCCGATCAGATACGATGTTGTCAGGGATTGCATGTAACCAGAATATGTGAACCACAAATAATTTTGCCAATTGTTCAGCTGAAGGCAAGCCAGCGAGAGGCACAAAGTGAGCCATTTTGCTAAAACGATCCACAACTCAGATTACTATTTTTCCTACCGAAGGAGGTAAATCTACCACAAAGTCCATGGCTAAGTGGGAACAAGGCCTAGAGGGAATAGGTAAGGGCATAAGATGACCTCGCGGAGCGACTCGCAAGGCCTTATTTTTGGCACAGATGGCACAGGCTGCTACAAAAGCCATGCAATCTTTCTTGAGCGTGGGCCACCATACATGTCAAGCCAACAGTTCCAAAGTTTTAGCCTCTCCTGGATGACCTGCTAATTTAGATTTATGAAATAACTGAAGAATCTGCAAACGCAATTGCAATGGGACAAAGTCTACATCTGCATGAAATGGTTGCAACAAAGCATGTACATCAGGAAATTCTGTAGTCAGCTGGGATGCTCGTCCGGATTCCCGGATATCCGGGTAACCTGGATATCCGAACTTTTTTCAGCTATCCGATTCGGATTCCGGATTTTTTTTAAAATCTGGATTGCTATCTGCGGATAGTTTCACCCATGATCCGGATATCTGCGGATTTACCAGATATCCAAATCCGGATTACAGGTTCAGTGAAAAAAGACACACACACGCACGCACGCACGCACGCACGCACGCACACACACACACACACACACACACACACACACACACACACTCTGCTTTGAAACACTGATGATATGATCAGAAGTCTCTGGCTACAGGGACTGAGTTTCACACTCTGTGGGTGTGGCTGCTGCCTGGAGGTTACAAGGAAGCAGGCACAGACTGGATGTCTCTGAGTAGATTGCAGCCTAAAGCAAGGACAGTCTGTGGTACAGGAAGTGGCCAGTGTCTGGGCTCCTGATCACTAATTTGATTTTGTTTGACATCAACTATTCAGGCAGCTTAGGCAGAGCTAAAATCAAGATCTGCCACTGAGTGCTTATACACATACTCAGGAACTTATTATTTTGTGTCAAAATTTGGGCTTTAAAGAAAAGGCGGGGATGATTCCTATGTTAAGAACAAAGGGCCCACAGATCAGTGTGGCAGTAGTGACAGGGCAAAAGTCTTCCACCATTGAGTCTCATAGGTGCTTTTACTGCGGCCACTAGGTGTCCTCTGCCCATGGTGCTCCAAATGTCACATAAAGTCACATGATGAGCAGAGAATCTCAGACCACAAGGAAGGTAGAGACCAAAAACGCTAAGTGGCTGCAGCAGGACTGCCGGAGAAACCTGAAGGTTGGAGTGGTAAGCCTTGTCACTGCTGCCACACTGATCTGTAGGTCTGAAGGGACTCAGCTAGGAGAACACGGGAGGGGAGCCTTGGTGGAAGGTGGTGGGAAGAAGTCTGGGCCCCTCCTCCCCATGATGGCAGGGGCTGCTATCCCATGATTACACCACCGCGCTTCGCCATCAACTCCTTCCATAGCTGTTTCAAGCACCTGTGTCGGTCGCACACGTTTCTGGCCCCTGCAATGCATGCTGGGAGATCTCTTGGCCACACATTACTTTTTCTTGCTGCATGGAGTTGCTTTTTTAGTAAAGGCCTCAGACACAAATAAATATATTCAAGATCCAGTCTGCACACAGACGCATACAATGAATACCGTCCATCACCCTTTTCAGCAGTAAATAATAATGATGCACACACTCTGCTTGGGAAACAATAAAAGAAGGAACCAGAATACCAAAAACTAGACAAAAATAACGAAAGAAGGAATATTCATGTGGAAAATGGATACGATGCACATTGGCAGTTTCCTGCGGCCGCTCTGTACTTCACTAAATAAAATGATGATATACTTACAACTCTGAGACAGCTTTGTGCATTCCCAAAACACTGGTCTGGTCTGTGTGCTGAATGTCCTTCCCTAGAAAAGATATTGTCATATTTAGAAGCTCCACCCTTGCTAGTGGTTTAGAAGGAGAGAAAGGGGGGGAAGAGAGACTTGAAGAGTGAGCTGGCTGTGGAGTTCAAACGACCAGCTGAGCTAAGACAATCTGCTTTGTTTGTGGTCTGTGCACTCACCTCGGGCGGCTGCTAGAACAAAAGTTCCCCTCACTTGTCCTCAGGCCTGTTGCTCTGGGTCTGCTCCGGTGAATCAGGACTGAAGCATGTCTTCCTGGAGAGTAGAAGTCAGAAGTGTTACATTTGGCTCCCAGTTGTGACTTTTTTTGCAGCCCGGCTGCCTATCCCATATTCTGTGATTCGAGACCTGCCGGCAAACACCAGTACTAAAATACACTCTAGTTTTAGCAGGAACGGAAAACGATGTAACAGGTCGTTTGCTTAGAAAGCACACACGTTGGCAGACTCCCACGCACGCTTGTCAGTGCATGCACGGCGACTGTCGCCACTCACTGACAAAACCGCAAAGTGGAAGGTTCAGACGCCATGCAAAGCAATTAAACTACTTATAAAACGTAAAAGCGATGGCAAAAGACCATTTTGTAAAGCTTCCATTATCAGTAATGAAGTTATACTGCATCATTCATTTTGCTTCGGAAACTGGATATGGCACTGCAGCACCTCACGCTGCTTACATGCAGCAGGCTGTACAGAAGCTTTGTGGCTACTTGTACCTCTATCCAGTCTACGGATACGAGATGAAAAACTAACTATAACAAGTAACTTGTCTATATATCTTATCTAAAGTTTAGATAGTTTAAACAGCAAATCTAGCTGCAAACAGCTTCAACAGTTTATGATTATTTATTTCTGTGATACAATGAGAGCGACTATGTTCTGTTTGTCACATTACACACAGTCAAACTGATCTGCATCTCCAGCCCTCAGCCTGTGAAAACTTCACTCCCCTCTCCTCCTCCCTCCTCCCCTTTGCCTCTGAAATCTTTGGCTAGTATTTTAAAAATATTTAACAAGAGCGTATTGTTCACTGAAGGCCTGTTTTTGACGGTGCGATGTGGTCATCGCTGATGCTGGTTTCTGATGTGAAACCAGCCTCAAACAAAGCAGAAATAATGACCCTTTGGACTTTCCTGCAGTAACCTTATCTCAAGCTGTCACTCATTATTACCTTGCTGTTTAAGTGCTGTTAAAGATGAAACAGGTGGTTTTGGTGCACGGAGCTCACTGCCGGGTGCCGAAACCAGGCGCACCATAGCAGCAATGTAAAGCTGCGCGGGGCGTGTAATGGTAATTCGGAGCTCCGGCTGTTGCTGGACCACAAATTACATCTCCCTCCAAGTTGCAACAACTCAGAGGGTGAATAGTATTTAACGACTCTGGAAAGTTTTGCGGCAGCAGGGAGAGCCGTTATTCTGCTTTCCCAGCGCCCATCTCACCGGCGAAGCGCTTAAAACCCAGTGGGTTGAAGAATTCAGAGAAGCTCTTTGCATAGATAACAACTGAAAGCTGTTTAACTCTTCGTGTACTGGAAAACAATATGAGACTCTTTTCTTTGCTGCTAATGTTCTATTTCTTAGCTGGGCTACACATACAATTCATTATATCATGTTTATTTTCGCTTCAGATTTGCTCTAAACACCCCACATTTTTCTAAAAGGTTTTTGCGTGTAAACTTAATGCAATATTCCATGTTTGCTGATGAAAAAGGAGTCCCCTCAGTGAAGATTCATGTCATATTAAATGTGTTACCTTGTTTGTATTTGCAAAAAACATCCATATGGATAACTCGCCCATCCTGACAGCACTGTGAGTATTGGGTGTATCATTGCTCTGATTAGTGAAGCCGGTGCTCCTCAAGCGTTTCAAAGCATTCTGCTCTGTGCAACTAAGAGGAGAGCTAATGGGGAGTTATTGGACAGTCTCTATTTTACAGAGAATACTAAAAGGTATGTACAGTATTTCCTGCATGGATAAACACCGCTAGTGGAGTATCTAGGTCCTTTAACAAGTTATTTCTGGGCATAGGCTGTCCAGGCAAAAGCCTTGGGTGCCCTCTGGTGTCCAGGGTTAAAAACTGCACACTTTGTACTAATAAAATTCTGTTTCAGTGTATTCCAGCTTTTAAAGTACCCCTCTGATGCCTTATAGCTTTCCAAGGTACCTTGTAGTGTAATCCTAGGCTGATGCTACCCCACTCCCACTCTTACTCCCCTGTCCATAGAGTGCATGTACATATGTGGGGAAGGGGGTAGGGTACAGGCTGCCTTTTAAGACATGCACAGCATGCTTAAACTTTATTATGATCTTGCCAGAACTTATGTCCGTTCTCCATTGTATACACGTTTGCTATCATGTACTACACTTTATGTATTAATACTTTGTAACTTCAGCACTTTGCAACAAGCATTTTTGCACTGAGTTCATCACTGGGTTCTCCCCTGACAAAGCCCCTCTGGAGGGAACCATGTAGGAATTGTTTGTGGCGTTTTTGGTCACTAATAATTTAGGGCAATTTCAGGTGTGTCTAGGACTAGGGGGACTTTGGCCCTTCTCATGCATCCTCGCGGCCACAGCCCACATGTACATGACTATTTGATGATCACCTGCACTGTTTAAGTAGCTCCTTATATATGCCTTAAAGAGGAACTCCAGTGAAAATAATGTAATAAAAACTTAATTTTTACAATAATTATGTATAAATGATTTAGTCAGTGTTTGCCCATTGTAAAATATTTTAAATCCCTGATTTATATTCTGACATTTATTACATGGTGACTTTTTTACTGCTGGCAAGTGATGTTGCTGCTGCTGCTTGGTGTTTTGGCAGTTGGAAACAGCTGTAAACAGCTATTTCCTACAATGTAACAGGGTTCACAGACAGAAAACTGCCAGAAGTACCTTGGTACTCAGAGCTTCTTGTGGGAATGGTTTCACCACAATATCAGTCATACAGCGCCCCCTGATGGTCTGTTTAAGAAAAGGAATAGATATCTCATGTAAAAGGGGTATCAGCTATTGATTAGGATAAAGTTCAATTCTTGGTCGGAGTTTCTCTTTAAATTCTCAGATTTTAGACACACTTAAAGTTACATTTTAACATTTGATATTTATATTTGATATTTATCAGGCATATCGCCACCCCGTTTGTGCTTTGCAAGCGACAAAAGAAAGACAATTTTGAATATTTTAAACAAAGGTGGAATTTCACTTTCAGGCAGAACTATACTGTACATTTTAAAAATGATACCTGGTGGCTTTGAAGAAGACTCGATATCGTGGCTGTTCTTCCTTGTGTCGCAAACCAGGCTTCCTGTCGCATCTCTCTTAAAGCAAACCTGAAGCAAAATAAAAACTTATGATATAATGAATTGTATGTGTAGTAATGAGAATGAATAGAACAGAGTCTCATATTTTTAATTACATAGCTTTTTTATATATATATATAACATTGCATTGTACTGTCTGTCAGTTGCAGTTTTTAAACTACGCTCTGTCTTTTAAGCTATATAACAAAGCAGGAATAATGATCCTTTAAACTTTCCTGCAGTAAAACCTTATCTCAAGCTGTCTCTCTGTGTTGCTTGGCTGTTTATGCACTTCAAACAACAGGACTGTATTTGACCCAGTGGGTGGAATAGCTCAGAGAAGCTCTTTTGCAAAGATAACAGCTGAAGTTTTTTTTTTACTCTTTCTGTACTTGAAATCTAAAGAAGCATGTGATTTGTTTGATGGGCTGATAGATTTGCAAAGCTCTGATTTGCTGTGGTCACATCCTGCTTTAGCACATGACCATGACTAGCAAACCAGAGACTTGCATATCTATCACCTGACCAAACTGATCATATTCTTCTCTATGAGTTCTCCTAGACATGACCATCACTAGTTCTGTTAGGTGATCTCTGCAGAATGTTCGTTTACTGAGAGTTCTATGCACAGGGGAGGGAGATATTCCTTGCTTGGCAGTTGAAAACATCCGTTATTTCCCACAATGCAACGAGGTTCACGGATAGCAAACTGTCAGGACCATGGTCATGACATCACACTGTGGGAGGGCTTTCACCACAATATCAGCCACAAGATTCAAAGATAAAGATAAAGAAAATATAAAGATTTCTCATGGGAAAGGGGGCATCAGCTACTGATTGGGATGAAGTTCAATTCTTGGTTAAAGTTCCTCTTTAAGAATGCCCCCACCTGCAGCATGTCGGCACTGTGCAGGCAAAGCAATAGTGCTAATGCCTGGTCTCACTCACCTGAGCAGTAGCTGGGCTCCCAGTCTGTGAGGCTTCTCGATGCAAACAGCTGTTTTCGGCTTCCATACACCACAACAACAGAAGAGGGGCTGGCTGGAGGCGTTGTCCTCACATGAAGTTACTTAAGAAGCTCCAAACGGATTCTTGTTGTTCTCTTGAGATAAAAATAGACACAACAGTGCCTTGCTCCGAGCCTGACTTGACTTTCCTTGGGAGGGGGGAACACTTCTAGAGGAGGTTGCAGTAATCCCAGGCTTTTTCTTGCAGGGTCTTGTGAAATTCTAATCTCCGCCAGGAAACAGGGAAGCAAAGTATTCTACACCCTGCACAGCAATAGGACACAAAGGGAAGTAGCATGATTGAAATAACTTAAACTCTGTAAACTCTGGGCTCAGCATAACTGACCCTGGAATAAATAATCCCACCACCAAAGTGTAAATATGTATATGGTTGCATTGTTAATTTGGTTTAAAAAAAGGCATCAATTTATCAAGTCCAACCAGAATAAAAAAAAAATTAAACATTAAGGTGTATGTACAGGGGCATAACTAGAAATCACTGCCCCCCACCCCAGTGGAACTTTGGATGCCCCCCCCCCCTCTCTTTCTGCACAGGTAAACTGAGAACCAATGTTATTCAATGTGCTAGTGCACGCTTGAATGCGCTTTCCCCATGCAGATAGAGACTGACAGCATTCAAGCACTGGAAACATTTTCTCTATCAATTACATTAGCTTTTGTGATAAAACGTGCATGTTTTCACATCTACAGACACACGTGGGGTTTGATTCAATAAACCGTGATAAGACAAAAAATCACATGCTTTCAAAGTTATCACAAAGTTATCAAAGTTATCACAAAGTTATTACACGCTATCAAAGTTATCACATGTAAGGATATAAGGAGGAGGCACTCCTTCCAAAACCAGGTGTGATGTGCCAGGCTGTCCGTAAACCACACAGATATACAATAGCAGAGAGATGAAGCCGGCACCATCAATAAAGTATTATGCTCTTTTATTCTTCATGGCAATCCGTCACATAAATATGCGACGTTTCGGGGGGATCCCCCTTTCTCAAGCAAGTGACAGGATGTGAAATAGCAAATATACAAGACAATTTATATATAGCCACCAAAAATTCCACCAATCATTGGTCCAAATTTTTTGACCAATCACACACGCGTTCCACTTCAGGCCTCGCTTGTGCCCAGCTCTTTAGGAGCTGGTCACGTGGTGCTCCCCCGGCCGCGCACCAATGTGGGAGCGCCACCCGCCTCCTGGGGGCGGTGCTCGGCCACAGATGGCGTCCTCCATACATGGATGCGGCGTGATTCGGTCTTCGAAGGTCTTGACATGTGGGTGAGTGTCTCTATTTTCCTATTGGCTCCCTTCCTAACTTTTAAGTTTCCCATTAGGTCCGCACAGTCCATTTGACTGTGTGATTGGTCAAAAAATTTGGACCAATGATTGGTGGAATGTTTGGTGGCTATATATAATTTTTCTTGTATATTTGCTATTTCACATCCTGTCACTTGCTTGAGAAAGTAGGATCCCCCCGAAACGTCGCATATTTATGTGATGGATTGCCATGAAGAATAAAAGAGCATAATACTTTATTGATGGTGCCGGCTTCATCTCTCTGCTATCAAAGTTATCACACGCTATCAAAGTTACCACAAAGTTATCACACGCTATCAAAGTTATCACAAAGTTATCACACGCTATCAAAGTTATCATAAAGTTATCACACGCTATCAAAGGTATCACAAAGTTATCACACGCTATCAAAGTTATCATAAAGTTATCACACGCTATCAAAGTTAACACAAAGTTATCACATGCTATCAAAGTTATCACAAAGTTATCACACGCTATCAAAGTTATCATAAAGTTATCACACGCTATCAAAGTTAACACAAAGTTATCACATGCTATCAAAGTTATCACAAAGTTATCACACGCTATCAAAGTTAACACAAAGTTATCACATGCTATCAAAGTTATCACAAAGTTATCACACGCTATCAAAGTTATCATAAAGTTATCACACGCTATCAAAGTTAACACAAAGTTATCACATGCTATCAAAGTTATTGCAAAGTTATCACACGCTATCAAAGTTAACATAAAGTTATCACATGCTATCAAAGTTATCACAAAGTTATCACATGCTATTAAAGTTAACACAAAGTTATCACACGCTATCAAAGTTATCACAAAGTTATCAAAGTTATCACAAAGTTATCACACCCTATCAAAGTTATCACAAAGTTATCACATGCTATCAAAGTTATCACAAAGTTATCACACACTATCAAAGTTAACACAAAGTTTTCACACGCTATCAAAGTTAACACAAAGTTATCACATGCTATCAAAGTTATCACAAAGTTATCACACGCTATCAAAGTTATCACACACTATCAAAGTTAACACAAAGTTATCACACGCTATCAAAGTTATCACAACGTTATCAAAGTTATCACACGCTATCAAAGTTATCACAAAGTTATCACATGCTATCAAAGTTATCACAAAGTTATCAAATGCTATCAAAGTTATCACAAAGTTATCAAAGTTACCACAAAGTTATCACGCGCTATCAAAGTTAACGCAAAGTTATCACACGCTATCAAAGTTAACACAAAGTTATCACACGCTATCAAAGTTAACACAAAGTTATCACATGCTATCAAAGTTATCACAAAGTTATCACATGCTATCAAAGTTATCACAAAGTTATCACACGCTATCAAAGTTTAGACAAAGTTTTCACACGCTATCAAAGTTAACACAAAGTTATCACATGCTATCAAAGTTATCACAAAGTTATCACATGCTATCAAAGTTAATACAAAGTTTTCACATGCTATCAAAGTTAACACAAAGTTATCACATGCTATCAAAGTTAACACAAAGTTATCACACGCTATCAAAGTTATCACGCCTTGGGCTTGATTCACTAAACTGTGATTACTGATATCACGGTCGCGCTAGTTTTTTCCGTGCGTTAAAACACGCGTAATGTTTTTTGCACACTAACGAGGCCAGTTTTCGTGCAAAACTTTGAGATTGCGTGCGAAAATGCTAGCACGGTCATGATATGAGTTATCACAGTTTAGGGCCCATTTCCACTTGTGTGGTGCAAATTCGTTGCAGAAAACGCAAAAACGAATTTGCATGTGGATGCGAATTCGTACGAGTTTGTATGCAAATTTTAACACGAATTTGCATACGTTTTTGCGTATTTTTGTAAGTATGCGAATTTAACCATGTCAGTGCCTGTGTGCTTTTACATTGATTTTAGGAGAAAACGTATGTAAATGCGCATGGAATATTCGCATAGCAAAAATGCATGCGAATTTCCCATTAGGGCCAGTTTCCACTATAGCGAATCTGCATGCAGATTTGCATAGCCAGTCAATGGGCCTGTTTCCACTTGTCAGGAAATCTGTGCAGTTTGCTGTGCAGGAAAAATCTGCACAGCACAGCAGCTCCATCAGAATTCACCCACCCATGGGAAACAGGCCCATATACTATCACTGGCTATGCAAATTTGTATGCAGAAAACACATGCAGATTCGCTATAGTGGAAATGGGCCCTAAGTGAATCAAGCCCAGGGCGTGCTAACTTTGATAACGTGTGATAACTTTTTATAACGTATGATAACTTTGATAACATGTGATATTTGTCTTATCACGGTTTAGTGAATTAAGCCCCTGGTGTGCAGAAAACCGACAGATGAGTGTGCTCCCAGCCTCAGCTTATTACACTCACTCTGTCCATCTCTGATGGAGCAGAACTAGCTCTGCAGAATTCTCCAGCGTCAATACAGGACACAGCACTTGGGGAGGAGTAGAGAGGTAGAGCAGGA
Organism: Hyperolius riggenbachi; assembly: GCF_040937935.1. Classification (NCBI taxonomy): domain Eukaryota; kingdom Metazoa; phylum Chordata; class Amphibia; order Anura; family Hyperoliidae; genus Hyperolius; species Hyperolius riggenbachi. The sequence continues at coordinate 77,334,451 of NC_090652.1, read as the reverse complement.
CTCTACACAAGAGCCTGCTGCACACTGAATAGGGAATGTCTACAAATCTTTGTCTGCAAAACTTTGTATGATTCCTTATCAGTGGCTGAGCAGATGCAGTCATTAAAACAATTGTGCAGAGAGCAGGAAGTTTTTTCTCTCCGTGCCCTTAGTTGTCAGTCTCTCAGGACAGGAAAAATAAACTTCTCCCCTCCTGCTTCTGCCTCCCCCCCCCCCTGCGGCTGCATACTTTGCAAAGTCTATTGTTACGCCCCTGCATACGTAATAAAAGGGCACCTGGAAATTTGGGCACCCAGGAAAGCCAATAGTAGAATATCGGTAAATTTACTGATATTCTACTATTAAAGAGTAAATAAGGTTCCTAAAACATCATTAAAGAGAACCCGAGGTGGCTTGTATTATGTAAGTGGGGCACAGAGGCTGGTTGGGCACACTAACACCAGCCTCTGTTGCCCCATCGTGTGTGTCAAAGACCCCCCTGCTCGCCGCTATACCCCCGCAGAGCTGGCGACACGCAGCGTGTCCCCAGCACAATGTTTACTCTAGCGCTGTCTGTCAGCGCCGCTCCGCCGCCTCCTCTGCATCGCCGCTACCCGCCCTCGTCCCTTCCCTCCCGCTGATTGGAGGGAAGGGACGAGGGCGGGTAGCGGCGATGCGGAGGAGGCGTGGGAGCGGCACTGACAGACAGCGATAGAGTAAACATTGTGCTGGCGACGCGCTGCGTGTCGCCAGCACTGCGGGGAGTTTAGCGGCGAGCAGGGGGGTCTTTGACACACACGATGGGGCAACAGAGGCTGGTGTTAGTGTGCCCAACCAGCCTCTGTGCCCCACTTACGTAATACAAGGCCACCTCGGGTTCTCTTTAATAAATACCATTGTTTTACTATAGCTAAATCTAACCCTTCTTTCACACAGAATTAATATTATTTATAAATGTCGTTGCCATTAATACATCCATCACAGTGGATTAAGAGTTTATCCAAGAACAACCAATTTACAAGCAAAATGAAAAAAAATCATGCATGCATGGACTCTACATCATCCTACTAGTGTTGAGCCGAAATTTTCGAAATTTCTAGTTACTATAATTACGCATGCGAAATTTGCTATTACGATGCGAAACTATGGTAGCGTAATTGCCATTAAAATCGTAATTGAAAATACCGTAAGCGTAATTTTCAACGCGTAATTTTGCATTTCGTTCATAACATAATTTCGCGTTAAACCATAACGTAATTTCGGGTTCGCTTAATTTTCGCGAAATTTAGCTTTTTTTTCGCGTTTTCGTCTGCATGGCGAATTTTGATGCGAAATATCACTACATGGCGAATTTTATATGCGTAACGTGAAAAATGACGCGAAAATAAACGCTTACAGTAATATGAACTATCGCGAAATTACGTTATGTAACTACGCTTACAAACGGTTGCATGCAAGGCAAACGTAATTTCGCGATACCCACTGTAATGCAAAAATTACGTGAAAATTACGCTTGCGCGGAATTTCGCGAAATCCTTCTTCATTACGATTATGTACTTACGGCCATAATCGTAATTACACTAATTACGCGAAATTTAGCGAAATCGTAATTAAGTCATTACGCTCATCTCTACATCCTACATCACCAAGCAAATAGAAACACACAAGAACATATAAACACCAGTAAAATACATGGATAAAAGTCTGAACGACAATCGTGCTCTGTTCACCATGGCAGAAGAAAAGAAGAATTGCAGAGCAGCTCTGGCAGGCCAAACCGAAAGAGAATCCATAAGAGGCAGATGAATTATGTATCTCGTCCCAGTATATCTCCTTCTCACGCAGACTAGTAAGTTCCGTTTTTTGTCTACTGACAGTTCTTAGCTTTTGTCTCTCTAGACTTTTAAATGAGTTCTGAAGATAAAACTGATAACTTTGGGAAAAGAACATGAAAAGTAAAAATATCACTTTAAGAAAAAAAAAGATGTGCAATTTAACTTTCCAAACTTTTTGCTCTGCAGGAAGTCCATATTCTGTCAGACTGTCAAAAGATTAAATGATGTTTCATAACTGCTGTGTGGCTATCTTATATTGCAGTCTTAGGATTTTTGAATTTAGTACAGACAGAGTTTGGCAAGCTGGGAATATTAGCTATAGTTGTGTTGCAAGCCACTTTTAGGCCTGGAACCCACTGAAATCAGCAAACGCAAAACGCAACCGCTAGCGTTTTGTCTGAGCGGTTTGCAAGCGGATTCATGCGCGTTTTTGGTCGTATTTTGCAACATTGTATTTTTTTGCCCAGCGGGTGCGTAGCGTTTTGCATTTTTATCCTGATTGGTCCTGTAAATTATTTTTAATTTTGTTACAGTGTGCTGAACCGCAAAACGCTAGCAAAACCGCTCAGTTTAGGTTTTGCTGAGCATTTCTGCTAGCGTTTCAATACTTTACATTGAAGCGCTAACGCTCCCAAAATGCTGCAGGTCCTGTGGAAGTTGCCCCATCCATTAACATTAGCCCAGCGTTTTGGCAAACTGCTAGCATATCGCAGTGCTGCCAAAACGCTGCCAAAAGCGCTCCTGTGGGTTCCAGCCCCCACTGCTGATTGCTCTGTGCAGTGGAGCTTATGCTAGACCAGGCACTGAGCAGCGCTGCTGCTTGTCTGCACAGTACAGCCTCCAACTGCCTTTACTGCTCATTATCATTGCTTTTTGCTGTGGGCTTTATTTTGTGCAATTTGCAGTACATTTGACCAGGCACTGAGCAGTAGTGCTGCTTGTCTGCAAGGTATAGCTATAAACTACTTTGGACTGCTAAATATTTACAGCCAGCTTTTGCCTGTCATTACCACCCTATGTTACTGTTATATAAAAAAAAAAGGCAAGTTTTCCCAGCTTTGAGTCGGGCGGCGCTATAGCTTCAATGCTATAGTTGCTGCCTGTGCATGGGTAATCTGGGGTGCTGGTGACTGCTGGCCTGGACCCCAAATTACTTCTCCCTCCGGGTTGCTACTAAACCAGGGGGAATAGTATTTAACACCACTGTGAATTTTAGCGGCAGCAGGGTGAGCCGCCATTGCACCCAACTAACTAGCGATGTTACAAAACGTACGCCTTTGTGTCTCTCTTTTGTGTCCCCTTGTGTCCACCTCCATCCCCCTGTGTCCTCTTCTGTGCCCCTGTATTCTGCTCTGTCCTCCTGTGCCCTTCTTGCTCCCCTGTGTCCTCCTCCCTGCCCCTGTGTCCTACTCCATGCCCCTATGTTCTCCTTTGTGTCCTTTTGTGTCCCCCTGTGTCTTATGTATAGTTTAACCACTTGCCGACCGCACACTCATACCGTGCGGCAGCAAAGTGGTAGCTGGAGGACCAGCGACGCACATCTGCGTTGCCAGGTGCCTCCCTAATTAATCAGGAAAGGCCGCTTGTGCGAGCGGCCGTTTCTTGTTAGATCACGGAGCGGGTCTCCGTGAATAGCCTGCGAGCCGCTGATCGTGGCTCGCAGACTAAATGTAAACGCAGGAGACGTATGTCTCCTTTGTTTACATTGAACGGCGCTGCTGCTACAGCAGCACCGTAAGGCAGATCGGTGATCCCCGGCCAATCAGCGGGCGGGGATCGCCGCCATGTGACAGAGGACAGCCTGTCACAGGCTGCACAGGACGGATAACGTCCTGTGCAGCCCCGATCACCAGGGGGGAGAGGTAGGAGAGGGAGGGGGGAATTTTGCCGCGGAGGGGGGTTTGAGGTGCCCCCCCCCGCAACACCCAGGCAGGCAGGAGCGATCAGACCCCCCCTGCACATCATCCCCATGGGGGGGGGAAAGGGGGGTGATCTGATCGCTCTGCCTGCAACCTGATCTGAGCCCACCCAGCACAGATCATAAAAAAACCATGCTGGTTCTTAAGGGGGGGGGGGGGGGGCAAAGGCTGGGTCCTCAAGTGGTTAAAGGGAGTTTTAACATCCAAAAATAAAAAAATAATAAGTGCTATGATATGTGATAGCAGTTATCACATGATTACTGCTGTGAGAGTACTTATCACGTGATAACTGCTGTGAGAGCACTTATCACTTGACAACTTCTGTGAGAGCACTTATCACGTGATAACTGCTGTGATAGTACTTATCACTTGACAACTTCTGTGATAGCAGTTATCACGCTCTAGTGAATCAAGCCCCCTGTCTAGATGATGTTTCCTGTGGGAAGGACAGTAATTTGTGACAGTAGAAAGGGAAAACTAAAGGTAGCCATACAATGGTCGATTTGCCATCAGATTCGACCAACAGATAGATCCCTCTCTGATCGAATCTGATCAGAGAGGGATCGTATGGCTACCTTTACTGCAAACAGATTGTGAACCGATTTCAACCTGAAACCGTTCACAATCTGTTGTGGTGGTGGTGGTGCTGCTGCCGCCGCTCCCCCCGCCCGCATACATTACCTGCTCCGCCGGGGCGACTCCAGTCCCCAGGTCTCCGCTGTCTTCTCCGCTCTGGTCTCCAGGTCCAACATGCTTTAATTCTTCCTGCCCGGCAGGAAGTTTAAACAGTAGAGCGCCCTCTACTGTTTAAACTTCCTGCCGGGCAGGAGAAACTGAAGCATGCTGGAGACCAGCGCCGACACGGAGCAGCGGTGACCGGGGGTAGTCGTGCCGGCGGAGCAGGTAATGTATGCGGCTCTATTGCATCGGTCGTCAGGTACTCGAACGCCGCTAGCGACGTGCTCCCTACCCGCGGGCGATCGACGGTAATTTTCCGCACGGAGCGATCGACGGGATCGGACGAAATGGATCTAAATTCGGCGTGTAGCGCGAACGATTGGCAGCAGATTCTATCCCAGTGATCGAATCTGCTGTCAAAACGGCAGCAAATCGGGCCAGTGTATGGCCAGCTTAACACTGAGCTGGGATAAAAAAAAAAAAGAGCAGAAGTGATGTCACTTTTTGCATCACAGAGAAACAGTAAAGGTGGAAACCAGCAGAAATATTCTTTTCTTTTTTTTAATATCCTATCTCTCCAAAATCTGACACTGAACACTAAAAATAACAGGATAGGTCAGCTATATAATTATTTTTTTTTCAGTTAATATTGAGTTTCATCACACTTTAAATACTGAGTCTGGTTAAAGACTAGGCAACCTTGTTAATCGTCACCTGTGTATGTATGTCAGGGGTCGCTGGGCTTACCAAGCCAATTTCAGGTCCAATAATTAGTTCTAAAGGTTTTGGAATCAATAAAATGACAACAGTGCCCAAATTTATGCACCTGCCTAATTTTATTTAAACAATTATTGCACACTTTCTGTAAATCCAATAAACTTCATTTCACTTCTCAAATATTACTATGTGTGTCTCCTATATGATATATTTAACTGACATTTTTTATCGTAGCAACCAACGATTTATACAGGAAAATCATAACGATTAACAAGGTTGCCCAAAGTTTTGCATCCCACTGTACTTGGATGTTACAATTAAAACACAAGCAAAAGTGTCAATGGCTTTGTTCAATAATGTAAACCCCAAAGCGATCAATGGCAGTTTGGCTCTGTACTCCATTCCAGAGAGCTGAACATTAGCAGTCACTCTCTGGCAGCGAGCTTTCCTGCTCATTTCCTTATTGGGCCTTGCGGGGGACTCCTCTGGGAGAGGTGACATCACCATCTGGCATTCTGATGGACACAGAAGTCTGGGATTCTGTGGATATATTTTCCCACTGGAGTTCTTCAGATAGATATTCAGATGTATAAAGCACAGCTGTGATTACACTAACCAAAAAACATGCAAAACTCAAATATTCAATAAATGTTATTATTAATGCTGACTTACATAACGCTATCATCTTCCGTTGTGCAGTTATAATTACATAACATGGCCCAAAGCTGGTGACAAGTCCCCCTCCAGGTCTTCCCCTAATTAAAAGTGCTTCCCCAAGGCCCCTGCAGAGTACTCACCACAGCGGAGCACACTCATCACTCACCTGTCCCGAAAGTGCACTTCCTCCAGTCTGGGTCCTTCTGTCTTCATCTCCCTGATAGCTCTTCTCTATGAAATGGTGTCTCTTCAGTACATACATGCCATCGGGTCATGGAGAAGAACCCAGGCGGGAGCACGCCAGCTGGACAGGTAAGAGGTGCAGGGGCCATGGGGAAGCGTCAGTATTTGAGGGGAGAAATGGGGACCAGTCAGCTGGCTCTAGGGCCCAATGGAGAGCAGCAGCCCTATAGATATTTAAAGGGGCACTACAGTGAAATGTAGGCTACTGGGATAACTCTAGTAGCATGTTTTTAATTGAGAGAGCAACACATATTAGGTAGTATATCTAGTTACAAAGGTTGGAAGGATAGGAAAATTTATAGGAACTCTTACAAATCCTGCTTCACTAGAAAGTGTCCTTCTCTGTTCAGCCAACGGCTACTCCTCACCGTGCTCCCCGTATGTGAGATAGTTGTGAGGTAAAAGCTTGATCTGTAAAGCTGTCTCCTTCAGCAGCAAGTAGGGATATTTTAGGTAAATAAAGAAGCAGCTTCCTGTTTATTTACCAAAGATATCCGTACTTGTTGCTGACGGACCCAGCCAGAACAGGCTTTTATCTCACACATGGAGAGGAGGAGAGGAATAGCTGTTATAGCTGAACAGAGAAGGACGTCGCATTTCTCTAAGTAACAGCCAGGATCTGTAAGAGGTGCTATAAATTACCTATTCTACCGATCTTTGTAACTAGATACATTACCTAATATGTGTTGCTCTCACTATTACAAACCATGCTACTAGGGTTATCCCAGTAGCCTAAATTTTACTGTAGTGCCCCTTTAAAAGATTTTATGCTGAAATCATTTAAAAATCTATTTACCGTGTTTGGTAATAATGAATCACTCTCTGATCAGATTTAGATCGGAGGGATCTATAATTTGGCTACAATTTGGTGGCCATCAATTGATGTATGGCCACTGCAATAGATGATAGACAGATAGATAGATAGATAGATAGATAGATAGATAGATAGATAGATAGATAGATAGATAGATAGATAGATAGATAGAGACAGACAGACAGACAGACAGACAGACAGACAGACAGACAGACAGACAGACAGATAGATAGATAGATAGATAGATAGATAGATACATAGATAGATAGATAGATAGATAGATACATAGATAGATAGATAGATACATAGATAGATACATAGATAGATAGATAGATAGATAGATAGATAGATAGATAGATAGATAGATAGATAGATAGATAGATAGAACACAGACGGCAATAAAAAGACAGAAAGCATCCCTTGCCTTGGCTACCCAAAACAAAAAATCCAAACTGTCCCTTTACATCCACTTTAATGAGTAGAAATCATGTTCATGACTGCAGAAACGATGTTGGAATTTGGTAATAACAGAGCGGTATGAAAATGCAGATGAGTTTAGGCTGTATATAATTTAGTGGTAAACCACATGGAACAGAGCCCTTTATAATCAGCAGCTCTTTTTTGAACAGAAACAGAGGGCAGAGTAACCTCGATAAACCCAGGTTATAGATTTGTACTGTTAAAGGAAACTGGCAGTGAGAGAGATATGAAAGCTGCTATATTTATTCCATTCTAAAGTGTACCTGTAGCAAAAAAAAAGTGCCCAAATGGTTATTCACCTTTACAGATGGAAGTCTCTGAATAATCTAGAGTCATCTTTCACATCCTCTTCCACGGACCTGTTCTAGCGCTGCCCCTTCGCAAAAAAAGTTCTTGTAAACAGCTTGCGCATGTGCAGTATCGGGTCCGTGCTACTGTGCATGTACGAGTCATCTGTGCTTGCATAGTAGTATGGATTTCTGAAAGGCCACAAAGGCTCGAGCCTTGGACACAGCAGCCCAAAGGGGCATCTGAACATAAGAGGAGTTGCTACATAGGAAAGAAGAGGCTGAAAATAGGGAGCAACATATGGAAAAAGGGAAACTGATGCCCAAGGGAACTATTAATGAAAGATAGGCTACACTAAATACATGTAGAAGAGGGGCTGCACATGCAATGGGAGGGGCGCTGCTGCACATGAAAGGAGCTACAACATAATTGGCCTAGGGGCACAAAATGTATAAATCCGGCCTTGCCAACCATGCTCTTCTTTTTCCACCGAAACCGGAGCGGGTCTGTGCTACTGCAATAGTGCGTCCTTGCTTCGGGGGGTCTCAGCCCTGGAAGGGCGAGGTGGAGGGAGACAGGGGAAGCCTGTGAAGGATGCAGAGGCTTCCCTTTCCCGAGGTAAGTATCTCATTTTTTAATTGTATTACTTACAGGTTTACCTTAAAAATACCACCTGCTTGATGCGTGCATGAAAAAAAGCACAAGGAAAAAAGGGGGTGGCTGGATAAACATTTGGCGTGGCTGAATAACGAAATCTCATTAGCGAAAAAAGATAGTTTTGAAGTTTGCATGAAGTGAAACTGAAAACATGTAAATGATAAGTACCATTTTAAAACAGACGGGTAATAAAAACGAAAAGATATTTTTTTTAAAAACCATTACATATTTCAAAAGCTAACTCTACTCTCATGCAGAACCCTCCCCTGGTGGTGCCTAACCCTAAGTCCCCCCTAGTGGTGCCTGACCCTAAGACCCCCTGGTGGTGTCTGACCCTAAGATCCCCCTGGTGGTGCCTGACCCAAGACCCCCCACCGGTGATGCCTAACCCAAAGACCCCCCCCTTGTGATGCCTAACCCTATGTTCCCTCTGGTGGTCCTAACTCTAAGCCCCCCCCACCGGTGGTGCCTAACCCTAAAACCCCCCATGATGCCTAACCCTACGACCCCCTCTGGTAGTGCCTGAACCTAAAACCCTCTCTCGTGGTGCCTAACTAACCACCCCCTGCACAAAAACCCTTACAAATGTAGAAACGATAACATATTGCATAATGTAAAATTTGTACAGACAAAATTAAATAACGGTGCCTAACCCTAAGACTCCCTCCCCCCCTGGCGGTGCCTAACCCTAAGACCCCCTCCCGGTGGTGCCTAAACCTAGGACCCCCTCGTGGTGCCTAAACCTAAGAACCCCCTGGTGGTGCCTAACCCTAAGACACCCCCCCCCCTCGCTGGTGCCTAACCCTAAAGGACACCCGAACTCACATGTGACATGATGAGATAGACATGTGCATGTTCAGTGCCTAGCACACAAATAACTATGCTGTGTTTTTTTTCTTTCTCTGCCTGAAAGAGTTAAATATCAGGTATGTAAGTGGCTGACTCAGTCCTGACAGGAAGTGACTACAGTGTGATTCTTACTGATAAGAAATTCCAACTATAAAACACTTTCCTAGCAGAAAATAGCTTCTGAGAGCAAGAAAGATGTTAAAAAGGGCAATTTCTTATAAGTGAGGATCACACTGTAGTCACTTCCTGTCTGAGTCAGGACTGAGTCAGTCACTTACATACCTGATATTTTACTCTTTCAGGCAGAGAAAGAAAAAAAACACAGCATAGTTATTTGTGTGCTAGGCACTGTACATATACATGTCTATCTCATCATGTCACATGTCAGTTTGGGTATCCTTTAACCACCCCTACTGCACAAACCAGTGCTGGTCGTAATGGAGAAAGCTACGCTTACGGATCATTACGCGTAATTTTACGTTATTACGCGTTACGAAATTACGCTTACGGCATAGACATTCAATTTCGGTACATGTCCGTAATTACGCATAGCACTTACGCAATTACGCGTAAGTATACCGTAATTCAGGTTATTACGTTATAGGCTTACGCGTAAAATCCTACTAGCAATTAATGCGTAAGGTCATGCTGCCAAGCGGAAAAGTTGACGCATGGATCAATGTTAGGTAGCCGCCGACTTTAAGGGTTAATAGCAAAGCCCCCTTAAGTGCTAAGAGCCTCAAATTTGGAGAATATATTAAGGAGATCAGAAGGAATAAGAGGAAAAAATTTTTTTTCAAAAAGACCTTATAGTTTTTGAGAAAATCGATGTTAAAGTTTCAAAGGAAAAATATATACATTTAAAAACCCGCCGACTTTAACGGTTAATAGCAAAGCCTGCTTAAAATTTAGGAACACCAAATTCACAGGGTATATTAAGGGGATCCGTGGGAATAAGAGGAAAAAAAATTTTTTCAAAAAGACCTTATAGTTTTTGAGAAAATCGATTTTTAAGTTTCAAGGGCGAAAATGTCTTTTAAATGCGGAAAATGCCAGTTTTTTTTGCACAGGTAACAATAGTGTTTTATTTTCATAGATTCCCCCAAGTGGGAAGAGTTTTACTTACTTCGTTCTGAGTGTGGGAAATATAAAAAAAAAACGACGTGGGGTCCCCCCTCCCAGACCTCTTTAACCCCTTGTCCACCATGCAGACTGGGATAGCCAGAATGCGGAGCACCGGCCGCGTGGGGCTCCGCACCCTGACTATACCAGCCCGCATGGTCCATGGATTGGGGGGTCTCGGAAGGGGAGGGGCAGCCAAGCTTTCCCCTCCCCCTCCGAGCCCTTGTCCAATCCAAGGACAAGGGGCTCTTCTCCACCTCCGATGGGCGGTGGAGGTGGAGGCCGCGATTTCCTGGGGAGGGGTTCATGGTGGCATCTGGGAGTCCCCTTTAAAAAGGGGTCCCCCAGATGCCCAACCCCCTCCCAGGAGAAATGAGTATAGAGGTACTTGTACCCCTTACCCATTTCCTTTAAGAGTTAAAAGTAAATAAACACACAAACACATAGAAAAAGTATTTTAATTGAACAAAAAACATAACCACGAAAAAAGTCCTTTAATATTCTTAATTAACCATTAATACTTACCTGTCCCTTTAAAAGCCAGTTCCCACGCAATATCCTCGGAAATATACTAATCAGTTACAATGTAACAAAGTTATTACAATGTAACAACTTTGTTACTTTGTAACACCACCGCACCCGACGTCACTCGCCGCTCACCCGCCGGCCGCCGCATACACGCTAGTCCCCGCCGGCTCCCGCCGTCCACTCCGCCCACACCTGTCACCCATGTGGGTGCCAGCATGTATATGGGTGACAGGTGTGGGCGGAGTGGACGGCGGGAGCCGGCGGGGACTAGCGTGTATGCGGCGGCCGGCGGGTGAGCGGCGAGTGACGTCGGGTGCGGTGGTGTTACAAAGTAACAAAGTTGTTACATTGTAATAACTTTGTTACATTGTAACTGATTAGTATATTTCCGAGGATATTGCGTGGGAACTGGCTTTTAAAGGGACAGGTAAGTATTAATGGTTAATTAAGAATATTAAAGGACTTTTTTCGTGGTTATGTTTTTTGTTCAATTAAAATACTTTTTCTATGTGTTTGTGTGTTTATTTACTTTTAACTCTTAAAGGAAATGGGTAAGGGGTACAAGTACCTCTATACTCATTTCTCCTGGGAGGGGGGTGGGCATCTGGGGGACCCCTTTTTAAAGGGGACTCCCAGATGCCACCATGAACCCCTCCCCAGGAAATCACGGCCTCCACCTCCACCGCCCATCGGAGGTGGAGAAGAGCCCCTTGTCCTTGGATTGGACAAGGGCTCAGAGGGGAAGGGGAAAGCTTGGCTGCCCCTCCCCTTCCGAGACCCCCCAATCCATGGACCATGCGGGCTGGTATAGTCAGGGTGCGGAGCCCCACGCGGCCGGTGCTCCGCATTCTGGCTATCCCTGTCTGCATGGGGGACAAGGGGTTAAAGAGGTCTGGGAGGGGGGACCCCACGTCGTTTTTTTTTTATATTTCCCACACTCAGAACGAAGTAAGTAAAACTCTTCCCACTCGGGGGAATCTTTGAAAATAAAACACTATTGTTACCTGTGCAAAAAAACCTGACATTTTCCGCATTTAAAAGACATTTTCGCCCTTGAAACTTAAAAATCGATTTTCTCAAAAACTATAAGGTCTTTTTGAAAAAAAAATTTTTCCTCTTATTCCCACTGATCCCCTTAATATACCCTGTGAATTTGGTGTTCCTAAATTTTAAGCAGGCTTTGCTATTAACCGTTAAAGTCGGCGGGTTTTTAAATGTATATATTTTTCCTTTGAAACTTTAACATCGATTTTCTCAAAAACTATAAGGTCTTTTTAAAAAAAAATTTTCCTCTTATTCCTTCTGATCTCCTTAATATATTCTCCAAATTTGAGACTCTTAGCACTTAAGGGGGCTTTGCTATTAACCCTTAAAGTCGGCGGCTTTTTTATATTATACGGGAGCGTAATATTACGCGATTACGGCAGACTGTGTAATTTCAATGGGAGTTTACTGTCTTACGCGTAATTTGTTACGCGTAAAACGTAACCCTACGGTCTACGCGTAATTAATTACGCATAATACCGTAACCTTACACGTAACGCTTACGGTGCATTTGTAGTGAATTACGATGCGTAATTACGCTAATGCGTAATTTCGGCCCAGCACTGGCACAAACACCCTTACAAACGTAGAAATAACATATTTGATCATGTAAAATTTGTACATACAAATAAAATAATATGACAAAACCTATAACATTGCAAGTTTCTAAAACGGTAACATATTTCAAAATATTTTAATGTTCTAATGTTGAAAACAATATTTATTGGCCGTTCTTTTTTCTGCTTTTGGTGCCGTATTACCAATAAATGCATTAGAGTCTATGGCGGCGCCCAAATCGACCATTAGCTGCCGGCCGGCCCCCATTTTCCTGCTACCCTACTTGACTGATCCCGTGTCTCTGATTTCTGAGTCCAAGTTGTTTTTGGCTAATATGTCGATCTTTGCAAGATACCTTTTGTTACACACAACCCCTCAGGCACCTAGAACAAATAGCTAGGTTAAACACAGATTTTAAAGTTGTGTACATAAAAAGAATGCTGTCTGTTCTATAAGTGTCAAAGAAATTCTTACCTGACCAGATGCATTCCACAACTCCAAATTCACTAAAGCCACATAACAAACCCCTATATTGTTATGGGATTGTACAAATTCTATCAAAAAATACTAATTATGTATATCCTGGGTGCCTACTGTCCTGAGTATTGTGCTAAAGCAGGCATGCGCACCACATGGTTCTGTGAGAGCAGTGGTGTCTATGGTCTTATGACTGCTGTTGTGAGTGCATGCATACCTCTTTATTATTGCACCAACTGTCATGCATGCATACATGAGAGTTGGCGCATGTTAAAAAGCAGGTGTGCGGAATTGTGTGCCAAGGAGTTTATTCCTGGTCTATAAAATTCCCTCCTGGCAGCACTCAGTAATGCTGTTAGTTCTTGTTGCAGTTCATTGCCTTGTGTTCCAGTAGTTCCTGGCAGACGAGACTATTAATGTTCTGCTTTCCCTGTAGATGGCCTGACCTCTCCTGTTACTATTCACTGGTTTGTTGTCAGCCAGACCTGACCTGTCTGTGACTTCGCTATTGCCTTTTATCCACCACCTCTGACCTTAGCCTGTGACCTTGACAATGAATCTTCATCTAGTTACAGAATCAGCCTACCTTCACATACATCCCAACTTTTTGAGATAAGAAAGAGGGACACTTAAGCCACGCCCCCTAACCATGCCCCCAGCACACCCTTAGTCACGCATACTATAAAGATTTCATTTGAAAAAAATGTTTTATAATTCAAGCCACACTGGTGAGCCTTTCTATCCAGGTTCATTTTTCTTCATGTTAACATTTGAAAATAAGAAATACCGCTATATTAACTTAAAGAATAGGAATAAAGTTTAGAGTTCAAGACATTTTTCAGTAGATAAAACATATATATTTACATGGATCTGTACATCAGTCCTGAAAGAGGTACAAATGAGGAAGAAAGAGGGACAGAGGGACAGGGTTCCCAAAGAGGGACTGTTGGTAAAGCCTTCACATTAAAGGAGAACTGTAGTGAGAGGTATATGGAGGCTGCCATATTTGTTTCCTTTTAAGCAATACCAGTTGCTAGGCAGCCCTGCTAGTCTATTTGGCTGAAGAAGTGTCTGAATCACACCAGGAACAAGCATGCGGCTAATCTTGTCATATTTATCAAAATTGTCAGAAACACCTGATCTGCTGTATGCTTGTTCAGGGCCTATGGCTGAAAGTATTAGAGGCAGAGGATTAGCAGGATAGCCAGGCAACTGGTATTGCTTAAATGGAAACAAATATGGCAGCCTCCATATACCTCTCACTACAGTTCTTCTTTAAATCCCTGAAAACACTTCTCTGCATTACAGTCTCCTGTCTCCAAAAGAAAACTTTGCCCACTTGGGGCAGCAGTCTACTGTCCTCTACAGGGTTCTACTGTGAAGACTAGGAGGCAACTTATGCCTGATATACACCATGCATTTTCCCGTCAGATCGATCGTTTGAAACTATAATTTTTGACAGCTCCTATCTGATTTCCGATCATTTTCATGAGCGATTTTCTGATCACTTCTGCACAAAATCGATCAGAAAAACGATAGGAAATCAGATTGGACCTGTCGGAAATTATAGATTAGACCCGTCCATTCAATGAGAAATTGCAGACATTAGCGGCAGTGAGGTTAGTGTTAGGTGTAGTGGCAGGAATGTTAATGTTAGGTGTAGTGGCAGCGAGGTTAGTGTTAGGTGTATCAGTAGTGGGGTTAGTGCTAGATGTAGTGGCAGGAAGGTTAGTCTTAGGTGAAGTGGCAGTGAGGTTAGTGTAAGGTGTAGCAGTAGTGGGGATCAGTGGTGCTCATCTGGATCCCGGATATCCGGGTAACCCGGATATCCGAACTTTTTTCAGCAATACGACCGGATTCGGATTCCAGATACCTGGGCCCAAATCCAGATAGCTATCTGTGGATAGTTGGCTGGGCAATGCGGATATCCGCGAATACCACGGATATCCGGCAGATATCCGACTATTGAGATACTGTATGACGTCCAGGACTTCCAGGAGCCAATCAGAGGGCTCCTAGCAGAAGCCCTAGCAACCAATCACAGAGGGGAACCCTGGCCAGCCCCACCTGACCTCATTGAGCAAATCAGAGGGCTCCCAGCCTAAACCCTGACATCAAATCACAGAAAGGAACACTGGCCAGCCCCCCTGTATAATAAGGAGGGCTGTCATCATGAGACATATCGTCTTAGCTTGCTGAATGCTCACTGAGAGACATGCTCCAGTGCTGCTGGCCTAGCAAGGGCTGTACACAGTTATAAACCTAAAGCAGTTCAGTGATTAACCCCTTCACTATCACTACACTATTGTTAAATCGTTAATTAGCTTGATGTCATTGTGTGACAGTCATTGTGTGACAGTCAGAGTGTGTGCTCCAGTGCTGCAGTGCTGGCCTAGCAAGGGCTGTACACAGTTATAAACCTAAAGCTGTTCAGTGATTAACCCCTTCACTATCACTATATTATTGTTAAATTGTTAATCAGCTTGATGTCATTGTGTGACAGTCATTGTGTGACAGTCATTGTGTGACAGTCAGAGTGTGTGCTGCAGGACTGCTGGCCTACCAAGTGCTGTACACAGTGATAAACCGAAAGCTGTTCAGTGATTAACCCCTTCACTATCACTACACTATTTTTAAATCATTAATTAGCTTGATGTCATTGTCTGACCGTCAGAGTGTGTGCTGCAGGCAGCTGCTACGTGTCCGTGTGTGTGCTGTGCACAGGCCAGGCCAGCTGCTGCCTGCTGGCCAGCTATTAGCCTTAGCTAGCTACAGTATAGGTTAGTTAGGTTAGGGATTAGGGGATAGGATTACTGTGGTATTTTGTAGTTAGTACTGTGGTACTGCAGTCAGTGCTAGTAGTTGTTACAGTAGTAGTACTACTGTGTTAGCTTTCTACAGAACTGCTGTGCTGTGAGCAGTGCCAGTGTGACAGTTAGTGTGCACTAGTGTCTTCTCCTCTGCTGTCTGACTGTCACTCGGCACGTGCCATGTGCCACTTCCCACATGTCATGTGCCAGTTGCCACGTGTCACATGGCACTTGGCAAGTGACACGTGACACGTGGCAAGTGACACGTGCCAAATGCCACGTGACACGTGCCAAGTGCCACGTGAAGCGTGGCAAGTGCCACGTGCCAAGTGCCACATGGCAAGTGCCAAGTGCCACGTGACACATGCCAAGTGCCGGCCGGATATCCCGGATACTAGGGTCGGATATCCGATTCGGATTGGAAAATGTTGAAATTTGATATCCGACCTGGATCGGATATCTGGGTATCCGGATCCAAATCGGATCCGTATTTTGAAATGGGGTATCCGAGCACCCCTGGTGGGGATAGTGTTAGGTGTAGTGGCAGGAATGTTAGCATTAGGTGTAGCAGTAGTGAGGTTAGTGTTAGGTGAAGTGGAAATTAAGTTAGTGTAAGGTTTAGTGGCAGGAATGTTAGTATTAGGTGTAGTAGCAGTGAGGTTAGTGTTAGGTAAAGTGGTGGTGAGCAGGGCCGGTCCGCCCATAAGGCAAACTGAAACAAGTTCCTCACGCGGCATTTCTGGGGGGTCGGCACCCGCCTGTCCGTGGGTGCGGGGGGGGGCTGCCGAGCAGGAGGGGGTGGCGGGCAGGGGGAGGGTATTGGGCAAAGCGGCGGGGAGGGGGGTCGAACCCCCCCTCCCTCGCCTGGGTCCCCTGATCTGCGTTCCCTCTCCAGCTTTAAAAAGTTAAGTAGCAGCCGCTAATAGTAAGAGGCAATGGGCGGGGATCACTTACCTCTTCCACGTTCCAGTGTGCGTTCCACTGTCGTCACTTCCTGCACTGTATTGTAAGTGGACGGCATTGCAGGAAGGGACGACAGTGGAACGCACGCTGGAACGCAGAAGAGGTGAGTGATCCCCGCCTGTTGCCTCTTAGTAGTAGTGGTTGCTACTTAACTTTTTAAAGCTGGAGGGGGAGCGCAGATGGCGAGACCTAGGCGAGGGAGGGGGGGTCCAACCCCCCTCCCCGCCGCTTTGCCCAATACCCCCTTCCTGCCCGCTACCCCCTCCAGCTCAGCGGTCCCCCACCTACGGCTTAGGAGGGGGGGGCATCAATTTTTTCTAAGTTTGCCTCAGGCGGCAAAAAGTCTAGGGCCGACCCTGGCAGTGAGGTTAGTGTAAGGTGTAGTGGCAGGAAGGTTAGTGTTAGGTGTAGCAGTAGTGGGGTTAGTGTTGGGCGTAGCAGTAGTAGGGCTTGTGTTTGGTGTAGCAGCAGTGAGGTTAGTGTTAGGTATAGTGGCAGGAATTTTAGTATTAGGTGTAGTAGTGAGGTTAGTGGTAGGTGTAACAATAGTGAGGTTAGTGTTAGGTGTAGCAGTAGTGGGGCTAGTGTTAGGTGTAGCAGCAGTGATTTTAGTGTTAGGTATAGTGGCAGGAATGTTAGTATTAGGTGTAGCAGTAGTGAGGTTAGTGTTAGGTGTAGCAATAGTAAGGTTAGTGTTAGGTGTAGAGGCAGTGAGGTTAGTGTTAAGGTGGCCACTAATGCTAAATGATAGTTTAGGAACAATTATTAGTATGAACGATTGGAAATGATTGCTTGAGACCACTAATGGACAAAAATATCCTAATCCTACTCTTTAATCTCCTCAGAAACATCTCAGTGATGATTGATAAAATGGGATGCATACTAACCTTCTCTTTCTCTAAACTGTTCCCTCTCCCTACCGTTGTGTGGCCACGCTTTCCCCTCATGCTGCGACCTGTCCTGTCCCCCAAAATGGCCCTGACCGGGGGGCCCGGTGATTTTTTTTGCAGGGGGGCCCGGTGATTTCTAGTTACGCCCCTGCTATTTGTACTCACTGTATATTGCTGGATGTCATGATCGTACAGTGTCTTGAACTTCTCATGTATATATGTTCCCCAGTATTAGTTTTGTACTATGTACAGCGCTACGGAAGATGTGGGCGCTATGCAAATAAAAATGATAATCATAATAATAATGGACCCCCATTTTGTGAGGGTCACCAAGTGGAGGCAAGGGAAGAGTTGTGATCATTAAAGGGGCCCCATGATTTGTAGGTTCGCCCTTGGAGTGATGAGCAAAAAAATGAAAAGAAACCAGTTTATTATAAGACTACAACATTCCAAAAAGTGCAGAGCTCTGGATAGTTTCTGAGTGTGCTGCACACCGGTGTCATTACAGGTACACTTTACATTTATTCCAGTTTCATGTCATATGATTGAAATGCCTCCCTGCACACCATGTAGAAAATAATTATGAAGACACCACCGTTTATATTCCCACCATGTGACTGCCTTACGTGCTGTTCTTCAGTCTCTCTCTCATTCTTGTTATATTTGGCTCTTGGACAACGCCGTCAGTGCAGCGAGTCGCCAATAACGCCATCATAAAACATTTCCACAGAAGGAATCAAGTGAGAAGCAGGCATGAGTGTATACGGAATGAGGTTCTCTTATGCAGGGACGTTAAAGTGGGCTGTGGGAAAAAGTCCTGTCAGACAGATGTTGCGGAGTGACATCCGTTCAACACTTGGCTTCTTAACCCTTAGCTTCTTAACCCTCCTGGCGGTCAATTAAAACTGCCAGGGGGCAGCGCAGCACAATTTTTTTTTTTTTTTAAATCATGTAGCTAGCCTAGCACTAGCTACATGACAGCCGCTGAGCTGCGGCATCCCTCCCACCCCTCCGATCGCCTCCGGCGATCAGGCCCGTCAGGAAATCCCATTCTGAACGGGATTTTCATTAGGGCTTCCCCATCGCCATGGCGAAGGGCGGGATGACGTCACCGACGTTGTGACGTCAAAGGGAGTCCCGATCCACCCCTCAGCGCTGCCTGCCATTGATTGGCCAGGCTGCGCATGGGGTCTTGGGGGTGGGGGCGGCGCGGCGGGTAGCGGCAAATTAGCGCGGAGCAGCGGCGATCGGGCAGTACACGCATCTAGCAAAGTGCTAGCTGCATGTAATGAAAACATTTTGCAAGTCGGCCCAGCAGGGCCTGAGAAATCCTCCTGCGCGGCATAGCCCGAGCTGAGCTCGGGCTTACCGCCAGGGAGGTTAACAGAGCATATGAACCGC
This sequence comes from Hyperolius riggenbachi, assembly GCF_040937935.1. Taxonomy (NCBI): domain Eukaryota; kingdom Metazoa; phylum Chordata; class Amphibia; order Anura; family Hyperoliidae; genus Hyperolius; species Hyperolius riggenbachi. Next base: position 77,315,542 of record NC_090652.1, on the reverse strand, counting down.
TGCATGCCAACAACTACAGTGGAGAATGCACAAGTAAAATTGAGTATAAACTGTGTTACATATCACAATTCACCTTTCACTTAGATTTCCCAGTCACCATGGCTGCAGTGGAGCCCGTCATCATGTGACCCACCGACACTGGCACTGCAGCCATGGATCCTGGAGAGGTGAGTCACTTTTATTCCTCTGCTCGCTACTCTGTATGATGGTTGCCTGACAGTTGCTTCTCTGGCTATGTTTAGCTACTTAATGCTATGGGCTCTTCTTTCTAATTGGGGGTCTAATCTGGCTACCTATACTGTGGGGGCTACCTATACTTGGGGGGCTACCCTGGATACTTATACCTTGGGGACTTCATCTGCCTATCTATGTATGGGGTTTTAATGTGGCTACCTATACTTGGGATCTAAACTGGCTACCTATACTTGGGGGCGACTTATACTGGGGTCTAATCTGGATACCTATACTGGGAGTGGCAAATCTGGCAAACTATATGGGAGGGGGCTACCTATACTTGGGTGGGTAATCTGGCTACCTATATTTGGCGGGCTCCCTATACTGGGGGCTAATCTGGCTAACTATTTACAGTCTACCATTACTTGGTGTGGGGGGGGGGGGAATCGGGCTACCTATACTGGGGTGCTACATATACCGGGGGCTAATCTGGCTACCTAACTGGGGGGATAATCTGGATACCTACTCTTGGGCCTCTCTGGCTACCTATACTTGAGGTACCTCTAGCTACTTACACTATGTCTACCTGTACTGAGGGCTACCTAATACTGGTGGGTATCACTATACGTGGGGGCTACCTGGAGCACAAGGGTATTTTATTTATACGTGGGGGCTACCTGGAGCACAAGGGTATTTTATTTGGGGAAGATAACAAGCTTCCCTCTCCACAGCAAAGTACCAGAAAAGAGCCAGGCTGACTGAGATAAAATGTATTATAGCAGACACATTTATTATTATGTTGGAATGCTTGCAATGCAGGGTCAGAATGTAGACTACATAATAAACACAGAGCAGTGAGTAAATGGAATTTGATTTTGTGGCTGACAATCCCACTTTAAAGCTCTGTCTGTTGCCGGCTGATAAGTAATTCAGGCATTATACTATGCCATCGCTATGCAAAACCACAGTGATCCAGAACAATAAACCATGCCTTTTATAATACAGATGACAGCATTGTTTGAAGGTAAAATGCTAACTGTGTCTGGGAGCTAAACTTTGATTCAGGAGGAAGGCAGCTGATGTCACTTTAGGTATTCGAATAATAATACGCTAAAACAATCCTAGCTTTTGCAACAGCTTAACAAAGCTCAGCGGGTTAATCATATGTTTATATAGCACTTTACAAGCGACCGCCACCTTTTCTTCCCTTACAGTAGTCATTACAGTAATTTATGGCGGCTACATTTTAGGTAAATAACACATTATTTTATAGCAGCTAAACTTAGAACGGTTATACTCTCGGATGGCAGCAATAATGCTGATGTAACACTTAAAGTAAACCAGAGACTAAGACACAGAACTAATCGATACTTATTAGCCCAGGTAACTGGCTCAGGCGTGCCAGTCCGGGTCCACTGAGCATGCGCGGGAGGTCCATGCATGTGCAGAAGACCCAGACTGGACCCAACTAAGCCTGTTAGCGGGGCTGGTCATGGCTGAACGGCAGACCACGGGAGGACATCGAGGGACTCGCACGTGCTTATGGGGCTGGAGGAAGCCCCAGGTAAGTATCGATTAGTTCTATGTCTTTAGTCTCTGGTACACGTTAAGTCAGAAACTTTATCCAGACAAAGTTCATGAACAGGATGCTCGTGGTCATTTGAATTCAGGGGAAATAAAGTTTCCGCATTCGAAAAACGGAAATTGGATTTCTGTGAAAATACCACATTACTGTAACTCAGTAATTTTAGCCCAATCACAAAACTCGGAAGCATTGGACCAATCAGAGAATGCAGAGTCAATTCGGCAATATTTGGCCAATCAGAGAATGCAAAAAATGACCAAAAAGACTACTCAGAAATCGGAAATCCACGGAATCGATAATCGGCATTGGCAGAAATTGGTATTTTCGTTGAATCGGAAATCATTATTTATGATCATCCCTATTCATGAACATGAAGGTGAGAATCCAGAGAACCAGTGTGGACCAAGGATCAGATAACTAACCCATTACGTATTTATGGATTATTATTGTAACGAATGGTGTCAGCAAACAGAGAGTATCTGATTATTGATGATCTGCAGTATCACCAACAATACAGATGTATACCTGATTATGGATGATCTGCAGAATCACCAATAATACAAGTATGACTAACCTCTGGACACCTAATGAGTGTAAGTGCTTGGTGCAACTGTAAGGCTATCTCCCGTGGAGCGAGAGACACAGATACTACTGCAGCCAGTGACCACCTGAGGGACAGGTGGCCTCTGACTGTGCAGGAACTATCTCGTTAAGAGGAGGAGATAGAAATAATCTTGCAGCCAGTGATTCCCTGATGGACTGGAAATCAGACTGTACTGCAGCCAAGGATTCCTAGATGGATTGGGAATCGGACTGTACTGCAGCCAGTGGACTCCTATGGGGTAGAGGCCACTGGCTGGACTGCAGGAAGGACTCTCGGAGGAGCAGAGGGTCCTTGCAGCTAACTGACACCTGGTGGATTAGTGTCACGGGTAGTACAGACAGACTGATCACTCGAGGGATGAGTGACAGTCAGAAGGGTCAGACAGGCCAGGTCGTCAACACACGAGCAGATTAGGTACAGAGACAGAAGGCTGATTCGGTAACCGGGTACAGGCAAGGTTGGCAACTGGTAGACAGATAGGCAGAGGTACCGAATCAGAAAGCAAGAGAGAGGTCAACAGAGTCAGAGGTCATAACAGATATCAAGCACAATCCTAGTCTGAGGTGTGAGGTCCTTGGTCTCGACACCCGGGAACTAGTCTAAAGAATAACACAGTATCCTATGCTTGGGTGTGAGGTCCTTGGTCTCAACACCCTGGAACTGGTCTAAAGTATAACACAGTAATGACACAGTAATCCTATGCTTGGGTGTGAGGTTCTTGGTCTCAACACCCTGGAACTGGTCTAATGTATAACACAGTAATAACACAGTAATCCTATGCTTGGGTGTGAGGTCCTTGGTCTCAACACCCTGGAACTGATCTAAAGTATAACACAGTGATGACAAAGTAAACATCAAGAGCGGAATCTGGCTAAGTGTGAATTCCCAGTTCCAACTGGTTCTAACACACTGTAGGATCTGACTGAGGTCTGAGTGCTCACACGTAAGTATTCGCAACGGCAGACAACCAGCAACTGACAAGCAAGATCTATATATACTACAAGCTCCGCAGCGCCGCCCCCAGCCACTCAGCCAATCAGGAGCTCCGCTGGGATCAGCTGATCGTCCTGATCAGCTGATACCTCTCCTGCTGGCATAAAGGTCCTGTATTCTGGCGCGCGCGCGCGTAGCTCTCCATCTGTGTGCACTAGAAGGCCCAGGCAAACCAGACGCATGTTGCTGTGCAGAAACCGCCGGTCTGAACGCGGAGACAGCCGCCCCGCCGCCAGACCGCGCGGCGGCATCTCCGCTATTTATTACAATTATAAAGTAATTTGTATATTCTTATAGTTTGACCATTACAGATGGGTAGAGCTACTTATCCTTTCTTACTTCCTCGTTTACATGTGTCTCCAGGCCCTGATGATTACAGGTGGGCCGAACGGTTCGCCGGCGAACGGTTCCAGGCGAACATCGGGTGATTCGCCTCGCCGGCGAAGGCGAACTTTCCCGGAAGTTCGATTCGCCCCATAATGCTCTATGAGGGTCAACTTTGACCCTCTGCATCACAGTCAGCAGGCGTATTGTAGCCAATCAGGCTACGCTAAGCCCTGGAGCCCCCCCCCCCCTTATATAAGGCAGGCTCCGGCGGCCATTAGCCTCACTCGTGTGCCTGCTAGAGACAGAATAGGGACAGCTGCTGCAGACTTGTTCTCCTAAGGACAGATTAGTCAGGCTCTTGCCTTCTTAGCTTGCTTAGCTGGATCTTATTGCTATAATAGCGCCCCAGAAAAGCTCTTTTCAGAGCTCATCCTGCTGTGATCAATTTTTTTTTCTGTGTTTGAAACTGACACTTGTGGTGTTTAGACAGCATTGCTAATTCATACTGTGTGTCCCACTGCCAGTAGCAGCAGCAGCACATTCAGTGACTACTACCTGTGTGTGTGATACACTTGTGTTGTTTAGACAGCATTGCTAATTCATACTGTGTGTCCCACTGGCACTGCCAGCAGCAGCAGCACATTCAGTGACTACTACCTGTGTGTGTGATACACTTGTGTTGCTTAGACAGCATTGCTAATTCATACTGTGCGTCCCACTGCCAGCAGCAGCAGCACATTCAGTGACTACTACCTGTGTGTGTGTGATACACTTGTGTTGCTTAGACAGCATTGCTAATTCATACTGTGTGTCCCACTGCCAGCAGCAGCACATTCAGTGACTACTACCTGTGTGTGTGATACACTTGTGTTGTTTAGACAGCATTGCTAATTCATACTGTGTGTCCCACTGGCACTGCCAGCAGCAGCAGCAGCACATTCAGTGACTACTACCTGTGTGTGTGATACACTTGTGTTGCTTAGACAGCATTGCTAATTCATAATGTGTGTGTACCACTGCCAGCAGCCCACTAGCATTCAGCAGCACATTCAGTGACACCTGTGTGTGTGGCAGGGAGCTGCACATTGTACTACCTACCCAGTACTGCATTTACCTACTACTAGTACCTGTTGTGTTTAGTTAACCCACCTCATCACTGCATACACCTACGTTTGTGTTGAATGAACCCACCTCGCTGCACATAACTACCTTTTGTGTTGAGTGAACTTGCGTCAATGCATATAACTACCTTTTAAGTTGAGTGAACTCACCTCACTGCATATCTACCTTTTCTGTAGAGTGAACTCACCTCACTGCATATATAACTACTTTTGGGTTGAGTGAACTCACCTTACTGCACATAGCTACCTTCTGTGTTCAGTGAACTCACCTCACTGCATATATAACTACCTTTGGGTTGAGTGAACTCACCTCACTGCACATAGCTTTTTAACAGTGCCATGGAAAGTTGAGAAGGAAGTCATACATTACCTGACATCACTGAGTGAGGAAGAGCAATCTCGCCATGTTGCGCAGTAGTCCAGCACGGCCGTCACAACACACAACAAACAGCTATTTGCGGTGCGTTACACAGTGAGTTTGGTGTGTCAGTGTGAAGCAGTACTCTAATTACACTCCCTGATTGATGTATACACATGCAAGATGTTTTAAAGCACGTTAGGCCTGCAATTTAGCATTCAATGTGATTATTGCCCTTAAAACGCTGCTTTGCGTCACATCCAGATTTTTCCCCGGGACTTTTGGCATGTATTCCACTCCGCCATGCCCCCCTCCAGGTGTTAGACACCTTGAAACATCTTTTCCATCACTTTTGTGGCCAGCATAATTTTTTCTATTTTTCAAAGTTCGCCTCCCCATTGAAGTCTATTGAGGTTCGCGAACTTTTCCACAAACCGAACCTTCCGCGGAAGTTCGCGAACCTAAAATCAGAGGTTCGGCCCATCTCTACTGATGAGTCACTGAGCATGACGAAACGCTTAGGTTGTCTGTGACTCTTGCTTCATCACTGGTTCCCATTTCCCTACTCTTCTTCTGAAATCTTCTTTGGCACCTGACCATTCAGCTCAAATCATTTCAGCTTCAGCACTGGTCTGAAGGTCTAGAGCTCTGTGGCAGCTGATTTTGGCGCATCACTGTGCCGATTATGTTGGCATCAGTGCTGCAAGGCTGATTTTCAGCTAGACAGCGCACATATCAAAAGAAAGGGTAATTCCGTAATAAGGGTAATAAGACCACAGTAATGTGCTCGATACTGGGTAAGGATGGTGGACTGAAGTACACTTAGGAATTTTGTCTCAAAGTCCACCCGGGTGAGGACGCATGTGGCCTATCACCAACTCACAGGCACTCGCTTCCCTAACCTCTGATTGGAGCAGAAAGCAGGGCAGAAGTGCTGGTACAGTGTGGCATACCAGGCCTGGATGGCAAACTGTGTACATTATGAATGTATTCATTGTTTAGGAAGCATTAACCTATCTCAGACTGCAAGGCTCTGTTTCCTTAAAGGAAACCTGAGACAGAGTGATATACAAAGTCATTCAGTCTGGGGCGTACTGCACTGGCACACGCAGGCGTAGAATGCTCCCGGTGATGGGAGTGCGATGGGGGAGGAGCGCACAACCAGACTGGCCCCTACTGAAGGACTTATGGGCCGAATAGCAGAGGATTCAGGCTGGGCAAGAAGATGGCGAAGGGGCAATCAGCATGGAGGGAGCTAGAGGAAGCCCCAAGTATTAATCATTTTTTATATTCCCCATCTCAGGAACACGTTAAGGACCAGAACCTTGTTTTAAATGCGGCAGTTCTGTGATCATTGTGGGGTTAGGTTATAGTGTACCCAAGACAAAACCTGCAAGCAAAACCAGATGCTTACCTACAGGGCCGGCCCTAGACTCTTTGCCGCCTGAGGCAAGTTTTGAAAAAATTGCCGCCTGCCGCCCCCCCCCCCCCCCCGGGGGGGGCCGCCGAGCTGGAGAGGTAACTGACGTCACTTCCTGCAACGCCGGCCACGTACAATACAGTGGGCGGCTTTGCAGGAAGTGACGTCAGTGGAGCGCACGTTGGAACGAAGAAGGTGAGTGATCCCCCGCCCGTGCCTCTTACTGTCTGTCGCAAGCTTACGCTACATTTAAAGGTAGAGGGTAGCGCAGATCGGGGACCCAGGCGAGGAAGGGGGGGGTCCGACCCCCCTCCCCACAGCTAGGCCCAATACCCCCGTCCTGCCAGCTACCCCTCCAGCTCGGCGGCCGCCACCCCCGCACCCACGGACGGGCGGATGCCGCCCCTAGAACTTTGCTGCCTGAGGCAAAAGTTTCACCCCGCCTCATGAGCGGGCCGGCCCTGCTTACCTAGGTAGAGAGAGGTCTCGGGATAGCAGGCACAGTAGAGCCATGCCCATGCATAGAGACGAGTGCAGCTACGAGCTTCCAGTGGGTTCTGAGGAGCAGCAGTAGGGGCGAGTGGCGGACGGGAAGACTCTACCTGTAAAAACAGAACAATTCCATTAATCCGATTGAATTAAATACTGTAATGGATTGCGGAGACACTGCCGCGCGGTCTGACAGCGAGGCGGCTGGTTCTACGTTCAGACCGGCGGTTTCTCTGCAGCAGCATGCGTCTGGTTTGTCTGAGCCTAGTAGTGCACACAGATGGAGAGCTACGCGCGCTAACAGGCAGGCCCTTTATGCCAATAGGAGAGGGATCAGCTGATGAGGACGATCAGCTGATCCCAGCGCAGTAGGTGATTGGCTGAATGGGACTGGGCGGCGCTGAGGAGCGCTCTGCTATATATACTTGTTGCTTGTCAGTTGCTGGTTATCTGCCGTTGCGAATGCTTATGTGTTAGCACTCAGACCATAGTCAGATCCCTCAGTGTGTTAGAACCAGGTGGACCTGGGAATTCACACTTAGCCAGATTACTGTGTTATTACTGTGTTATTCTTTAGACCAGTTCCAGGGTGTTGAGACCACGGACCTCACACCCAAGATTAGGGATACTGTGTCATTGCTGTGTTATTCTTTAGACCAGTTCCAGGGTGTAGAGACCACGGACCTCACACCCAAGATTAGGGATACTGTGTCATTGCTGTGTTATTCTTTAGACCAGTTCCTGAATGTTGAGACCACGGACCTCACACTCTAGACTAGGCCTCTGCTTGATATTTGTTATGACCTATTGCTCTCTTGACCCTTCTCCTGCTCTCTGATTCGGTACCTTTGCATATCTGATTACCTGTTGACAACCCTGCCTGTCCCTGGTTACCGAATCAGCCTTCTGTCTCTGTACCTTATCTGCTCGTGTGTTGCCGACCCGGCCTGGCCGACCCTTCTACCTGTGACACCCCCCGATGGGGTGCCCAGTAGTTGCAGGGACTCCCTGTCCCTCAGAGGGACCTCTCTGCAATCCAGTTAGAGACTCTATCCCATAGGAGTCCTTTGACTGCAGTAGAGTCTGACTCCCAGCAGTTCAGGGAATCACTGGCTCTCTGGTTATCTCCAACCCTAACTAGGAGATACCCGTTATACGGTCTAGGGTCACCTGCTCCTGACGTGATCCAGGCTCATATACTGTTGCACCAAACACTTACACTTCATCAGGTGTCCAGAGGTTAGTTATATTTGTATTATTGGTGATTCTGCAGATCATCAATAATCAGGTATATATCTGTATTCTTGGTGATACTGCAGATCACCAGTAATCAGATTCTCTCTGTGTGCTGACACCGATCGTTACAGATACCAGTATTTCATACGTTAGTGGGCATGACTGATCGTTTAGGATCCAATTTGCCCCACAGGGAGTACGTCACTGAGTGGTGAGTGGCACTATGCATATGACCCTGTCGCCGCACTCTGCTGCAGGGTCATCCGTTTGTCAATTTTTGCGTTGCGATTGGATGCGGCCAAAGTATCACATCTCCACCGCAAGGCAAAAAATAAATGTAAAACCGCCCTGAGTCATAGCTTCACCTATACATCTCCATCCCCAGGAGGTGATGCAGTTCGATACAGTACTGTTTTTGCTTGCGTATGACCAAGAAGGGAGCAGAGCTCTCCCCACCCTCTCTAGCTTCTAATCTATAAGACTCTGCGGGAAGCAAAATGATGAATTTTTTTGAACAGTCTCTTCCTTTGTACATGTTATTACAACGTCCTATGACTCATGTCAGCAAACCACATCACAAAGCTGCTATGCTGAAAAACGATTCAGTTACACATCGGAGATGAGATTTTTGGGAGAATAGCAGAAGCAGGGGGGAGAGGGGGGGACTCTCCTTTGAAACAGAAATGCTGATCTCTATCTAACATGTCAGTTACTTAGTGAAATTTTAATAGGTCTGATAGTATCAACTAAAAGGTTGTCTGCAGGTGGTTTGTACTGAATGAGAAGTGCATGGCCACTGTGACATCCATCTCAGAGACACTCACAAACATTTAAAGGGGAATTTTATCAACATCATTACTACTGGTAAGCATGAGAAAAAAAACCTGGACAGCACCAACTGCTCTTATCTATAAACACATCCTCTAGCAATGTGATAGGCTAAAAGGTTGGGGGTTTTTATATCATATTTGCACTGAGAAAGATACGGTCACTTTCTGCTTTCTGTGACCTTACATCTTCTGCTGCCTTCTGTCACCTTCCCCTTCTGTTTTCTTCTGCCTTCTGTCACCTTCTTCCTTCTTTTGTCACCTTTCTTCCTCTGTCTCCTTCTTCTGCCTTCTACTGTCACTTTTGGCCTTCTGTCACCTTCAGCTTCTGCTTTCTTCTGTCGTTTTCTGCCTTTTTCTGTCACCTTTATCATTTGTCTTCTGTCACCTTCTGCCTTATTCTGTCACCTTTCTCTTTCTTCTGTCTCCTCCACCTTCTGCCTTCTTCTGTCGTTTTTGGCCTTCTGTCACCTTTAACTTTCTTCTGTTATCTTCTGTCTTCTTTTGTCATCCTCTACCTTCTCTCTTGCCTTCACCTTCTGTGTCACCTTCCGCTTTTTCTGTCACCTTGAGCCTTCTTCTGACACCTTCACCTTCCATCTTCTTCTGTCACCTTCTGCCTTCTTTTGGATCCTTCACCATTTGTTTTCTTCTGTTACTTTTGGTCTTCTGTAACCTTCAGCTTTTCCTTTCTTCTGCCATCTTCTGCATTCTTTTTTCACTTTCGCCTTCTGACATCACCTTCTGTCATCCTCTGTCCCCTTCTGCCTGCACTCTCACCTTCACCTTCTACCTTCTTCTGTCACTTTCACCTTCTGTCTTCTTCTGTCACCTTCTGTCATCTTCTCCCTTCTCTCCCACCTTCATCCTCTGCTTTCCATTCCACAGTCCTTGATATTAGGGTTTGTTTTTTGTTTGTTGTGCTGCTCCTGCCCTGTAGAGCTCCTTACCACATTGAAGTCAGGACAGCTCCATTCCTAAAGTTGTGATATGCCAGACTGAACAGGTGGGTCTCTATCCAATGACATGCAGCTCTCACCTCTATGATAAAATCCAACCTGACACTCATTACAGAACATATACATGGTATGTGCTTAGAGTCCTATAGAAGAAAAAGCACTTCCCTAATACCTTGTAACACAGATGGATTAACACAACAGTTCCCATGAACTTGGGAGAAGGAATTCTTGTGCAGGAAAATTAGCAGCTCTGTAGGCTAGTAAACCAAGTGTTAAAGGCCAACTGACAATGCGTAATGTGTGCTCACCCAGGGTGCAGAGTCTAAGGAGACTCTGATTTTTACCAGAGCAATCCACAAGGGGTGATGGGCTGGTATCTATTGGCAATTTACTCTTTGCTGCTGGGGATTCCAATGCTACAGCTTCCAGGATTGTCCAGCTGAAAGCAGTAGTGTTGCTCATTACAAGCTCATGATCATGGGTAACCCGTGATCACGAGCTGTTTTTGCTGATCACGAGGTCAGATTCCGAATTTGTGAACGCCTCTCGATCAAGGATTCAGTTCCGAATGCACCCGTGATCGTGGTGCCAATCCGTCTCGTGATCACGGATTTAGCCGTGATCACAGGCTGTGATTATTACCTGAAAACCCGCTGACTTTAACGGTTAATAGCAAAGCCCCTTTACATGCTAGAAACACCAAATTTGCAGGATATGTTAAGTAGAACAGTGGGAACAAGAGGAAAAACATTTTCAAAAAGACCTTATAGTTTTTGAGAAAATCGATTTTAAAGCTTCAAAATAAAAAAGTATACATTTAAATGCGGTAAATGACAGTTAATGTATTTACCGCATTTACATGTATACTTTTTTCCTTTGAAACTTCCTTTGAAACTAAAATCGATTTTCTCAAAAACTATAAAGTCTTTTTTGAAAAAAAAAATTCCTCTGGTTCCCATTGTTCTATTTGGTGTTTCTAGCATGTAAGTGGGCTTTGCTATTAACCGCTAAAGTCGGCAGGTTTTTAATTATAAATACTTTTTTCATTTGAAAATTTAAAATCAATCTTCTCAAAAACTAAAAGTTCTTTTTGATTTTTTTTTACGTTGTAGCAACTTCTCACCTTTATAATCCATGCAATAGGGCTTTGCTATTAACGTTAAAGTCAAATCCCTGATCATGGCCGTGATTCTACATGCAATCACGGCTAAAATCCAAGTTGAATTCAGAATTCCGTTTCAAATCCAGGTCACGATCATGACGTATCCGTAATTCCGGAATTCAATGCTACCGTGGCCGGATTTACTCGAATTCGTGATCGGGGGTTTCCGAGCAACACTGGAAAGCAGATGGAACAGGGGAAAATTCTGAGGAAGAAGACTACAAAAAGTCAGGCAGATAATCTATACTAAGGACTATCTAAGGTCAATAGCAGACATTTGATAGATAGAGTAGAGTTAGAGTTCAAGCCATAAACCTAGACCACAATATGGAAGTTAGTCAGAGATAGTCCAGTGGACTGGAATGCTGAACATAGGGCAACAGCAACATACGCATCAGATCTCACAACACCATGTGTCTGTCAAATGTACAGGGCTGGATTTCTAGTAAGGCCAAAATGGCCTGGGCTCTGGGTGGCTGCTGCCTGATGGGGCACCTGGAGAGGGACTGCTGGATATGAAAGACGAAGCTGCAAATGGGGAGCAACACATGAAAGAGGGGAACTGCTGCTCAAGGGAGCTGTACATGAAAGAGAACGGCAGCTGTTCATTGATGTTACACATGGAAGAGGGGGCTGCAAATTGATTTGGGAGAGTGGCTTCTGTACCTAAAAGGGGAGCCTCAAGAAAGATGAATTAGGGGTGGAAAAAGTGTAAATCCGGCCTTGCAAACGTTCAGTGAAATGCCTCTCTTGGTTTAATGCAACAGGATAAAAAAGAGTGCCTTGGTGCTCAATTCCTGGCTCCGAACATAGCGTGGCACTTGATTTGGCCTGATGAAGTGGGCAGAGACCCTCAAAACGCTTTGCCAGTGCTATTAAAGATTATTCATTTATATATGAATTTGTCTTCATTGAGGCAAGCCACCTCAAACCTTATTTATTTTATAGATTTTAACTCATTTTATTATCATTTTCATCCTGTTTGTGCATTTAAAGGACACCCAGAGTGAAAATAAACTAATGAAATTAACAATTGTATCTTTTCTTCTTCTAAAAATGACTTTTTAAGATATCCCACAGTTTTATTTTATATTTAAATCTATTTTTTATGGTTTTACTGTTTAGTTGTTTTTGCTCAATGACACATTCATTGAAGTATGCTAGAACTAAAATCTATGAACTATTGACCCTTTTTATCTCTTTCCTGCTCTCAGAAGGCATTTTCTGCTAGGAAAGTGTTTTTTTTATAGTTGTAATTTCTTATGGGTACTTAGACACAAATCTCTGAATTATGAGATTCAGCACATGTGCCATGCAGGGTACATGTGTCAACTTTCTCAAGGGGGCAAGGTCCAGCAGCTAAGACTGACTGACAGGGCTGTATATGCAACACAAGTGTCTGTGGGACAACAACATTAGCTCTCAAAAGAGCTGTTGAGGATGAGGAGTGCTTTTTAGCAATAAGTATCAGCAAGAAAGAGAAACCTAACAAGCCTAACTAAGCCTTCCCTATGTCTCTGCAGCACCTCTCCCTTCTCTAATTACTGCAGCCACATGAGTGAGTGAAATGGCTGACGCTGCCTGCTTTTTATAAGGGGGGGTGGGGCTCCAGGAGGGAGTGTAGCCTGATTGGCTACCCTGTGCCTGCTGACTGTGATGTAAAGGGTCAAAGTTGGCCCTAATGACGTAGTATAGGGGGCGGGTCGAACACCACGTGTGCGAACCGTTCGGGCCATCTCTAACCAGGACCCCCAAGTGGAGTCGGGTTTATTGATCTCCACATGCCTGCATTGGTTGGTTGCTCCATTGCAACCTCCGTTTGTGAGTGCCCCTTTTATATCATTTCTTATTTCATCTATTGAGTGTAACGTACTGCACCATTTGAGCTCCCTTTGTCTCTGTGTTTTTTTTTTAGTTAAGGGTGACAACTCCTCCCCTCCTTTATCTTCCTTGGTTTAGTTCACCTTACCTTGGAAAGTGTGGAAAGTGAAGTGCCACAAAAATGCACAGTGCTTCACACCAGTGTATATGCAAAAATGGAAGTTATTTCATAATATGTGTGGCTTTGGGTAAATGTAAGGCATGAGGACACTGGAAAGTTTATTTGCGCATTAAATAAACACAATCAAAAAGGAATTCAATTGTAAGGCTTGGTGGTGTATTCTCCACAGTCAGCATGCAACGCATGAGCTGGCGTGGAGGAGGTACACACACTAGCACCAGGAAACAGGCTATCCCTAGTATAGTGGAGTGGAGGACTGAGTCCAATAGGAGTTTGTGGCACACAGAGCCGGTGCAGATCTGACAGCCACAAACAATGCTTTCGTTATAACGTCTCAGCGCAAAGTAGCGCTGAGCGCACAAACCAGAACTGAGGAGATCAGGACAGGTAGACAGAATGAACGCTTGCTAGCTAGCGGCTACTTAGCGACAGCAAGCGTCCAAAACCAGACAGACTGGAATGAGGCAGCCAATGCGCTGCGGCGATGGCGTGCCTCACAAAGACAGGACAGGACAGTCAGGAAACAGCAGGATCAAGATAGATGAACATAACACAGATAAATATACAATAAGTATGTTTTCCTAGCGTATTACAATTACAGCTATCAATGAAACTATTTGTAACGTCTGACTAACATATGTATATATCGGCAATGAACCGATATATGACATAAGCAGGAACGCTGACTAGGACTGGAGTAATACAGGGAACAGGACTCAGAAGGATTCGCTATCTCTTCGCAGAGATGAACGCAATCCACAAACGGTAACAGGACAGGATTCAGAAGGATTCGTTATCTCCTCGCAGAGATGAACGCAATCCACAAACAGTAACAGAACAGGATTCAGAAGGATTCGTTATCTCTTCGCAGAGATGAACGCAATCCACAAACGGTAACAGGACAGGATTCAGAAGGATTTGTTATCTCCTCGCAGAGATGAACGCAATCCACAAACGGTAACCAGGAGCAGGGTAACTACCTCAGCACGGGTGGTCACGGTACGCGCAACCTACCAAAACGTGCTGGAATGCTGACTAACTGCACACAGGATATAAACAGTTCGTGTACGTATACATCAGCGACACTGATGTATCAACGTAACACAAATACAAGGAAAATAATAAACGTGCTGGTATGCATATATATGGGCAATGAACCAATATATGATGCAAAGACCAGCAAAGTATCTTTATAACAAGAAACACGATCGGGGGCTAAAGCGACAGCAAGACTGGCTTACACTGAAGCTATGAAAACCCAAGGAAACCCTGCAGGAAGCAGATCTTTATACTGAGGTCATCCAATGGGAGCAGACATGCAGATTCCCACACAGGTGAATGATAATCAGTCACAAGCTGACAGCAGGGAAAGACAGACAAAGCTATGCAGCTTGCATGGAAATAGATCAGAACTGCCTGAGCTGCAGCACTACTACTTCCAGCAATAGCTGCTGCAGCAGCGATCATTACAGTACCCCCACCCTTAAAAGCGGATTCCAGACGCTTTTCAAAACTGAAATTCCCAACAAAACAGTCTGACTGATAATTCATGATGACCGGGACAGCCCGGCAAGACCGAATTCCAGAATCAGTCCCCACAAGACTGGACCCATCAGAACCAGAACCTACAGAACCATGCCCATCAGTACTACAAGCCCCAGTGTGACACCCATCAGAACCATGATTTCCAGAAGAAAGCCCTCCGAAATTCCCTGAGCGATACCCACCGCCTTCCAGGAACCGTTCAGAAACGCCAAAGCCTTTGCAATGCCCACCGGTACTGTCTTTACCAACACAAAACCCACTGTTGAACCAGTCCAAGGCACCAGGACAAGTTTTCTCAGAGACCTCCCAGAACACCTTGAAGCTCCAAAGAGATCCCCATAGGTCAGAATGCCCCTTAGGCTCACATGGAGAACTATCAAGAACCCCTATGGAACCTAGGGCAATTCCCGAGTCAGGGCCACAAGGACAAACATCAATATCAGGGCTTTCAGGGACCAGAACCATCTCTGGGCATGCAGGCAGACTGGCAACATCAGAACGTGTTCCCACTAAGGAAGCATCAGAGCACGCTAACACCTTAGACACACTTGGGCATTCTGGCACACAAAGAACATCTGGGCACACCGGCACAAGAGAAACCTCTGGGCATGTCAAGGAACTGTGAGCCTCAGGGTCAGCCAAGACAGGACCAAAACCAGGACTGGCCAAAAAAAAATCATCATGACTAAACTTCGCAACTACTGGACTTTTACACGAGAATGCTGGATCAGACTTAGATGTCGCTGATTCCAGCAAAGTCAGTAACAAATCAGATTCAGGGGCACTAACAAGACAGGACAAATCTTCTGATGTATGCACTGAACCAGATAGGGACTCCACAACTACCTCTGGACTGGACAGAGACTCATCTAATACACTGGATTGGAGCTCATGAGGCGCTGCAGAACAAGTCAGTATTGCAGCAGCCCCCACTGGACTAGGCAAAACTGAGGAATTCCCTGGACAGGAAGGGGACTCTGGAACCTCTGCCACAGCGGCCAGAGAACCAGAATCTTTCAGGATACAGGGCTGGGTTTCAGGAACACTCATCAGACCGGACTGAAATTCTGAGATTTCTATTATTTTGACCAGAGAATCAGAATTATCCATGTTACAGGGCAAGACTTCTGAAACATTCAGAGGACAGGGCAAGGTATCTAACACACTTGCTGACGAGGACAATATTTCAATGGCTTCTGCTTTGCTGGGCAGAAATTCATCAAGTTTTATTAGAGCAGACTGTAATTCCAAAACAGCTGCTAGACAAGTGAATATTACTGCAACACCAACTGAGGTAAGCAGTGCCTCAGACCCTTCTGCTAGAGGGTTTGAAATATCCAAAGTACTGGGTGAAGCATAAGACTCTGCGACCACAGCTTCACTGGACAGGATCACTGAACAGTCCATATTGCAGGGCAAAACCATGGAAGCACCTGCTGGACAGCATAATGATTCTGTGACCTGAGTTTCATTGGAGAGATCTACTGCACAATTCATGGTACAGGGCAAATTTATTGGAACATTTTCTGAACAAGGTAATAATTCTGCGATTTCAGGTTCACAGAGCAGATGCTCTGAGCTATTCACGAAACTAGAGCGAGGTGTAGAAACAGGAAGATCAAGACACAATGTTTGCGCATCTGAATCACCATTCATTTGTAAAATTGGAAAATTCAGATGCTGGGGTTCTGAGGTGTCTAGACAGGATTGCTGGGACTCGGAAACTGATGTAGTGCATCTATTGGCATCTGCTGGATCAGACAGGAGTTGAACTTTATTAACACAGGTAATTTCTGCAGAAGTGTTTGCAGAGACAGGCAAGATTTTTCTGGTGTCTGTTTCACTGAACAAAGAGTCATGAGTACTGGCTAGGCTGGACTCGGAAGTCAGCAGGACCTCTGGATTCTCTGCTGAGAAATTTGCACAGGGCAAGGTTAAGAATGTATCAGTGGCTTCTGTTTTACTGGTAAGTAACACTGAGTTATCCATGGTACAGGGTGGAATTGCAGGAACTTCAATTTCACACAAAAAGAGCTCCGAATCACCTGCTGAATCAGCCAAAGGTGCTGAAGCAGGCGGGTCAGAACGCCAAATTTGCGAATTCGGAGTCACATAAAAATCATCCAAAATCAGTTCCCACACATCAATCAATGGAGCCACAAAGTCATACCCACACACACCAGTTTTTATTAGGTTATAGGCAGACTTAATGCATGCATTCAATACTAATTCACTTTTTGCACTGTAAAATTGACAAAATGAACTTGAATCATTCTTCCATTTATTGACCAGAGCTTCCATCTCTCCTTTCTCAAATGGAGGATTCCAAGCATACTTAACAGGCAGATCATGGTTTGCAGATATGATTGTAGCAGGGACATATATTGGGTTAATTAGCAGGTGATTGGCAGATTCCTTATTCCTAAGAATCTCCAATACCTGTAGCAAGTGCTGAACTGTAGTGTATGCAAACTTTCCTTGCTTCACAAATAAGTTGATTTGTTCAATACTCTGTAATATCTCCTCATAATCATACTCAGATAATTCTTTTAAACAAAAATCTTTATTTTCCCTAGCCAGGGAGGAAAGTTCATTAGTAGTTTCATAAGTCCATTTAACTCCCCTGAAAGACAATTGCATTTCATTATCTGTTAATGGCAGAATCTCATTATAGGTCTCAGTCGCTAAGGATAACGACTCTGCAGATCGGACACGTTTCTTAGAACGTTTGCGTTTGGCCTTAGACCCTGCTGTTTTCCCTGCTGTTCTTGGTGATTTATTCAAGGCTGCAGGAAAATTATCAGTAACACCTTCTGCTTGCTGAACATTTTTGCAAGCAATTGAAGGAGTAGCTGATTGACCTGCTGCCAGGAGTTCATTAAGAGGAAAAGGCAATGGATCTATGCGCAACCAGTTATGGATCACAAACGCTAGAAATTCCAGCGGTCTCTCTTTCAAATCGGAATGATTGAGAACATCAAATGCCCACTGGAATAATTCCCCTTTAAACAAAATATAACTTAGTTGGAGTGCCCAGGTTGAAACAGGAGTCGCTTGGAGATCAGGATTGGCCAGGAACCTGGCACATTCAGAGAAAAACTCATTTTCTGTTTCAGAGCTAAGTTCTTCAAATTTCTTAAAGGAACAGGAACCATAATTAACAGTGTCATACTTTCTGGGAATCCCCCCCACAATGGGGATTGGTAATGGGGTTTTCATAATGTAAGGCTTGGTGGTGTATTCTCCACAGTCAGCATGCAACGCATGAGCTGGCGTGGAGGAGGTACACACACTAGCACCAGGAAACAGGCTATCCCTAGTATAGTGGAGGGGAGGACTGAGTCCAATAGGAGTTTGTGGCACACAGAGCCGGTGCAGATCTGACAGCCACAAACAATGCTTTCGTTATAACGTCTCAGCGCAAAGTAGCGCTGAGCGCACAAACCAGAACTGAGGAGATCAGGACAGGTAGACAGAATGAACGCTTGCTAGCTAGCGGCTACTTAGCGACAGCAAGCGTCCAAAACCAGACAGACTGGAATGAGGCAGCCAATGCGCTGCGGCGATGGCGTGCCTCACAAAGACAGGACAGGACAGTCAGGAAACAGCAGGATCAAGATAGATGAACATAACACAGATAAATATACAATAAGTATGTTTTCCTAGCGTATTACAATTACAGCTATCAATGAAACTATTTGTAACGTCTGACTAACATATGTATATATCGGCAATGAACCGATATATGACATAAGCAGGAACGCTGACTAGGACTGGAGTAATACAGGGAACAGGACTCAGAAGGATTCGCTATCTCTTCGCAGAGATGAACGCAATCCACAAACGGTAACAGGACAGGATTCAGAAGGATTCGTTATCTCCTCGCAGAGATGAACGCAATCCACAAACAGTAACAGAACAGGATTCAGAAGGATTCGTTATCTCTTCGCAGAGATGAACGCAATCCACAAACGGTAACAGGACAGGATTCAGAAGGATTCGTTATCTCCTTGCAGAGATGAACGCAATCCACAAACGGTAACCAGGAGCAGGGTAACTACCTCAGCACGGGTGGTCACGGTACGCGCAACCTACCAAAACGTGCTGGAATGCTGACTAACTGCACACAGGATATAAACAGTTTGTGTACGTATACATCAGCGACACTGATGTATCAACGTAACACAAATACAAGGAAAATAATAAACGTGCTGGTATGCATATATATGGGCAATGAACCAATATATGATGCAAAGACCAGCAAAGTATCTTTATAACAAGAAACACGATCGGGGGCTAAAGCGACAGCAAGACTGGCTTACACTGAAGCTATGAAAACCCAAGGAAACCCTGCAGGAAGCAGATCTTTATACTGAGGTCATCCAATGGGAGCAGACATGCAGATTCCCACACAGGTGAATGATAATCAGTCACAAGCTGACAGCAGGGAAAGACAGACAAAGCTATGCAGCTTGCATGGAAATAGATCAGAACTGCCTGAGCTGCAGCACTACTACTTCCAGCAATAGCTGCTGCAGCAGCGATCATTACATCAATATTGAACTTTGAAGTGGTTTAAATTCCACTTTACCCGCAGCAGATGTCACATCCCATAAGCCATGCTGGCTGGTAAACAATGAGAAATGCTTAAAAATAAATGGGTTTTGAAAAGCACCATCAGATTGTGATAAGTTGAAAGTCGGAGGAAGTACCGCTTGTATGTACCTCATGTGGCATGCATTGTCCTTACATGTACCCCATATTACATGTACAACCAACCATAATGTACCCTAGCTTCCGGCACCAATCTCCTTTCAGCCCCACATTTAGTGTCCCATCTCCATGACTACAGCAGTGTCATCTGGCACCTGGCTACCTATACTAGGGAAGGTGGCTCATTGGTTACCTGAACTGAACTAAGACTAGGGGTACATTTGGCTTCCGGTACTGGGGAAGGGGGGTGAGGCACATTGGCGGCGTTCATCTGAAAAGGGCGCATGGAAAAAAGGGCGCCTAGGGTAGCCCATATATGACAAATTCAGCTACAAAAACGGCACCTGATGTAGCCCATATACTAACTTCGGCTGCAAAGGGCGCCTGGTGTAGCCCATATATGCCAAATTCGGCTACAAAGGGCACCTGGTGTAGCCCATATATGTCAAATTCGGCTACAAAGGGTGCCTGGTGTAGCCCATATATGGCAAATTTGGCTACAAAGGGTGCCTGGTGTAGCCAAAAAAGCTAGTTTTCGTTTATAAAAAGGATGCTGTTATAGGCAAAACTTGTTGGGCTATAAAGGGCTCTAGATATAGCTGAGAAAAGTGATTACTATGACCTAACTTCTCCCTACTCTCACACAGAACCCTCCCCTGATGGTGCCTAACCCTAACCCCCCTGGTGGTGCCTAACCCTAAGACAGCCCCTGGTGATTACTATGACCTGACTTCTCCCTACTCTCACTCAAAACCCACCCCTAGCCCTAAGACCCTCCATTTGGTGCCTAACCCTAAGACTCCCCTGGTGGTGCCTAAACCTAAGACCGCCCAGGTGGTGCCTAACCCTATGACCCAGGAGGTGGTGCCTAACCGTAAGACTCACCTGGTGGTGCCTAACCCTAAGACCCCACAGGTGGTGACTAACCCTAAGATTCCCCTGGTGGTGGCCTAACCCTATGACCTCCCAGGTGGTGGCCTAACCCTAAGACCCCCCAGGTGGTGCCTAACGCTAAGACCCCCCCCAGGTGGTGCCTAACCCTAAGACCCCCCCCCCAGGTGGTGCCTAACCCTAAGAACCCCCAGGTGGTGCCTAACCCTAAGACTCCCCTAGTGGTGCCTAGCCCTAAGACTCCCACAGGTGGTGCCTAACTCTGAGACCCCCAGGTGGTGCCTAACCCTATGTCCCTGCCTGGTGGTGCCTAACCCTAACCCCCCTAGTGGTGCCTGACCCTAAGACAACCCCCCCCCCGGTTGTGATGCCTAATCCTAACCCCCCTGCACCCCCAAATCACAAATCCCAGCTATAAAAGGGTGCCCTTTTGTAGCAGAATCAAAAACCTTGTAACCGAAAACCTTGTAGCTGAATAAAAAATATGGGCTACAAAGGGGGGCCCTACTGTAGCCGAAAACCTTGTAGCCGAATACAAAATATGGGCTACAAAGGGACGCCCGTTTGTAGCCTATACCAAAACTTGGGCGCCCTTTTCACCACCTTGTAGCTGATATTTGCAGAAATAACATTGATGTCTATGGAGGCGCCCTTTTCATACAGGCAGCTCAGGCACCCTTTTCAACTGATCCCCATTGGCTACCTATACTGGTCCAGCCCCCTGACACATTTAAGAACTGCTTGTGGGCTTGTGGCCCATGAATCACAAAGTTTGCCCAATACTAGGGAGACCTTCTGAATTAAAGTCTCTTTAAATGACAGGATTTGTCACTAAAGGACCCTGCAACATCAGATAGTAGACAACTTGGTGGGTCCTGATGGGAGCCCTAATTAAAGAAGGAAATAAACTAATAGGAACACGTTTTTAATTAGTGTATGACATCAAGTCAATGAAACTTCTAGGAGATTGATCTGGCCAGTTAAGTTAAAGAGGGTCTGTTAATCAGTTTCAGCTGCTGTGGGGTTGAAATTAACAACAGGTGCATTAGAGGGGCAACAATGAGACACCACCAGAACAGGAATGGTTTAACAGGCGGAAGACACTGACATCTTTCCCTCCTCATCAGTTTTATTCACTAGTTTTGCATTTGGCTACAGTCAGTGCCACTGCTGGAAGCATGAGGTGATACCTGGACCCTACAAAGGTTGCATTAGTAGTCCAACTCCTCCAGGATGACAAATCAATGCATGCCATTGCAAGAAGGTTTGCTGTGTCTCCCCACAGTCTTAAGGGCATAGGACAGATGACAACAGAAGGTCCTTAAAAGTCCACTGTCACGAAAAATGTAAAATACATTAGCATACATAAATAAAAAGTACATTTCTCCCAGAGTAAAATGTACTATAAATTACTTTTCTCCTAGGTTGCTGTCACTTACAGTAGGTAGTAGAAATCTGACAGAACTGACAGGTTTTGCAGTAGCCCATATCCTCATAGGGGATTCTCAGGGTTTTTATTATTTTCAAAAGCACTTACTGAAAGGCAGTTGATCAATCCAACTGCCACAGTAGTGTGCAAACATGCGGGGGAAGGGGGGCTGCATCTCTGTATAGATCCTCTTCAGGGAGTGCAATTGTAAGGAATAAACTAAATCCTGAGATTCCTCATGAAGAGATGCACTGGTAAAAAAAAACTGTCAGTTCCTTCAGATTTCTACTAACTACTATAAGTGACAGCAACATAGGAGTAAAGTAACTTACACTGTAGCTCATTTTACTCTGGAAGAAATACACTTCTTATTTGTATGTGTTTACATGTATTTTACATTTTACAATTTTTACAGTGGTCCTTTAATCCATCAGCAGGACCAGTATGTGCTCCTTTGGGCAAGAAGGAACAGGATGATCACTTGCAAGAGCCTTACAAAATGACTTCCAGTAGACCACTGGTGTACTCCCCAAACAATCAGAAAGACTTCATGAGGCAGGTCTTAGGACCCAATATCCTCTAGTGGGCCTTTTGCTCACTGCTCAGCACCATGAAGCTCAAATGGCATTTGCCATAGCATACCAGAGTTGGTGGATTCAATACTGGCACCCTGTCAGCTTTTCACAGTTAAAGTGAACCTTAAGTCAGAAAAAAAAAATTTACTCACGTGGGGCTTCTACCAGCCCCCTGCAGCAGTCCTGTGCCCTCGCAGCCACTCACTAATCCTCTGGTCTCCCGCTGCCAGCTAGTTTCGTTTTTGCCGACAGGCCCATCAGGACTGGCCACGCGTAGCTTTTCCTCATTCCCGACTGCAATTAGCGCTATTGCGGGCCGCAATGCGTACAAAAATACGCGTTGCCGCATATCTATGCGTTCGTAATGCGGCAACGCATATTTTTGTATGCGTTGCAGGCCGCAATAGCGCTAATTGCAGTCGGGAATGCGGAAAAAGCTACGTGTGGCCAGTCCTGTCGGCAAAAACGAAACTAGCTGGCAGCGGGGGACCAGAGGATTAGTGAGTGGCTGTGAGGGCACAGGACTGCTGCAGGGGGCTGGTAGAAGCCCCAGGTGAGTAAAAATCATTTTTTTTTCTGACTTAAGGTTCACTTTAAGAGCAAGTTGACCATGAGCACGTGTGACAAAAGTGAAAGGGTCTGGAGAAGCTGTGGAGGACATCCAGGGCTGATTCTAGACTTTTTGTTGCCTGAGGAAAACTTGTGAGGATGCGCCCCACCGATTTGGAATATTCGCACAGCACCCAACAATTTACTCTGCTTCATTTAATGTTCTCACATGACATGCTGCAGCTCAAAACAATAGCACACTGGCTGGCTGTGAGTTTGTGACAAACAAACTACTTACCCTCAGCCAGTCCATTCTTAAAGAGGAACTCCAGTGAAAATAATGTAGTAAAAAAAGTGCTTCATTTTTACCATAATTATGTATAAATTATTTAGTCAGTGTTTGCTCATTGTAAAATCTTTCCTCTCCCCGATTTACATTCTGACATTTATTACATGGTGACATTTTTACTGTGGGCAGGTTATGTAGCTGCTCCTAGCTGTTTTGGCTGTTAGAGACAGCTGTTACAGCTATTTCCTGTCTGTGAACATTGTTACATTGTGGCAGTTTGCCCAGAGTACCGCGGTACTCAGAGCTTCTTGTGGGAGGGGTTTCAGCACAAAATCAGTCATACAGCGCCCCCTGATGGTCTGTTTGTGAAAATCATTATATTTCTCATGTAAAAGGGGGTATCAGCTACTGATTGGGATAAAGTTCAATTCTAGGTTGGAGTTTCTCTTTAATCAGTCAGGACACCAGTGCCACCTCCTCCCTTCTGCTGTGCAAGTCAAATGAAACACTGCTGCTCTCCAGCCCACCCCCTCCTCCTCACTCACTGTCAGACTCCTCACACAACACAACAAGCCGCTTTTCTTCAGTGATGACCTCTTCACCTCGCTCTCCTCTCGCTTCTCCTCCTACTCTGACTGAATGTTGTTAGTGTAAACACCGTACACAAACATGCTGCCCCTGTAATCTCCACGCCTGATGCAAATGTTTCACCTTGCTTCATGAGAGAACCGGCTCTGAGGACATCATGCTGCCTGTAATATTGTTCAGCATGGCCAGTTTGATGATGTGACCTAGATATAATAGAATACCTTTGGGACATTATGTCTCAGTCTATCTGACACCGACAGGTTGCACTTCAGATTGTCCAAGAGGTCAGTGATGCTCTGGTCCAGATCTAGGAGAGATTGTCAGACATGCATAGAAGCAAGTGGGGGCTATACAAACTGCCAAGTACAATTCTGATTCATTGAGGTGAAATCTGGGCAAACCGGACTAACCTGATGCGTCCTTCTTTCACTTTTTTCCAGGGTATCTTCGGCCTTCTATTGGTTGAATATTTTAATTTCCTAGTCCACATCAGTAAAGATATCCAGTATTATTGTTTTCCCCCATTGAGAGTTGATGGGGACTTAATTTTTCTGAGCAGTGTATTTTACCTCACATCTCACTCCTCCTAGCATGACTGGAGCTTTATGTAACCCAGTGTAAAGCACAGCAGCTACTTTTCAATAATGTTTCTGTGAGACTGCTATTTTTTGAATGGATATTTAGCTCCTGGACCCTGGTCACAGACACACCCCTCGCGGGCCTGTGCAAATATCCTTCCCCAGATCTATTGAACAGACCCTTGGTGTGCTATGAATGTTTCAAGTCACGTTTTTAATGCAGAAAGTGTTTAAAGAATAACTATGTTCTCATCTAAGGAATGGAATAATGGCAGTTATCTCAAGGCCTGACACAAAAACTCCATATTCAGCAGAACAAAAGATAATCAGGTGTAGAAAGGAGAGAGATTATTAAAGTCTGCTACTCAATCCTGTGAACTCCATTATGGCCTCTTGCAGCAGCCAGAAGTTTAATTGAGTATTTTGATGAATGTGATGTGCACCTTGAACCTGCGGAGATAAGAAATTGTCTGTCCTGTGAAGAATAATATTGTCATGCTGTATGACTATTGATGCACAAGTACTATTCAGGGTCTTTGTTAAAGATTTATTGGAGCAGTGAGCCATCAGGGAAGAAGGAGACGATTTGTAGATATAGTCATCTGTCAGGCTCAGGAACGTGTACTCTTTTGTTGCCACATTTGTGATGCAGATGTAGTTTTAGGTGCTTCAATAGCGCATTTCATAGTTCATTGTTCCAGTCTGAAAGGTAGAGGGTCGGTGTGGTTGGGGTGGAGGGAGGGAGAGTAGGAATAGGATAGTCTTAGGCCAAGAATGGAGCTGTGAGATTTCCTGAGGAAGTGAAGCTGTTAGGACTTATCTCAAGGTATTGTGGTGCTGGATCAATCCTTGGTCACGAGCACCTCATGTAACTGAATGAGACGGCCATGCATCACAATTTGGCCTCTTTCCTTACTAAAGCAACATTGATATTCTCTGTAATTCTTAGTAATCACCTACATGTTTGTGAAAGCCGACAGTGGTTATTTCAAATGGTATCAGACATTTACTACAGAGTCCTCAGGAAGCAGCAGGCCTACCATACGCACTCAGTCAGCATATATCTCAGTACATGATGTGGAGAATAGTGTTGGTGTTCAAATTCAGCAAAGCCGGTTCGAAGCGCCCAAAGTCTCTGGTTTGAAAGGAGGAAGCTTTGGAGTCACGTGAAACGTAACGGGACACGCAGGCAGTGAACTTCTCCTGATGCTGTTCACTCGTTCAGTGCTGAAGAGCAGCAGTCTGGAGACTTTGGGTGTTTCGAAACGACTTTGCCAAATTCCAACACCAAGACTAGTGGAGAATGCAGGCGTACATTCTGTTTGACCATAACATATTTACAGATAAAGGACTTACATTACCTATTTGATACAAAACATGGGCTCAACCAGCACAAATTTGGGTTTTCGCAGAAAAGGACTGTTAAAGAATAACTTTACTATATAGCTTAAAGAGACTCTGAAGCCACTTGAAAAATGGCTTTTTACCTTTTATTTATGTTAGACATGTTTGCCCCTGTTAAAACGCTGTTAACCCGCGTCAGGAGGAGGATTTTTTACCCCCCAAATCCCCTGTGCAAAATCCACGACTTTCTTGGTCGTGGATTTTGCTGCCCACCTGGTGCGACTTATCATACAATGGTATACACATCTCTTCAAGACAGACATGCTTTTTCATTGCAAAACATCACCTCACACTGATTTACATTTTTAAATTTACTAGTGATGGTGGGATGCTTACGGCAGTGAACCACTATATGGAATTGATCCCCCCCTGTGAAGTGAGCGAAACATCACCTGGTCTCCCAAAGTGCTCTCCTCTGGGGAGAAGGCTGCATGACCTCATAGTCTAGAATAAATATCATTGGAAGAGTGGGGTTGTATACCAATATATAGCACTATTTAGATATAAGAAGAGTTTTTGACACTAAAACCAGGATCTCAGACCTTTTTTTAGTTGAGTTCTCTCTATTAATATATTTACTACAATATTAATTGAAAATAATTTTAGAAGTGTGCCATTTCCCTTCAGTGTTCTTCCCTTGCAGTATATTATCCTGAGTTGATTGAACTTTACTTTTCTAAAATTCATAGTTTTAGTTGTTCTACTGCTAAACCTTCTTGCCGGTTATCCCGAGCTCAGCTCGGGGTAACCTGCGCAGAAGGTTTTCTCCGGCCCCGCTGGGCCGATTTAATTTTTTTTTTTTACTGCACGCAGTTAGTACTTTGCTAGCTGCACGCATTTTCCGCTCGCCGCCGATTCGCCGCTACCCGCGGGATTCTCTCCCGTGGATCGGGATTCCCTCTGATGTCCCGACGTCATCGTCATCCCGCCCGGTCGCCATGGCGACCGGGGAAGCCCAGCAGGAAATCCCGTTCTGAACGGGATTTTCTGCTTACTCTGATCGTCGAAGGCGATCGGAGTGGGTAGGGGGATGCCACTTGTCAGCGGCTATCATGTAGCAAGCCCTGGGCTCGCTACATGATTTAAAAACATTTTTTTTTTTTAAAAAAGTGCTGCGCTGCCCCCTTGCCACCAGAAATGGAACGGCAAGGGGGTTAATGACCTATCAATCACTAGCTCAAACGTTATCATGCTGTGATCACTATTCTCCTAATGTTCTTGAACCAGACTGGAATGGGTCATAAATGTTGTTTTGTAAGATTTTGGCTTCTAGCTGGAGGTATACAGCTTTTTCAATTGATTTCCCCAGAAAGGGAAGGTTAGAGACAGGTCTGTAGCTGGTCACTGTGTCTGGGTCCAGGGAGGTAAGGTTTTTTGAGGAGAGGCCTGATGATGGCGAAGGAGGATGCTTGATGTGACTTCTTCATCAATTTCCTTGAAGTTTGACCAAGGTGTTATATTGTCTCTGCTAATGGTTTTTGGCGCTATATTAGGCTCAGATGCTGTAAGTTGGATATCGGACCGAATAGCAGAGACTTTGTCTGAGAAGAATTGGGGAAATTGGTCACATTTATAAAGTTCCCAAATCTTCCACAGCGCTGTACAGAGTATATTGTCTTGTCACTTATCTCTCCCTTTAGAGGAGCTCACAACTGAATCCCTACCATAGTCATATGTCTATGTATGTATTGTGTAGTGTACTGTGTATATATTGTAGTCGGGGGCCAATTTAAGGGTAAGCCAATTAACTTATTTGTATGTTTTTGGCATGTGGAAGGAAACTGGAATGCCCAGAGGAAACCTATGTAGACATAGGGAGAACATATAAACTCTGTGCAGATAGAGCCCTGGCTGGGAATTATACCGGGGACCCAGTGATGCAAGGCGAGAGCGCTAACCACTACGCCACTGTGCTGCCCCATAACTATGACCTCACTTCATGAATATGTTGCGGGCCTGTAGCACACCGCATTAAGCAACTGCCAACAGTTATTTCCACAGTGAATATTTACCCAAACCGAATCCGCATCGTCTCAATTTTCATCCATCTCATCGTTTATGGAAGCTACAAAATAATTTTTAACAAAGAGAGAAACCCCTCCACCTTTCCCCCTGCTCTATCCTTCCTAAACACATTGGCTTTAATTCACTAAGCTTATCTCTTGTCTTTGAAGAGACACTGAAGCGAAAAAAAAATACGATATAATGAATTGGTTGTGTACTATGAATAATTACTAGAAGTTTAGCAGCAAAGAAAATATTCTCATATTTTTATTTTCAGGTATATAGTGTTTTTTCTAACATTGCATCATTCTATAATATGTGCAGATTACACGACACTCAGCATTCAAAATGATTCTTTCAGAGCAGTCTGTGAAGTAATGAACTCTCCACTGGCAGAGAAAAAGTAAATAGTTGAATAACACTTGAGATAATAAAAGTCAGATAACAGCCCTCTCCACGACTTTGAAAGTCGCAGAGCTTAATTGCTTTTTTGCATAGAGATAACAACTGGAGTTTCTTAACTCTTCCTGTACTGGAAACAATTAGACTGATGTATCTGATCTTAATGTTTTATTTCTTAGCTGTATAACACATACAAATCATAATATCATAATGTTTTGTTTGCTTCAGTGTCTCTTTAACCACTTCAGCCTTCAGTCGTTTTCACTTTATGCATCCGAGCAATGTTTACATTCCCATTCATTAGCCTATAACTTTATCACTACTTATCAGAATGAACTGATCTATATCTTGTTTTTTCCGCCACCAATTAGGCTTTCTTTGGGTGGTACTTTTTGCTAAGAGCCACTTTACTGTAAATGCATTTTAACAGGAAGAATAAGAGAAAAACAGAAAAAAATCATTATTTCTCAGTTTTCAGCCATTATAGTTTTAAAATAATACATGCCTCCATAATTAAAACTCACGTATTGTATTTGCCCATATGTCCCGGTTATTACACCATTAAAATTATGTCCATATAACAATGTATGGCGACAATATTTTATTTGGAAATCAAGGTGCATTTTTTCCGTTTTGCATCGATCACTATTTACAAGTTTAAAATAAAAAAGTATAGAAATATTTCATCTTTACATTGATATTTAAAAAGTTTAGACCCTTAGGTAAATATTTACATGTTTTTTTTTATTATTGTAATGTTTTTTTTTTTTTTTATATTAAACATTTTATTTGGGTATTTTTTGGGAGTGTGGGATGTAAACAGAACTTTTATAATGTAAATGTGTGTTAAGGTTTTTTTTTTTTTTTACTTTTAGTTGTAGTTTTACTTTTTGGCCACAAGATGGCGGCCATGAGTTTGTTTACATGACGTCTCTCTAAGCGTAACATACGCTTAGAGGGACATATGGGGGACGCAACAGCCAGAAAAAGCGGAGCTTCTGAGAGAAGCTGTTGCTTTTTCTGCGGGGGAGAGGAATCAGTGATCGGGCACCATAGCCCGATTCACTGATTCGTGGGCTAACGATCCGCGGCCGGGAGCACGCGTGCACGAGCGCGATCGCCCGCGGGAGCGCGCGGACGCGCACATGGCCTCCTGGGCGTAGCTAGTACGTCCAGGAGGCCAAAGTAGTTAATAACGTTTCTAGAGTTATCACCATGGTGATGAGGCATGTCCTATTCAGGAAACATTTTACCTCAGGCAAACCTAAAGTTAACTCTTCTGTCTTTAAGTTGACTCTTCAATCCTTAAAATAACTCCAGAGGTAAAGACAGGCTGTTTATTAACTGCGTGTGAAAATAACTACAGAGGAGGTAAATTAACTACAGAGGAGGTAAA
The DNA here is from genome assembly GCF_040937935.1 of Hyperolius riggenbachi. NCBI lineage: Eukaryota > Metazoa > Chordata > Amphibia > Anura > Hyperoliidae > Hyperolius > Hyperolius riggenbachi. The sequence continues at coordinate 77,285,922 of NC_090652.1, read as the reverse complement.
TTAACTACAGAAGAGGTAACGGAATGAAGAGATAAAATAACTCTCTCACTGTGTGGAGGTAAGTTTTCTCTTGCCTTATTATCTCCAGCATGATCTTAGTGAATTGAGGTCAATGTATCCCTCTAGATTTGGTTATTATTCAAATGTTGCACTATGTAATTTTATTTAACACTGGTTATTAATTTACCATACATACTTATTTTATTCAGTTGTATCCCCCATGAATAATGGTTGCCTAATGGATGATAGCAAAGCTTTATGAATACTGAGAGTATTTATTATTTTTTTATATTGCTATTAGAGATTCATTTATTAAAACCCAGTGAGGTATATCCTTATTCATTCACTGATCTATTTATTTCTTACTAGCTGATGACCCGGCATTGCCCGGGTATGTATTTGGCCGGTGTTGGCTCCGCCCACTTTTCCTAACCTTAACACACAATTACTTAATGACCAAGTTTGTGAGCTTTGCGGTCTTTGGCATCAATAATTTGCATTGAAATAAAATAAATCTGATTGGATGTGGCTCCACCCCTTTTCTAAATTTGAACCCCAATCACCCAATGGCCAACTGTACCAAGTACAGGTGATTAACAGTGCAAGAGGCTTGTGCCATTAACAGTGCAAGAATGGCATCAATTAAATATTACCCTTAAAGATTAATAGGTGGATTCTGATTGGCTTTTGTAGGCTCCACCCACTTTTCTGAATATTAATCCCAGTCGCCCAGTGACCAACTGTGCAAAGTTTGAGAACCCTACAATTAATAGCGTAAGAATGGCTGCAGTTTACAATTTCGCAATGAAATTTGTATTTTTCTCCACCCACTGATTTCCTGAGATTGTTCGGGTATGTATCTGGCTGGTTTTGGCTCCGCCTACTTTTTCTAACCCTAACACACAATTACTCAATGACCAAGTTTGTGAGCTTTGCGATCTTTGGCATCAATAGTTTGCATTGAGATTAAACACATCTTATTGGCTGTTTGTGGCTCCACCCCTTTGTCTGAATTTGAATCCCAGTCATTCAATGACCAACTGTACCAGGTTTAAAGGGGTTCTGTGGGGGTTGTGGAAGAGAAAAACTGACACTTACCTTGGGCTTCTATCAGCCCCGTGCAGCGGTAATGTCCCACGACGTCCTGCTCCCATCCGCCATTCCCCGCAGCCGGCACCGGGCTATTATTCGTGTGACATACAGACGAATAATGCGCGTTGCCGTGCCTCCGCTCGCGTCATCTGAGGCTTACTGCGCAGGCGCAGTACAACGGAGCCTTGTACTGCGCTTGCGCAGTAAGCTTCCGATGACGCAGGCGGAAGCGAGCGGGTGCGCGGCCACTCTAGCGCAGCCGCAGTTGGATCCCATGCCGCTTAGACCGGGGCCGGCGGCGGAGAACGGCAGATGGGAGGAGGACGGCGTGGGACATTACCGCTGCACGGGGCTGATAGAAGCCCAAGGTAAGTGTCCGGTTTTCTCTTGCACAACCCCCACAGAACCCCTTTAAGGCTTGTGCCATTAACAGTGCAAGAATGGTAGCAATTACATATTCCCCTTGAAAATCAATAGGTGAATTTTGATTGGCTTTTATAGGCTCCACCCACTTTTCTGGATATTAATCCCAGTCACCCAGTGACCAATTGTGCAAAGTTTGAGAACCCTACCATTAACAGTGTAAGAATTGCTGCAGTTTACATTTTCCCAGTGTAATTTGTATTTGTCTCCGCCTACTGATGACCCGGCATTGCCCGATTATGTATTTGGCTGGTGTTGGCTGTGCCCACTTTTCCTAACCCTAACACACAATTAATCAATTACTCAATGACCAAGTTTGTGAGCTTTGCAGTCTTTGGCATCAACAACCTGCATTAAAATGAAACAAATCAGATTGGATATTTGTAGCTCCACCTCCATTTAAAAATTTAAACCCCAGCCACCCAATGATCAACTGTACCAGGTTTGAGGCTTGTGCCATTAACAGTGCAAGAATGGCAGCAATGAAATATTCCCCTTTAACCCCCTTGGCGGTATGAAAAATACCGCCAGGGGGCAGCGCAGCAGTTTTTTTTTATTTATTTATTTTTTAAATCATGTAGCGAGCCGAGGGCTCGCTACATGATAGCCGCTGCTCAGCGGCATCCCCCCAGCCCCGCTGATCGCCTCCGGCGATAGGCGATCAGGAAATCCCGTTCAAAGAACGGGATTTCCTGGAGGGCTTCCCCCGTCGCCATGGCGACGGGGCGGAATGACGTCACCGACGTCAGCGACGTCGGGACGTCATTGGGAGACCCGATCCACCCCTTGGCGCTGCCTGGCACTGATTGGCCAGGCAGCGCAGGGGTCTGGGGGGGGGGGCGCGCGCCGCACCAGATAGCGGTGATCGGGCGCGCGGCGGCGGCGATCGGGGTGCTGGCGCAGCTAGCAAAGTGCTAGCTGCGTCCAGCAAAAAAAAAATTATGTAAATCGGCCCAGCAGGGCCTGAGCGGCACCCTCCGGCGGCTTACCCCGTGTCACACACGGGGTTACCGCTAAGGAGGTTAAAACCAATAGGTAATTTTTGATTGGCTTTTGTAGGCTCCACCCACTTTTCTGAATATTAATCCCAGTCACCCAGTAACCATTTGTGCAAAGTTTGAGAACCCTACAATTAACAGTGTAAGAATGGCTGCTGTTTACATTTTCCTAGTAAAATTTGTATTTGTCTCCGCCCACTTATGACCCCGCGTTGCCCACTTATGTATTTGGCTGGTGTTGGCTGTGCCCATTTTTCTAACCCTAACACACACTTTATCAATTACTCAATTACCAAGTTTGTGAGCTTTGCAGTGTTTGACATCAATAATTTGCATTGGAATGAAACAAATCTGATTAGTTGTTTGTGGCTCCACCCCCTTTCTGAAATTGAACCCCAGTCACCCAGTGATCAACTGCACCAGATTTGAGGCTTGTGCCATTAACAGTGCAAGAATGGCAGCAATTACATATTCCCTTTGAAAATCAATAGGTGAATTTTGATTGGCTTTTATAGGCTCCACCCACTTTTCTGAATATTAATCCAATCCCAGTCACCTAACGACCAACTGTGCAAAGTTTGAGAACCCTACCATTAACAGTGTAAGAATGGCTGCAGTTTACATTTTCCAGTGAAATTTGTATATGTCTCCGCCCCCTTTTTGGTTATGGGAATAAAAAGTATCCTATACTTTATTCCAGGTAATGTACTATGTGTGTGCCAAATTTCATTCAAATCCGTTCAGCCATTTTTGCGTGATCGAGTAATAAACATCCAAACACCCGAACTTTCCTTTTTATATTAGTAGGATGATAGCGAGGCTCATGAATTATAATTTATACTGTGACTGGAGATTTTATTGATTTACTGACCTACTGAATACAGTGGCGTGTATTTATTATATTTCTTTGTATGTGTACTTTCTTATCTATTTCTATAGGGCTAGCAGTGAAGTTAGTAGTACTGAATATGAATCAGCATGCTTGGGTCCTATTTTCTTTTTGTGTCTGAATAATTTTACAACTACCGTACTTTTTGGACTATAAGACGCACCTAGGTTTACAGTGCAAAAATCTAGAAAAAAAAACAACTAAACCTGCATCTATAGTGCAAGGGCGTCTTATGGACCTTTCTTCCCCACCCCAAACTGTCTCTAATTTACACTATCTACACTACACTGACCAGCTACTCTACACTAATCCCTGCTGCCCTACCAACTAAGCTACACAGCAAAGCACTACACTACACTACACTACATTACATTAACACAATGCACCACTTTAATACACTTCACTACACTACACTGTACTACAGCGGCGTACCTAGGGCATTTGACACCCGGTGCTGGGTATTAAAAGACACCCCCCCAAAAAAAAAAAATGGGTGTGGCTATAACCTAGCGAAGCGCACTGCGGTGAAAAATGGGCATGGCCATGACCAGATGAGGGCGGAGTTAACTGATTTAAAGTGAACCCGGGATGAGAGTGATATGGAGGCTGCCATATTTATTTCCTTTTAAACAATATGGAGCCCTGCTGATCTATTTGGCTGCAGTAGTGAACTGAATTACACCAGAAACAAGCATGCAACTAATCTCGTCAGTTCTGACAATATTGTCAGAAACCCCTGACCTGCTGCATGCTTGTTCAGGATCTATGGTTGAAAGAATTAGAGGCAGAGGACCAGCACGGCAGCCAGGCAACTGGCATTGCTTAAAAGGAGATAAATATGGCAGCCTCAAATTCAATATTATTCTCACCTCGGGTTCCCTTTAAAAGTGCAACGCAAAGACAGTGGGCCCAAGTTTTGGTGAGCCTTTTCCTAGAAAATTCACATAATTGTGCAGGTTTTCTCAAGAAAATACACATAAAGTGAGTAGATTTGCCCAGAAAATAAATGCAATCATGGCGGTAGATTTGCCTAGAAAATACATGCAATCATGGCGGCAGATTTGCCCAGAAAATACATGCAATCATGTGGAAGATCTGACCAGAAAATACATGCAATCGTGGCAGACCTGGCCAGAAACCACTTCAATCATGTAGCAGACCTGACCAGAAAATGCATACAATCACCTAGCAAACCTGGCCAGAAAACACTTCAATCATGTAGCAGACCTGGCCAGAAAATACATGCAATCATGTCGGCAGATTTGACCAGAAAATACATGCAATCATGTGGAAGATTTGACCAGAAAATACATGCAATCATGTGGCAGACGTGGCCAGAAAACACTTCAATCATGTAGCAGACCTGGCCAGAAAATACATGCAAGCATGTGAAAGATTTGACCAGAAAATACATGCAATTATGTGAAAGATTTGACCAGAAAATACATGCAATTATGTGGAAGATTTGACCAGAAAATAAATGCAAACATGTGGAAGATTTGAACAGAAAATACGTGCAATCATGTGGCAGACCTGACCAGAAAATACATGCAATCATGTGGAAGATTTGACCAGAAAATACATGCAATCATGTGGCCGACCTGGCCAGAAAACACTTCAATCATGTAGCAGACCTGGCCAGAACAGTCGATACACCTGCTAATATAAAAAAAAAAAAAACATTTACTCACCTGAAGCAGCAGCAGACCTCCTGTCCTGGCCTCCGTCCGGCGCAGCTCCCACAATCCTCTGCAGCCAGCCAGCAACTGAAACTCCCGCGCTTAGAGCAGGGCTATGGGAAAATGGCGCCCGAAGCCCTGCACTGCAGACTCAAAGTCTCCAGAGCAGGGCTTCAGACGCCATTTTACTGTAGCCCTGCTCTGCCGCAGCTGTGGGCTGCTGCTGTCAGTGAACTGACACAGCGTCTATTAGACGCCGAAAGTCAGTTCATGCTGGGGGGTGCTTTAGGGGTGCTTGGAGAATGTCGCTGCCATTGCCCCAGTATAGCTAGTATAGTTGCCCCCAATATAGCTAGTATAGTTGCCCTTAGTGTAGGTAATATAGTTGCCCCAGTATAGCTAGTATAGTTGCCCCCAGTATAGCTAGTACAGTTGCCCACAGTATAGCTAGTACAGTTGCCCACAGTATAGCTAGTACAGTTGCCCACAGTATAGCTAGTATAGTTGCTCCAGTATAGTTAGTATAGTTGCCCCAGTATAGTTAGTATAGTTGCCCCAGTATAGCTAGTATGGTCGCCCCCCAGCCAGTATAGCTAGTATAGTTGCCACCAGACAGTATAGCTAGTATAGTTGCCCCCAGCCAGTACAGTTAGTATAGTTTCCCCCAACCAGTATAGCTAGTATAGTTGCCCCCAGCCAGGATAGCTGCCCCCAGTATAGCTAGTATAGTTGCCCCAGCCAGTATAGCTAGTATAGTTGCCCCCAGCCAGGATAGCTGCCCCCAGTATAGCTAGTTTAGTTGCCCCAGCCAGTATAGTTGCCCCAGCCAGTATAGCTAGTATAGTTTAATTGCCCCCAGTATAGCTAGTATAGTTGCCCCCAGTAAGTATAGTTGTCCCCAGTATAGCTAGTATAATTGCCCCCAGTAAGCTAGTATAGTTGCCCCCAGTATGGCTAGTATAGTTGCCCCCAGTATGGCTAGTACAGTTGCCCCCAGTAAGCTAGTATAGTTGCCCCCAGCCAGTACAGTTAGTATAGTTGCCCCCAGCCAGTATAGCTAGTATAGTTGCCCCCAGCCAGGATAGCTGCCCCCAGTATAGCTAGTATAGTTGCCCCAGCCAGTATAGCTAGTATAGTTGCCCCCAGCCAGGATAGCTGCCCCCAGTATAGCTAGTTTAGTTGCCCCAGCCAGGATAGTTTCCCCAGCCAGTATAGTTGCCCCAGCCAGTATAGCTAGTATAGTTTAGTTGCCCCCAGTATAGCTAGTATAGTTTAGTTGCCCCCAGTATGGCTAGTATAGTTGCCCCCAGTAAGCTAGTATAGTTGCCCCCAGTATGGCTAGTATAGTTGCCCCCAGTATGGCTAGTATAGTTGCCCCCAGTATGGCTAGTATAGTTGCCCCCAGTAAGCTAGTATAGTTGCCCCCAGTATGGAAGCTAGTATAGTTGCCCCCAGTAAGCTAGTATAGTTGCCCCCAGTATGGCTAGTATAGTTGCCCCCAGTAAGCTAGTATAGTTGCCCCCAGTATGGCTAGTATAGTTACCCCCAGTAAGCTAGTATAGTTACCCCCAGTAAGCTAGTATAGTTGCCCCCAGTAAGCTAGTATCGTTGCCCCCAGTAAGCTAGTATAGTTGCCCCCAGTAAGCTAGTATAGTTGCCCCCAATGTAGGTGCCCCAGGAGTGGGAAGCAGGGCTAGATGGAGGGGCTGTGGAGGGGTCCCTCACCTGGGACCCCTCCTTCTGCCTCTCTCTCCCCTCTCCAGCAATGCATAGCGGCGACAAGTGCGGGGCGGCCGGAGGCGTACAGAGAATTACTCACCTGATTTCCGCGTTCCAAGCGCTGGCAGCGTCATGACGTTACAGGTCTCCGCCTCCAATGCCGCCCACTGTGCTTCCGCTAATCAGGAAGCACAGTGGGCGGCATTAAAGACGGAGACCTGTAACATCATGACACTGCGCTCCACGCTTGGAACGCGGAAATCAGGTGAGTAATTGTCCATACGCCTCCGGCCGCCCCGCACTTGTCGCCGTTAATTTCTGGAGGGGGAGAGAGAGGCAGAAGGAGAAGTCCCAGGTGAGGGAGGGGGGGGGGATATTTCCCCCCTCCCCACCGCTGCCTCCACAGCCTCTCCTTCTAGCCCTGCTTCCCCCTCCTGCTGTGCTGCTGTGGGGGGTCGTGGCGACACCCCCCTGGGTGTCTGTCACCCGGTGCGCCCCACTCCCTGCGCTCTATGGTAGGGACGCCACTGCTGTACTACACTAACACTAAACTGCACTACAATAACACATCAGTACTACCCCTTGATCCTGCTGCAGCAATCCTTCTCACCCCCTCGCTCCAGCCACGATCCTCTTCTCTCTCTCCAGGTGCCATTCACTGAAGTCCCTGCCACTAGGTCCTCCGTTCCTCCTGTGAATGACAAATAAATGTTAGTGCCAATCTTTTTTTTACTTCCTCTTCAGTACACGTGTGCTCCTGCAGGACCACGGCGCACGTGCACTGAACAGGAAGTTGGAGGCCAGGAGGAACGGAGGACCTAGCGGCGACTTCCGTGAATGGCACCTGTAGAGGGAGAAGAGGATTGCGGCTGGAGCGAGGGTGAGAGGAGAGCAGCAGCAGGATGAATAAGAGCTTCCCTGCGTTCTCTGCACCAATACTGTATTTGCGTATATTCAGCATTAGAGTTGGGCCGAACGGTTCGCCTGCGAACGGTTCCAGGCGAACTTTGGGGGTTCGCGTTCGCCTGCATAAGGCGAACTTTTGCGGAAGTTCGATTCGCCCCATAATGCTGTATTGAGCAAAATTTTTAGCCTCCATTTCACTGTCAGCAGACATGTTAATGTCAAACACACTGCTTTCAGTGCTAGAGAACCCGCCCTTCAAGCTAGGTCCTTTATACCATTTGACTCAGTTGTCTGCCTACACTAATTAATTATGGGACAGCTGGTACACACTCTGCTAGGGAGATTTTAATTCCTCCCTCCTCCCTCCTACCGGAGGGAGGAGGGTCTCTTCTGCCAGGGAATTATACTATTTTAAAAACCAGTATACATCATACCATAGCTGGTACATCATACCATAGCTGCGAATACATACATGAGTATACATTATACCATAGCTGGGAATTGAACCCAGATCTCACTGTGTGGTGGACACGTCACCCTAAGCACTGTACCACTACAGAAGTAAGTGAAGCTAGCCTAAAATTTAACATTTATGCTCAATGCAATAGAACCATTAGGTTGCTTAAAGGAGAACTGTAGTGAGAGGTATATGGAGGCTGCCATATTGATTTCCTTTTAAGCTATACCAGTTGCCTGGCAGCCCTGCTGATCTATTTGGCTGCAGTAGTGTGAATCACACCAGAAACAAGCATGCAGCTAATCTTGTCAGATCTTACAAAAATGTCAAACACCAGATCTGCTGCATGCTTGTTCAGGGTCTAGGGCTAAAAGTATTGGAGGCAGAGGATCTGCAGGATAGCCAGGTAACTGGTATTGCTTAAAAGGAAATCAATATGGTAGCCTCCATATACCTTTCACTACAGTTCTCCTTTAAAGGGAACCTTAACTGAGAGTGATATGGCTGTTTCCTGTAAACAATACCAGTTGCCTGGCAGTCCAGCTGATCTTTGTGACTGCAATAGTGGCTGAATCACACCCTGAAACAAGCATGCAGCTAATCCAGTCTGACTTCAGTCAGAGCACCTGATCTGCATGCTTGTTCAGGGGCTGTGGCTAAAAGTATTAGAGACACAGGATCAGCAGGCAATTCAGGCAACTGGTATTATTTTAAAAGGAAAAATTAGCTGCATGCTTGTTTCTGGTGTGATTCACACTACTGCAGACAAATAGATCAGCAGGGCTGCCAGGCAACTGGTATAGCTTAAAAGGAAATCAATATGGCAGCCTCCATATACCTCTCACTACAGTTCTCCTTTAAGCAACCTAATGGTTCTATTGCATTGAGCATAAATGTTAAATTTTAGGCTAGCTTCACTTACTTCTGTAGTGGTACAGTGCTTAGGGTGACGTGCCCACCACACAGTGAGATCTGGGTTCGATTCCCAGCTATGGTATGATCTGGTGTTTGACATTTTTGTAAGATCTGACAAGATTAGCTGCATGCTTGTTTCTGGTGTGATGCACACTACTGCAGCCAAATAGATCAGCAGGGCTGCCAGGCAACTGGTATGGCTTAAAAGGAAATCAATATGGCAGCCTCCATATACCTCTCACTACAGTTCTCCTTTAAGCAACCTAATGGTTCTGTTGCATTGAGCATAAATGTTAAATTTTAGGCTAGCTTCACTTACTTCTGTAGAGGTACAGTGCTTAGGGTGACGTGTCTACCACACTGTGAGATCTGGGTTCAATTCCCAGCTATGGTATGATCTGGTGTTTGACATTTTTGTAAGATCTGACAAGATTAGCTGCATGCTTGTTTCTGGTGTGATGCCCACTACTGCAGCTAAATAGATCAGCAGGGCTGCCAGGCAACTGGTATGGCTTAAAAGGAAATCAATATGGCAGCCTCCATATACCTCTCACTACAGTTCTCCTTTAAGCAACCTAATGGTTCTGTTGCATTGAGCATAAATGTTAAATTTTAGGCTAGCTTCACTTACTTCTGTAGTGGTACAGTGCTTAGGGTGACGTGCCTACCACACAGTGAGATCTGGGTTTGATTCCCAGCTATGGTATGATGTATACTCATGTATGTATCCCCAGCTATGGTATGATGTATACTCATGTATGTATTCCCAGCTATGGTATGATGTACCAGCTATGGTATGATGTATACTGGTTTTTAAAATAGTATAATTCCCTGGCAGAAGAGACCCTCCTCCCTCCGGTAGGAGGGAGGAGGGAGGAGGGAAATTAAAATCTCCCTAGCAGAGTGTGTAGCAGCTGTCCCATAACTAATTAGTGTAGGTAGGCAAATGGTATAAAGGACCTTGCTTGGAGGAGGGAGGGTGGGCGGGTTCTCCAGCAGTGATGTGTATTTCACTCAATTAGGTGTGGCTCCAGGTATTAGAGCTTTTGAAACATGTTTTCTATCATTTTTCCAGTTGATAGAAATTTTTAAAACTTTGAAAGTTCGCCTCCCCATTGAAGTCTATTGCGGTTCGCGAACTTTTTCGCGAACCGAACCTTTCGCGGAAGTTCGCGAACAGGGTTCGCGAACCTAAAATCGGAGGTTCGGCCCAACTCTATTCAGCATATAAGATGCACCCACTCCTTCCAGTTTTGGGGAAGAAAAAGTGTATCTTATATGTCGAAATGTACTGTAATATAGAATAATCTATGTGCCAGTCACGGGTATTCTGCGCAAAAGACATTTGCTGGAGAGATATGCAAAGAGCGCACTTCTCTTACTTCAGACTGACCGCGACTGGCAGAAATGACGGGACCCGGTACCGATGAGGGAGAAGACAGAGGACGGTGGCATGGGAGCGATCAGTGCACATAGGGCTGGAGGAAGCCCAAGGTATGTATAAAAAAACTTTAAATTTAATTCAAGACGTGTACTGGAGGGATAGAAAGAAGGGGAATGGGAAGACACTGGGAGCCCAAACTGGTGTATTATCTCAAGCGTATTTGTCGGCAAAATGTCAGATAGTAGATATACTCACAAAGCCGGGTTGCATGCAAGGCAACCACTTCAAATAGCGTGTGGGGAAGTACCGTCCCCACTCAGCCTTGTACAGTTACTCAGGTGGTCGCAAATCCTTGGAAAAATCCACCTGCCAAGGTGGTATCCCCTAATCCCAGGGGAGAGTCAGCATACAACGGAGATAGGAGGTGCCCGGGTGGGTACTCGTGACTTATTTTAGAGCAGGGGTCAGGAACCTTTTTGGCTGAGAGAGCCATAAACGCCACATATTTTAAAAGGCAATTTTGTGAGAGCCATACAATATGGGATCAGTTAAAAATGGCGCCAGAGCCTACAGTGTAAAAATGGCGCCGCATTAATTTGCATTTTATGAGTTAAAAAATGGCGCCGCACTAAAAACGATATTTATCGTTTTATGACTTCCATAAAACTATAAATATCGTTTTGAAATGTGTTGAATATGGATTTTGCTGTGTGTGTGTGTGTGTGTATATATATATATATATATATATATATGTGTGTGTGTGTGTGTGTATATATATATATATATACATATATATATATATATGTATATATATATATATATGTACATTTATATGTATATATATATATATATATATATATATATATATGTATATATATATATACTGTATATATATATGTATATATATATATATAAATGTATATGTATATATATATATATATATATATATATATATATATATATATATATGTATGTGTGTGTGTGTGTGTGTGTGTGTGTGTGTGTGTGTGTGTGTGTGTGTGTGTGTGTGTGTGTGTGTATATATATATATATATATATATATATATGTGTGTATATATATATATATGTGTGTTTATATATATATATATATATATATATACATACACACACACATATACCTACATAAACACACACACATACACATATCCTCGAAAGGAACTTTAAACTCTCAAAAACGAAAAATATTGTTTTTCGTAAAAACGATAAATATCGTTTTTCGTAAAAACGATAAATATCGTTTTTAAAAATATCGTGCGTAACCAGGCGCCATTATTTGGCTGGCGCCATTTTTAACTGGACGCATACAATATGCTTTAAAATGGCAAAGTGCGCATGTGCAGCAGAGGGCCCACGTGCCTGTTGCCATGGTGATGTGTATACAGTTGATCCTCCAGGCAGCGTTAGTGTCAGACACGTCTTCAGCTTCTCTTGGGTTTCAGCAACATCAGCAATTTCCCCGAGAGCCAGACAGGATAAATGCAACAGCTTGTACAATTATCTAGCTGAATTGGGGGTTAATTCACTTTGTAGGACGAGATCCCCACACTTTGGCCTAATTGGCTGCCTGTCAAGTAACAGACAGCCTATTGGGCCAATGAAAGTGCGAGGATCTCTTCCTACAAAGCCGTTCGTTTTAGGGGTAGTGTGAGTAAGTTAGTAGTGCATGCTACAGCAGTAGCATGCCTACTTTTAAAATTTTACTTGCGCTGACACTAAGCTGCGCTGCTTGAGCAGTGTAGCTTAGTGAATTAACCCCTACTGATTTGTATGTGAGACAGATGTAGCCATCAAAAGAGCCACATATGGCTCCCGAGCCATAGGTTCCCTACCCCTGTTTTAGAGGATCAACATATATACGTATAACTGTTAGATAATAGTATATGTACATATAGGTAAGAAAAGATCCTACCTTAGTAAGTAGTCAGTAGTCATTCATAAATTCAGATACAATTACTTTATTGGGGCACTTAAAATGACAACACATTTCCTATGCCGCTTAAAAACTAGATGCCGCGCTGATCTGTCATAGGCCATGACAGATCTGCGCGGCATCTAGTTTTTAAGCGGCATAGGACAACGGCGGTGTTACAGGCGCCTAAGTCAGGGTAATCTCCGACACTGGGACACGACCCAACACTGGGACACGACCTGATGAAGCGGTTTACACCGCGAAACGCGTTGTCATTTTAAGTGCCACAATAAAGTAATTGTATCTGAATTTATAAATGACTACTGACTACTTACTAAGGTAGGATCTTTTCTTACCTATATGTACATATACTATTATCTAACAGTTATACGTATATATATTGACCCTCTAAAATAAGTCACGAGTACCCACCCGGGCGCCTCCTATCTCTGTTTAATTTAATTCAGCTTTGGTACACTTCATTTTACAATTGAAAAAGTACCCAAAAGTTGGTGAAAAGGTACTATTGAAATAATTCTGAGTATTTTCTTGCTTGCTGGTGGTGTGAAAGGCATTTTATGACAAGGGACCATATGCAATTCACTTTTTCTCCTGAGTTTTCTCCTAGGAGATAATTTTTCATATTCAATTTGAATTAACTTATTAGCACTTTGCAATAGAAAAAGTACCAAAGTAGGTGAAAAAGTAGTGTCCAAATTGTTTTGAATATTTTCTTGCTTGCTGGTGACTTAAAAGGCATTTTATAAGTTGGAAAAATCTCACCTAGGTGAAAAGTCAGGAGAAAAGGTGAATTGCATATGGGCCATTGACTGTCTTTTTATTCAATAAACTGTGAAAAATTGGCCAGTTGTCATCTACGTAGGTAAGCCAACACGTATCTTCTATTTAAATGGTTTTTACTTGTTTTATATATTTTATGGTTCTCCATTAGTTACCTTATACACACATGTTTTCATTTCATTATGACGTGTTAAAATTTTTGATACTTTGAGAATTCATTGCTCTTCTTGTCCCTGATGGACTCAAATTACCCCATTTTTATCCTTAGAATTACATTGTACAGGGTCGTTGCTTCCCTATATGACATTAACCACTTGCCGACGGCATGGCCGCGGCGGCAGCCCCAGGACCGCCTAACGCCGATTGGAGTAAAGTCCTGGGGCTTGCACTTGCAGGAGATTGCGCGCAGGGTGCGCGCGCATCTCCTGCTTGGTGGGAGGAGCGGAGCTCCGCCTTCAGTCTCCGAGCAGCGAACGCCGCTCGGGAGACTGTAATGCTGAAACCGCTACTTAATTGTATTCTACAGCGCTGCGATCTGCAGCAGCGCTGTACTGGGGACAGCCGTGTGGCACGGCTGTCCCCTGGAGGACAAGAGAGCGATCGGCTCTCATAGGCTGAAGCCTATGACAGCCGATCGCCGTTATTGGCTGCCTGAGGGGTGAGAGGGACGGAGGGAATAAAATATATACAAAAATACACAAATTTAATAAAAAAAATGTAACATAAATATTTATATAAAAAACAAACACTGCAGGGGCGATCAGACCCCACCAATAGAAAGCTCTGTTGGTGGGGACAAAAGGGGGGGGGGGGGTCATTTGTGTGTTGTGTTGTGCAGCCCTGCAGCTTGGCCTTAAAGCTGCAGTGGCCAATTTTGAACAAAATGGCCTGGTCACTAGGGGGGTTTAAGCCCACGGTCCTCAAGAGGTTAAGCATTTATCCTTAGAAGGCCAGTGCTGTCACAAACAGCAAGTCTACTAAGTGGACTGCTATGTCCTCTCCCCCTTCACTTGTGATTGCTGTCTGGACTCAGTATTGGTGCAACAGTGAGGCGATGATCTCAAAATGGGATCGGAATGGGATTGGCAAGTGTGTGCAGAAGCATGGCAAGTAGCAGGGAAATGCATGATGAAGGCAATAGAGGTATAGCAGACCCCTAAGCGAGGAAGTTTAGCATAGTTCCCAACTATCCTTTCTTCTGAAGGTCAGTCCCTCTTTGGGAAACAAATAACTCCATCTCTATTTCTTCCTCTGTTTCTTCCTTATTTGTCTGACGAGGGCTCAAGGCCCGAAAGCTTGCTCTTTTATATAAAGTTTTACGTTAGCCAGTAAATGATTCAAAATAAATGATTCAAAGTAAATGATTCAAAACATCCTGATTCAAAACTTTTATTCTATTATTATTATTTGTCCCACTTTCAGAAATATTGTACAAATACTAGCTCTACTGAAAAATGTATGAAATTAACTTTAAACATGATTCCCATCCTTTAAATTGATCTATTTCTTATTTTCAAATATTATAGTTTACCCAAGGCAGCTTTTAAAGTAAAAAAAAAAGGGCACAGACAGATGTTCCTATCTGAAGGACATGGCTCTGTGTGCGTTCCACGCCATTCTCATCCCCCTCCCCCCCAATGCAGCGCTACACCCCCCCCCCCCCCAAACTGGTGACAAGGAGCTTGTCGGCAAAGTAATGGAGAAAGGGCGTCCTTTGCAGGAGAGGACCTCCTGCCTAACGCCCCTTCCCCGCCTCAAAGAGCCTCTCAGTGGCTCTCTTCTGCCTGTTCCCTGCCCCTCCCCCACCCGTTTCATGTCAATCGCTGCTCTGTGCTCTCAGAGGAGAACACAGAGCCGCATCTGCAGCGTCATGACCACAGAGGTCACAGAACCGAAAGTGCTGTAATATAGGAGCAGCGGGGAGAGGCGGTAATAAACGTTACCTGATCTACACCTCTCCCCTGGATCTAGTAGTAAGCTTTTTTTTTGCTTTTGTGAAAGGCTCGGGTTCTCTTTAATATGAAGGAAAAACTAATGTTGATTAAAAGGACCAGTGTGGTTTAAAATATAAAACTCTGGCCCTTATTCTATATTCTAGTTTTCTTCCAGGAGATATTTTTCCTCTTCTGTGTAAAAAAAACTTTTGTACAACTAAAAAAAGAACCAAAAGTAGGTGAGTATTCTCTTGCTTGCGCGTGGCTTCAAAGTAATTTAGTTGATTAGGTGTGAAACTATCAACTACGAGAATTGAATAAGGGCCCATGTCTTTTTTGTCTAAATTCTTCGTAGCCCGCGTGAATAGTCGGGCAATGGGGGCATGAATACAGGTGGGGCAGGGTGTCTCTTAAACATGTCCCTCTTTCTTATCTCAAAATGTAGGTAGGTATGAGTTTAGGCAACTACCAGAACTAACTAGGGCTCTGTAGTATCTCATTTGTCAGAGCAGCCTATAGTGTAGTTAGTTGCTATGCAACTCTTCCCTCTTAAAGAGACACTGAAGCGAAAAAAAAATGATGATATTATGATTTGTATGTGTAGCACAGCTAAGAAATAAAACATTAAGATCAGATACATCAGTGTAATTGTTTCCAGTACAGGAAGAGTTGAGAAACTCCAGTTGTTATCTCTATGCAAACAAGCCATTAAGCTCTCCGACTCCGACTAAGTTAGTCGTGGAGAGGGCTGTTATCTGACTTTTATTATCTCAACTGTTCCTGGACTATTTACTTTTCCTCTGCTAGAGGAGAGGTCATTACTTCACAGACTGCTCTGAAAGACTCATTTTGAATGCTGAGTGTTGTGTAATGTACACATATTATAGAATGATGCAATGTTAGAAAAAACACTATATACTTGAAAATAAAAGTATGAGAATATTTTCTTTGCTGCTAATCTTCTAGTAATTATTCATAGTACACAACCAATTCACTATATCATATTTTTTTTTCCGCTTCAGTGTCCCTTTAAATAGTATTACAGAAAGCCCCTGGGCTGCTGAAGAAAATTCTGGAGGTTACAAATTTAGTGGGTGTTTAGGTATTTCTATATGCTCTATTGGTGAAGCAGAAGGTACTAAGGGCCCATATGCAATTAACTTTTTCTACTGAGATTTCTCCTAGGAGATAATTTTTCATCTTGATTTAGAATAACTTTTCAGCACTTTGCAATAGAAAAGTACCAAAAGGTAGGTCAAAAAGTACTATACAAATATTTTGAGTATTTTTTTTTTGCTTGCTGGGAGTTTAAAGTGTACCTAAACTGAGAAGGATATGTATTTTTCCTTTTAAAATGATACCAGTTGCCTGACTCTCCTGCTGATCCTGTGTTTCTAATACTTTTAACCACAGCCCCTCAACAAGCATGACGATCAGGTGCTCTGACTGAAGTCAGACTGGATTAGCTGCATGCTTGTTTCAGGTGTGAGATCCAGATACTACTGCCACCAAAGAGATCAGCAGGGCTGTCAGACAACTGGTATCATTTAAAAGTAAACACCCATATCCCTCTCAGTTTAGGTTCCCTTTAAAGTGGGGTTGTCACCATAAAAATCTAATTTCAACAGCAACTGGCCTGAGTGTAATAAGTGATAAAGATGCTAATCCTGCATTCAAAACTTTCAAAACTTTTTCTGCTGTTATGATTTGGAGTTATTGCATACTTAAGGAGCACTGGCCCTTTAGTAGTCAGTACCAAACAGTTGCATGCTGGGAATTCTTTTTATCTATAGTATATTTCTCCTCTTCCATTTATATACCAGTCTAGCTGCATATCTGAAACACGATCCCTTCTCATTTGTGTTTACAAACAAGGCTGAGGTGACTCAGCGATTGGAGGAGAAAAGAAAAAAGTAAAGGGCAGAAATGACATTAGGATTTAGCCTCAGCTGTGGGCAAAAGACATGCCCCCCACCATGAACAGAATTCTCTTCATTTACTATATAAAATTCACTGAAATCAAAAGGTGGACAGTATAATACATGTGTTATGTAAGTAGATCAAGTATTTATCTATTTATATATGTGTTTTTTTCCCTGGCATAGTATGGCTAATCCTCCTGCTTTAAAAGCCATTTTACTGACACATTAAGAAAAAGTGAATTGCAAATGGCCCTGGGCCCTTATTAAATTTGCTTTTACTCCTAAGTTTTCTCCTAGGAGATATTTTTTCATCTTCTGTTTGAAATTACTTTTAAGTTAAGCCACCATCAAGCAAGAAAATACTCAAAATAATTTTTACAGTAATTTTTTAGATCTACTTTTTGATACTTTTTTCACTTGCAAAATGCTAGAAAGGTATTTAAAAGTTAAGCTGAAAGATTATCTCCTAGGAGAAAACTCAGGAGAAGTACATTTAATAAGGGCATTGGTTTGAGACATTAAATACAGACGTGGGCTTAGCGGTTTCAATAACCTCACAAGGCATACATTTCACCTTTCAAAGGAGCGATTTTACTGTTATTTATTTTTTTTAATACTTTGCCACTCTTTCCACAGACTTGAAAGTCTAATCTGGCTATATTTCTTTTCTATTTGTTATGTTAATAAAATATAGCTGTACTGTAATGCAGCTGTTCCACTCCTGTGAGCGGACGCAGATTTACTGGGGGATTCTGAGAAGTGCAGGTGGCGTTATGCAGGTGGGATACCGGCAGAATGAGAAACAAGTATTAAACTCGTTTATAAGTTACACCAGAAGCTCAAGGCTGAATAATACTCTTCTTAAGTTTTCTCCAGACACATGTGAACATTCTGAAAATGAAAGTGTAAGCATACTTAACCACTTTACCCCCACAGGTGCGGATATCTTCATCCCTTTTTCCACCCTGTCAACACCAGGGACGGAGATATCCGCACTTCCCGCCGCTCCCGCCGCTGTCTGCGCTCCCGCTCGCACGTGCGCGCCCCCCACGCTTGTGCACGCCGCCGCCCGCTCGCCAAGAGATCAATGAATGGGAAACACCATTCCCGTTCATTGATTTAAGCCCCCCGCAATGATCGGCTGCTTCTATGAGAAGCAGCGCGATCGTGGAAGAAAAAAAAGTTTCCCAGCCTCATAACACTTCCTGCAAGCATCCTTTCGACGCTTGCAGGTCGCATAAACAAAAAGTTACTGTGGCCATCTTGTGGCCAAATAGTAAAACTACACCCTAAAGCATTTTTCATATACAAATACATTAGTTTTACACTAAAAATTAACTCATTACCTCCCACACTCCCCAATTTTTTTTTTGTAATAAAAAAAAAAAATGAGAATAAAAAAAAAAATACATAAATAGTTACCTTAGGGACTGAACTTTTTAAATATTTATGTCAAGAGGGAATAACACTGTTACTTTATAAACTATGGGCTTGTAATTAAGGATGGACGCAAAACTGAAAAAATGCACTTTTATTTCCAAATAAAATATTGGCATCAAACATTGTGATAGGGACATAATTTAAATGGTTTTATAACCGGGACAAATGGGCAAATACATTTCATGGGTTTTAATTACAGTAGCATGCATTATTGAAAAACTATAATGGCCGAAAACTGAAAAATAATGAATTTTTTCCCACATTTTTTTCCTATTTTTCCATTAAAACACATTTAGAATAAAATAATTCTTGGCATAATGTCCCACCTAAAGAAAGCCTAATTGGTGGCGAAAAAAACAAGATATAGTTCATTTCATTGTGATAAGTAATGATAAAGTTATAGACGAATGAATGGATGGAGCGCTGAAAGGTGAAAATTGCTGTGGTGCTCAAGGGGTAAAACCTCTCAGTTGTGAAGTGGTTAAAGGACCACTGTTGCTAAAAATTGTAAACATGTACATTAAAAAGTACATTTTTCCCATAGTAAAATAAGCTATACATTACTTTTCTCCTATGTTGCTGCAACTTACTGTAGATAGTAAATATCTAACAGGTTTTGGACTAGTCCATCTCACCATGGGGGGGATTCTCAGTGTTTTCTTCATTCCTTTCAAAAGCAGCCTCAAGTTAACACTTGTATCTGGCTTGGCAGTTGCTTATCGGACACAGACAAGAAAAGGACCAATTAAACAGTATAGGAATACTTAACAGTCATTAAATGATGCATGAGCGAAAAATAATAAATGCTGATCTACTTACCTGGAGCTTCCTCCAGCCCCTTGAAGTCTCTTTGTCCCTCGTCACAACTCCAGGGGCAGTCACTCTTCTGGGGTTCCCTCCGAAGCAGCGGCTGACCTGGTCAGGGCGCACGTGCTGCTCATGGTCGTGCTCATGTGACCGGGAGCGTTCTGCGTAGTTGTACAGGTCAAACAACACAGAAGCCTGATTTAGGATAAATAGCACAGATATGATCCTATACTAAGGATTAAAAATTTACTTTTAATAATACATATTAAAATGGACCTTGACTGCTATAGTTTCAAGACTGATACAGCGACATGAGGGGCTATATAAAGACCTGGTAAGTGTGAGAAAACTATCTCAGTATTGCCCTCTCAATGGCCTCGATTCATAAAAGTGCCTGCGAGCGGGGAAAGTCGAGCGGGGAAACACCGCTGTCGGTATTTCCGCCTTCAGGGTGGTAATTCATAAAAATTTAGCTAGTTGTGACAGGCGTGCGGAGATACTCCGCTGTAGGCAGGCGTTAGGCTGTCGGGAGACATGCGGAAACAGGAGAAGCAGGCGGTGTTCTCTCTGCAGCTGCTTGGGAGGTCTGTCCCATTCACTGCAACGGATTCCGCACGCTTCTCGCCACATCAGAGGTAGCGGTAATACCCGTCCGCATACCGCTACCTCTAATCTTTATGAATTGACATTTGTTACTTTTGCTGTGATAATCACCGCGCAAGGCGGTGATTTATCACTCTGCTCGTAGATGTCGGCTTTTCATGCGGAAAAAGCCTTTATGAATACAGATTTGGCTGTGTGGTCGGTAAAGTGAGCCGTTTTCAGCATTTCCTCATGCAGAAATGCTTTATGAATCGAGGCCTATGTGGCTGAAGAGAAAACCATGTGGGGCTGTGGTAAAGTATATGAGGATAAACCCTCAGCAGCCTCCTAACATTATCACTGAATAAATTAATACACAACCCCCACCAAATAACCTGACATGTTTCACTTCCTTAAGGGAAGCTTTTTCAAGGGAAATATTAAAAGTGCAAAGTGCTATTCATAGTGATAAGGTGCATAAATACATTCAGAAAAACAATAAAATCAGTGCATAGTATAGCATTATGGCTCTGTAGTAGCAGCCATCATGATTGTACATGATTTACATCTGTAAATCCTGAAACAGATTGGTGGCACCTGTCACTGCTAGAAAGATAGATTACTGAAAGAGATGGGGATACCTGTGAAAAATGGGGAGTCATCTGTGACTCCTGGATAATGTGTGGCAAAGGGTCACTGCTGGGAGACATGGGTGATGTTATCATAGACTTTTTAAAGTTTTTTTTTTTATTATTTCTTTTGGAAGGGGGGCACCTGTGACCACTGGGGATGAGGTCTGACAGATCTCTGGTCTTCTTTCAGTCTCTATACCCCAATCTTATACCACGCTCTTCACCTTATTCGACAAGCGACCATGTGAACAGGAGGTGACCTAGAAGCACCTACCCGGCTATGGTTATCCAGCAGGACTTCGGCATGCAAGCTATAAAGGCCAGGAAGACCAGAGTACTAACAAACCACACTAGAAAAACAGGCACAACTAGACAGCTCAGGTCCAGTCCAGGTCAGCAACAGGAAATCAAGAGATAAAGTACTAGATATACAGTATCACAATGCAGGGATTAGGCAAAGGCAAGGTAAAATACAATCCAAATCAAGAGATAAAGTACCAAATCGTGAGACAAGAGAGGATCCAGGGACAGTCCAGGTCATACACAGTAGACTAGATATATCACAAAGCAGGGAGTAGGCAAAGGGAAGGTAAAATACAATCCAGGGTCAGTTCGGGCAGCAATCCACAGAGAGGTCAATATAACAGACATGGTCAAACACAGGAGATCCAATAATAATAAGCAACTAACACCATCATGGGCAATGACAGGAAAACAGAGTCAGGCTTTTAAACAAGCAGCCACCAATCAGTGGCCGGCCACACACAGCTTGCCCAATCAGCACTCAGTCACACAGCTCTTACTTTCGCCGGTGACTAATGACTTGGTGACTTGGTGACTGGGTCTGATGCAGGACAGACTTGGTGATGAATGTCTGTCCTGCATCAGACCCAGAGTGTACGCGCCAAGATTGGAAGTGGATGGACCCGGCCAACTATCATGGGAGACTACCTGTGACTGCTGAGTGACACAAGGGTCAGAAGGGACTTCTGGGAGAAATGAGAGCCTCCAGTGCCAAATGGTAAAGGTGAGGCGTACGTATTATCCTGTCGCTGGTGAGTTGGGCGCAGGGTGAGCTGAATGACGGCTCACCCTGCTTTTGCTCAAATCCCTGGCAGCGCTAGCTACCATTCCCCCACCCAGTTGTTGCAACTCAGAGGAAGATGTAACTTGGGGTCTGTCAATCCCCGGATCACCAGGTTACTCTTGAGTGGGGCGCGCAGCATAGCCTGACAAGGTACAAGGGATGTCAGGAGGAGAATAAATGAGCGTAGGAGCAGTATTAGAAACTACAAGTCTGAGACAACTGATATATCTAAAGATCAATTTGAATCTCCTGTAGGTCGTCACTTCTATGAATGCGGTCATATGGTGGGAGATCTGAAATGGTGAGTACTTGAAAAGGTGTTCTGTGCTGAGGGTGTGGACCCCCAAGCCTCCTTGTTACGCAGAGAAAGCAGGTGGATAAGTGATCTGGGGACTTTGACTCTGAATGGCATGAATGAAGCCTATAATTTGAAATGCTTCCTGTGAATACTGCTTTATTATGGCTTGTCTCTTTAAGTGTTGTGCTCGCCCTTGCATGATTGTGTTTTATGCTAGTTACTGCACTTATACAAGATTGTTGCACAATGGTTCTGTAAGTACTTGAAAAAGGCCGCACTGTTCGAAACTTTGTACTTTGCACTGTTACTCGCAAATAAAATTGGCCAGTGGGCCTAAAATCCAGGTCGAGACCCGGTCTTTCTTGCTATTCAACCACAACAGACCCTGATGATCTATTTGAGAAAAGGAATAGATTTCTCATGGGGAAAGGGGTATCAGCTAGTGATTGGGATGAAGTTCAATCCTTGGATACAGTTTCTCCTTAAAGAAAACCAGAGATGAATAAAAAGCCTGTTTTGTTACTTACCCGGGGCTTCCTCCAGCCCCATAAGCATGGATGAGTTCCTCGTCGTCCTCCCGCATGCCTCCCGCGGTCCGGCCGGAATCCTCCGTTTAGCCGCAATCAAGCACTGGTAGACGGCTCAGTCGGGCTCAGTCTGACTGAGTGACGTCACAGAAGGTCCGCACATGTGCAGAAGGCCCCCTGCTGACATCACACAGCCACTTACCGGAGCAGATTGCGGCTGAACGGCAGCTCTGAGGAGGACGATGGGGGACGCATCCATGCTTATGGGGCTGGAGGAAGCCTCGGGTAAGGGGGACGCATCCATGCTTATGGGGCTGGAGGAAGCCTCGGGTAAGTAAAAAACATGCTTTTTATTCATCTCTGGGTCACTTTAAGTATGAGAAGCGCAGCAGTTTCTATGGACAGAGAAATGAATTTGACATGCTATTACATTCCATTGGGCCTTTCAGAGAAATACCCACACAATTGGCATTCACTCTGATTCCTGGAAAGTGATCTTCCGAAATCTTTGCTATTTCACAATGTAATTCCTTTAAGTGATGTTGCATTGTGCTTTTCGTTTAGTGAATTACCTTCAGCCTCCTCCAAGAAATCTGGTGACGCTATTGAGCTTTATGCCTGACAATAGCTTGAGGGCTCGCTGCCTACCGAACTGTATTTGTAAAGGACAACTTAACACCATCTCCCGCAGTTCTACATCTAAAGTACCCACATCTTAAAATGAATTCATGCATACCCTCAGATGAACTCAAACTAGAACTGACTTCCACAGTGCTATATTGTACAGCTTTTGGAAATATTTTGGGTAACAAGAGCACCAGAGTTTCTTTTCACTAACCAAAGTGTGCTATTCTCGGAGACCTACATGACGGTAAAGAGCAGTCCTGCCCCACCCACATGTATGCTGTGCTGACTTTCCTCTGTACTATCCTATCCATGCATCTGGTTTATTCCCAGATCACTGCTGCCAGAAAGGATCACATGATCTGAAATGTGAGCAAAGATTTAAAGTAGAGAACCAGGAATTATTTTTCCAGCCCTTCCATCAGGTTCCGCCTCCTTCGAATTTAAATTAACCCCCAAATTCCTCAATACTTACTTTATAAACACAGAAGAGGCATTGATGACGTCATACTGTGTATTCTCAGTGTTGGTGTTCAAGTTCGGGTTATTGAAATACGGAAACCCGAATTTGCCCGTTCACGTGAAGCCAGGGCCAGATTTTCCATAAGGCACTGTAGGCACGTGCCTACGGGCTCCTTATGTGTGAAAAGGCTGAAGATGCTGGGGAATTGATGTCATAATTCCAACCGCCCCGCATGTCCTGCTCCCAGCCCAAAATCACTGTGAAAAGAGATGTACCATATATACTTTTGTATTAGCCGACCCGGGTATAAGCCGACACCCCAACTTTAACCTAAAAAAACTGGGTAAAAAAATGATTTGCTCACGTATAAGCCGGGGGTAGGAAATGCAGCGACTGGTGAGTTTTTTTCAATACTCAAAATAAATAACAGAAGGTTAAGCACAGGATGTACCAACTTGTGCCAGCCAGCTGTGACTTACTGTCATGTGGGTGGTATCTATCAACTTCCCCCTCAGAGGCGGAGCAGCATGTATAGCTGAGGCCTGGCCACAGCCCACTCATCTACATGCACAACTTCCACCACAGCAGTCACTGCACGGCATTTAGGGGGGTTGCACTTTGGCAGTGACTCGTGTATAAGCCAAGACCCCCCCCCCCCCCCCCCGCTTTTAGGTCACTTTTTTGGACCCAAAAACGAGGCTTATATACAAGTATATAAAAAGTAATCTAATCAAGGTGGGCAAACTAGACATTATAGCAAACAGACATGATAAGACAAGCTGCAGCTGTTCTGATGCGTCTCCTCTTTCCTACAAAAATTCCTGTGAAAATGGATGTAATTTGATCCAGGAAAAGGGCAGGGAGGGCACCAGAGTGGAGGAGAGGACAATGCTGAGGGTGAACTTGCAAGGCATCAGCATGAGGAGAAGGATGGAGGTGCTACTACAGATATAAATGTGTGTCTGTTCTATCCACTACAATGTACCAGATGTAAACTTTATATATTTATCTAACTGCACAGTGCATAGACTACATACAGTATATGTTTAGCCATTCAAACTTTTTTTGGCCTGAGGTAGTCTTTAAAGTGGATCCGAGATGAACTTTTACTTATTGCATAATTGTGTACCTTTCTGTAACAAACATTGGAGAGGCAGCTGCGGTGAACAGCGCTACCACCGCAGCTGCCTCTATCTCCCTGCCTAGCAATCTACTCGTGCCTCGGGCGTCTAGCACGCCGAGGACAGGACTGTCAGCCGCACATAGGGTTGCATTGTCGCGTGCGCGCGCACACAGACAGGACCTTTATGCGGGGAGGAGGCGCGTCAGCTGACCGGCCGGTCGGCTGATGTCAGAGGTGACACTCGCCGCTCCTCAATGGTTGTGAGGGGAAGGCGTGTCGGAGGGGTCTCCTCTGCTTCATAAGCCTAGCTGGTTCACTCGCAACTTGTCTGCTGTTGCGAATACTTCGTGTTAGCGCTCAGACCTTTTGATAGCTTAACTTGTAGCATTGAAAGACTGTATTGTATTATCTGTGTATGACTCTGGCTCGTTCTGACTACTCTTCCGCTCATTGATTCTGTACCGTGCCATTCTGATCTCGCTGCCGACTATGCCTGTTTATCTTTACGTCTCTGCCTTCTGATTTTGTACCTTATCTGTCCGTGTGTTGCCAATCCAGTTAGTCTGACCACTCTACCCGCACCAGTGAGCCCTTGCCACTGGTGAGGGGCTCTATAATGTTAGTATCCACCAGCTCCTATGGTGAGGTTTTGTTAAACCTATCAGTATTTACTGTTGCACCAAGCACCACTTGCTATTTGCTATCACATTTGTCACTTGCTATACTTGCATTAGTGGTGATTCTGCAGATCACCACATATTTAGGTATAGTGTCTGGATTATTGGTGATACTGCAGATCACTCAATAACCAGACATCTGTTATTCACTGACACCAATCGTTACACGTTCCTATTGTTTATATGGCATTCCTCAAGCCAAATACTTTTATGTTTTTGTTTTAATACTCTAATTCCCTATAAACTGAAGAAGCCACACACACAGGCTTTCAGGGAGCCAAGGCACTTTCAGACAGTAGCAAGGGCTCATGGGAGCTCAGTCTGGGCAGGAGGAGGGAGAAGTATTACTAGCCAGAGATTTCAGAGGCAGAGGGGTGGAGGGGGGATTAGGTTTTTTTGCTGAAGATACAGATAAGCCTGCTTCTGTGTAATGCTTACAAACAACATGGCTGCTGTCATTGTATCACAGGAATGATCAATCATATTCTATAAAAGCTAGATTTGCTGTGTAAACTATTTAAACTATAGATAAGATATATAGACAAGTTACTTGTTATAGTTAGTTTTTCATCTCGGATCCGCTTTAAGTCTGTCTATTCTTGTAAAGCAATATAACTTCCACAGCATTGTGTAGAAAAGTGCTAGCATCTCTATTGTTTTTTGTTCAGGGGATATTGAAAGAAGCAGTTATAAAAGGTGACAAATGTCTGATGACTCTGCATTGTTGTGACAAACCTATATGTGCTTCTGCAAAGATCTGCTGTCTAAACGCCTCCAATCTCTATTGAATTGTGAATTATAACAAATCATTGTCATCAGAGCCAGAGGGAAGCGCTGTTACCAGAACACTAACAAAACACGGACAGATCGTTATGACCCGGCCGTGACATACCACTTATGAAATTCAATTTACCGGAGGGCAATGAATACACAAGGGGGACGGCATCTGATGGCGAACTGTGAGGAGAGGAGCAAAAACGTGCAAGATATATGTTTCCGAGAAGTCCATTTTGTGGGCAAAATATAGATTTTCTTCAAACAGTATTTGCAGTGGAAGCAATACTTCTGAAAACTGGCTTCTGAGATGGACTTGGATCATCCAACAGTCTAGCAGGCAAAGAGATAAAGAACACTTGAAGATAAATATATATACAGTATGTGTATGTGCCGCGATCACTCGAAAACGCCTTGACTGATTTCAATAAAACTTGATATACAGATTCCTTACTACCTGGGATGATATGTTCTGGGGTCTCGCATCCCCCCTGCACACCTGGGCGGAGCTACAAACAGCCAATCAGATTTCACCCATTCATGTCAAATTCAGGGAAAGTGATTGGAGCATAAAACAGCCAATCAAATTTCAGCCATTTATTTTAAATGGGAAAATGTACACGGTAGCCATTCTTAGGCTGTTAATCGCAGGATTTTCAAACTTGGCACACTTGGTCACTGGGTGAATTGGATTAATATTCAAGAAAGTGTGTGAAGCCTACAACAGCCAATCAAAATTCATTTATTGATTATCAACGGGAATACTTATATTGCTGCCATTCTTACACTGTTAATGGTAGAGGCCTCAATCCTGGTACAGTCGGTCATTGGGTGACTAGGGTTCAAATTGAGAAACGGAGGCAGGGCCACAATCAGCCAATCAGATTTGGTTGATTGATTTCAGCCATTCTTATATTGTTAATGGCCAGGTTCTCAAACTTGGCACACTTGCATACTGGGTGACTGGGATTAATATTTAGTGACTGTGGTCATTAAAGAGACACTGAAGCGAAAAAAAAAATGATGATATTATGATTTGTATGTGTAGTACAGCTAAGAAAAAAAACATTAAGATCAGATACATCAGTGTAATTGTTTCCAGTACAGGAAGAGTTGAGAAACTTCAGTTGTTATCTCTATGCAAAAAAGCTATTAAGCTCTCTGACTAACTTGGTCGTGGAGAGGGCTGTTATCTGACTTTTATTATCTCAACTGTAATTGAACTGTTTACTTTTCCTCTGCTAGAGGAGATGTCATTACTTCACAGACTGCTCTGAAAGACTCATTTTGAATGCTGAGTGTTGTGTAATCTGCACATATTATAGGATAATGCAATGTTAGAAAAAACACTATATACCTGAAAATAAAAGTATGAGAATATTTTCTTTGCTGCTAATCTTCTAGTAATTATTCATAGTACACAACCAATTCATTATATCATATTTTTTTTTCCGCTTCAGTGTCTCTTTAACCACTTGCCGACCGCCCCCAGCCGATGGGCGGCGGCAAAGACTGGGCCCAAACGACCGCAATACGCCCATCGGCGGGGGCGGCTGCGGGAGTGGCTATGCGGCGATCGCGTCATTCGTGACGCGATCAGCCGCCGGGGACTGGCTCCGCCCACCGCTCGTAGTAACCCGCCGGCCGTTCGGAAGCGCCGGCGGGTTACTAGCACCCGGATCGCCGCATGTACATAGTATAATAGGCTTTGTAATGTATACAAAGCCTTTTATACTGGCTGCCTCCTGCCCTGGTGGTCCCAGTGTCCGAGGGACCACCAGGGCAGGCTGCAGCCACCCTAGTCTGCACCAAAGCACACTGATTTCCCCCCCCCTGCCCCCTGATCGCCCACAGCACCCCTCAGACCCCCCCCCTGCCCACCCCCCAGACCACTGTTTGCACCCAGTCACCCCCCTAATCACCCATCAATCACTCCCTGTCACTATCTGTCAACGCTATTTTTTTTTTGTATCCCCCCCCTGCCCACTGCCCCCTCCTGATCACCCCCCACCCCTCAGATTCTCCCCAGACCCCCCCCCCCCGGACCCCCCACACCCCCGGTGTACTGTATGCATCTATCCCCCCTGATCACCTGTCAATCACCTGTCAATCACCCGTCAATCACCCGTCAATCACCCGTCAATCACCCGTCAATCACCCCCTGTCACTGCTACCCATCAATCAGCTCCTAACCTGCCCCTTGCGGGCAATCTGATCACCCACCCACACCAATAGATCGTCCGCAGATCTGACATCAGATCACCTCCCAAGTGCAGTGTTTACATCTCTTCTCTCCTCTAAACACCCACTAATTACCCATCAATCACCCATCAATCACCCCCTATCACCACCTGTCACTGTTACCCATCAGATTAGACCCTAATCTACCCCTTGCGGGCACCCAATCACCCGCCCACACGCTCAGATTGCCCTCAGACCCCCCTTTATCAATTCGCCAGTGCAATATTTACATCTGTTATTCCCTGTAATAACCCACTGATCACCTGTCAATCACCTATCAATCACCCCCTGTCACTGCCACCCATCAATCACCCCCTGTCACTGCCACCCATCAATCAGCCCCTAACCTGCCCCTTGCGGGCAATCTGATCACCCACCCACACCAATAGATCGCCCGCAGATCCGACATCAGATCACCTCCCAAATCCATCGTTTACATCTATTCTCTCCTCTAAACACCCACTAATTACCCATCAATCACCCCCTATCACCACCTGTCACTGTTACCCATCAGATTAGACCCTAATCTGCCCCTTGCGGGCACCCAATCACCCGCCCACACGCTCAGATTGCCCTCAGACCCCCCTTTATCAATTCGCCAGTGCAATATTTACATCTGTTATTCCCTGTAATAACCCACTGATCACCTGTCAATCACCTGTCAATCACCCCCTGTCACTGCCACCCATCAATCACCCCCTGTCACTGCCACCCATCAATCAGCCCCTAACCTGCCTCTTGCGGGCAATCTGATCACCCACCCACACCAATAGATCGCCCGCAGATCCGACATCAGATCACCTCCCAAATCCATCGTTTACATCTATTCTCTCCTCTAAACACCCACTAATTACCCATCAATCACCCCCTATCACCACCTGTCACTGTTATCCATCAGATTAGACCCTAATCTGCCCCTTGCGGGCACCCAATCACCCGCCCACACACTCAGATTGCCCTCAGACCCCCACTTATCAATTCGCCAGTGCAATATTTAAATCTGTTATTCCCTGTAATAACCCACTGATCATCTGTCAATCACCTATCAATCACCCCCTGTCACTGCCACCCATCAATCACCCCCTGTCACTGCCACCCATCAATCAGCCCCTAACTTGCCCCTTGCGGGCAATCTGATCACCCACCCACACCAATAGATCGCCCGCAGATCCGACATCAGATCACCTCCCAAGTGCAGTGTTTACATCTCTTCTCTCCTCTAAACACCCACTAATTACCCATCAATCACCCCCTATCACCACCTGTCACGGTTACCCATCAGATTAGACCCTAATCTGCCCCTTGCGGGCACCCAATCACCCGCCCACACCTCAGAACGTCCTCAGACCCCAGCCCTGATCACCTCGCTAGTGCATTGCTTGCATCTATTTCCCCCCTCTAATCACACCTTGAGACACCCATCAATCACCTCCTGTCACCCCCTAGCACACCTACCCATCAGATCAGGCCCTAATTTGCCCCGTGTGGGCTCCTGATCACTCGGCCAAACCATCAGATCCCCCTCAGACCCCCTTCCGATCACCTCCCCAGTGCATTGATTGCATCTATTTTCCCCTCTAACCGCCCCCTGAGACACCCATCAATCACCTCCTGTCACCCCCCTAGCACTCCTATCCATCAGATCAGGCCCAAAACATCCTGTCATCTAAGAGGCCACCCTGCTTATGACCGGTTCCACAAAATTTGCCCCCTCATAGACCACCTGTCATCAAAATTTGCAGATGCTTATACCCCTGATCAGTCATTTTGAGAAATTTGGTTTCCAGACTACTCACAGTTTTGGGCCCGTAAAATGCCAGGGCAGTATAGGAACCCCACAAGTGACCCCATTTTAGAAAGAAGACACCCCAAGGTATTCTGTTAGGTGTATGATGAGTTCATAGAAGATTTTATTTTTTGTCAAAAGTTAGTGGAAATTGGATTTTTATTGTTTTTTTCACAAAGTGTCATTTTTCACTAACTTGTGACAAAAAATAAAATCTTCTATGAACTCACCATACCCCTAACGGAATACCTTGGGGTGTCTTCTTTCTAAAATGGGGTCACTTGTGGGGTTCCTATACTGCCCTGGCATTTTAGGGGCCCTAAACCGTGAGGAGTAGTCTAGAAAACAAATGCCTCAAAATGACCTGTGAATAGGACGTTGGGCCCCTTAGCGCACCTAGGCTGCAAAAAAGTGTCACACATGTGGTATCGCCATACTCAGGAGAAGTAGTATAATGTGTTTTGTGGTGTATTTTTACACATACCCATGCTGGGTGGGAGAAATCTCTCTGTAAATGGACAATTGTGTGTAAAAAAAATCAAAAATGTGTCATTTACAGAGATATTTCTCCCACCCAGCATGGTTATATGTAAAAATACACCACAAAACACATTATACTACTTCTTCTGAGTACGGCGATACCACATGTGTGACACTTTTTTGCAGCCTAACTGTGCTAAGGGGCCCAAAGTCCAATGAGTACCTTTAGGATTTCACAGGTCATTTTGAGACATTTGGGTTCAAGACTACTCCTCACGGTTTAGGGCCCCTAAAATGCCAGGGCAGTATAGGAACCCCACAAGTGACCCCATTTTAGAAAGAAGACACCCCAAGGTATTCTGTTAGGTGTATGATGAGTTCATAGAAGATTTTATTTTTTGTCACAAGTTAGCGGAAATTGATATGTATTGTTTTTTTTTCACAAAGTGTCATTTTCCGCTAACTTGTGACAAAAAAAAAATCTTCTATGAACTCACCATACTCCTAACAGAATACCTTGGGGTGTCTTCTTTCTGAAATGGGGTCACTTGTGGGGTTCCTATACCGCCCTGGCATTTTAGGGGCCCTAAACCGTGAGCAGTAGTCTAGAATCCAAATGCCTCAAAATGACCTGTGAATAGGACGTTAGGCCCCTTAGCGCACCTAGGTTGCAAAAAAGTGTCACACATGTGGTATCGCCGTACTCAGAAGAAGTAGTATATTGTGTTTTGGGGTGTATTTTTACACATACCCATGCTGGGTGGGAGAAATATCTCTGTAAAAGGACAATTGTGTGTAAAAAAAATCAAACAATTGTCATTTACAGAGATATTTCTCCCACCCAGCATGGGTATGTGTAAAAATACACCTTAAAACACATTATACTACTTCTCCTGAGTACGGGGGTACCACATGTGTGGCACTTTTTTGCACCCTAAGTGCGCTAAGAGGCCCAAAGTCCAATGAGTACCTTTAGGATTTCACAGGTCATTTTGCGACATTTGGTTTCAAGACTACTCCTCACGGTTTAGGGCCCCTAAAATGCCAGGGCAGTATAGGAACCCCACAAATGACCCCATTTTAGAAAGAAGACACCCCAAGGTATTCCGTTAGGAGTATGGTGAGTTCATAGAAGATTTTATTTTTTGTCACAAGTTAGCGGAAAATGACACTTTGTGAAAAAAACTATTAAAATCAATTTCCGCTAACTTGTGACAAAAAAAAAAAATCTTCTATGAACTCACCATCCTCCTAACGGAATACCTTGGGGTGTCTTCTTTCTAAAATGGGGTAATTTGTGGGGTTCCTATACTGTCCTGGCATTTTAGGGGCCCTAAAGCGTGAGGAGTAGTCTTGAAACGAAATTTCTCAAAATGACCTGTGAAATCCTAAAGGTACTCATTGAACTTTGGGCCCCTTAGCGCAGTTAGGGTGCAAAAAAGTGCCACACATGTGGTATCGCCGTACTCAGGAGAAGTAGTATAATGTGTTTTGGGGTGTATTTTTCCACATACCCATGCTGAGTGGGAGAAATATCTCTATAAATAGACAATTGTGTGTAAAAAAAATAAAACAATTGTCATTTACGGAGATATTTCTCCCACCCAGCATGGGTATGTGTAAAAATACCCCCCAAAACACATTATACTACTTCTCCTGAGTACGGCAATACCACATGTGTGGCACTTTTTTGCAGCCTAACTGCGCTAAGGGGCCAAAAGTCCAATGAGCATCTTTAGGCTTTACAGGGGTGCTTACAATTAGGCACCCTCCAAAATGCCAGGACAGTGAACACACCCCACAAATGACCCCATTTTGGAAAGTAGACACTTCAAGGTATTCAGAGAGGAGCATAGTGAGTCCGTGGCAGATTTCATTTTTTTTTGTCGCAAGTTAGAAGAAATGGAAACTTTTTTTTTTCTTTTTTTTGTCAGAAAGTGTCATTTTCCGCTAACTTGTGACAAAAAATAAAATCTTCTATGAACTCACCATGCCTCTCACTGAATACTTTGGGATGTCTTCTTTCCAAAATGGGGTCATTTGTGGGGTATTTGTACTATCCTGGAATTTTAGCCCCTCATGAAACCTGACAGGTGCGCAGAAAAGTCAGAGATGCTTGAAAATGGGAAAATTCACTTTTGGCACCATAGTTTGTAAACGCTATAACTTTTACCCAATCCAATAAATATACACTGAATGTTTTTTTTTTTATCAAAGACATGTAGCAGAATAACTTTCGCGCTCAAATGTATAGGAAATTTTACTTTATTTGAAAAATGTCAGCACAGCAAGTTAAAAAAGTAATTTTTTTGCCAAAATTCATGTCTTTTTTGATGAATATAATAAAAACTAAAACTCACAGCAGCAATCAAATAGCAGCAAAAGAAAGCTGTATTAGTGACAAGAAAAGGAGGTAAAATTCATTTAGGTGGTAGGTTGTATGACCGAGCAATAAACCGTGAAAGCTGCAGTGGTCTGAATGGAGAAAAAGGCTCTGGTCCTTAAGGGGCGAAAAGACTGTGGTCCTCAAGTGGTTAAGTGATGTATGTCAAGGTTTGAAAAAGTGGGCAGAGCCAACAACCAAATACATACTCGAGCAACACTCTGTCTTTAGCTACCATATATACTCGAGTACAAGCCGAGATTTTGGGACCAAAAAATTGTCCCAAAAGTGGGGGTCTCAGCTTATACTCGAGTCTTAACTTAGTGCCAGTGTGGCCCCCCCTCCCTGAGTGCCCCCTCTATCAAATGCCGTTCAGCTTGTGCGAGCAATTTCTTCATGCCGGCAGAATGCACCGCAGTGATGTGACGAATCCCCGTGTCTCCAAACCCCATCTCCCCAATTAGCATACGCTGCATGGTGTACAGTGGGAGCCTTCACTCACTCGTCCTCGCCGGCAGAGCAGAGTAGCGAAGTATATGCCTGCTATCTGCCCCCCCATCGGCATACGCTGATCGGTAAATAGCAGGAGCTTTTCACTCACCGTTCCTCGCCAGCAGAATTCCCCTGCATGCCTGTCATAGACTCGCTCCTATGACGCCCTCTAGTGGCGTCTCGCAGTGAGTGAAAAGTTCCTGCTCCTGCTATTCACCGATCAGTGTATGCCGATGGGGGGACAGACAGCAGGCATATACTTCACTTCTCCACTCTGCTGGCAAAGAAGGGTGAGTGAAGGCTCCCGCTCCCGCTGTACACCGTGCAGTGTATGCCAATGGGGGGATGGGGTTTGGAAACACGGGGATCCGTCACATCACTGGGGTGCATTCTGCCAGCACAATGAAGAAATTGCCTGCACAAGCTGACCAGCATTTGATAGAGGGGGCACTTGAGGGGGGTGCGTATGCGACACTGGCACTAAGTTATGACTCGGGGGGGGGGGGGGGGGGGACACCAGCATATCACTTCTATCTGCAATGTTTCTACTTCCTGATGCATGGAAGCAGATATATTGTTAACAGCCTGTGCTTGCAAATTAGCTTATCTGCCATCTCTGCTGTGGCAGTCAGAGGACCCAGGGAAGAGATTAACTTAAACTTGTAATTAGACACTAATGATAGGGAATTAAACAGACTAAACTCTCTAAA
The DNA here is from genome assembly GCF_040937935.1 of Hyperolius riggenbachi. Lineage (NCBI taxonomy): Eukaryota > Metazoa > Chordata > Amphibia > Anura > Hyperoliidae > Hyperolius > Hyperolius riggenbachi. The sequence continues at coordinate 77,251,747 of NC_090652.1, read as the reverse complement.
TACACACAGGGTGCATTTCTCTATGTTTTCCTTCTGTCCTGTGCAAGAGGTCAGGTCCACTTTAACTAGCAATAGGGGATGCAGAGGCTGAGACCAAAATGGGCTTGATTACACCTTATTATAGCTATAGAATGAAAAGGAAGGCAGTACCTGGCACCAAATGCTGCAGGGCGGAACAAAGGGAGCAGGGACAGGAAGCGTGCACATCCAATCGACTAAGAACATCTGTTGTAAGGAAGAGGCAGAGTGGGGCACCACTTCAATAAAATCCCTTCATTCCGGTTGGGAGAGCAAGGTACAAAGCAGTGGGGGTATTCTAGTATAAAGGGATTTTACTGTATTGAAGTGGTGCCCCGCTCTGCCTCTTCCTTACAACCTTATTATAGCTACTGCATTTCCTACCCCCGGCTTATACTTGAAGGTAAAAGTTGGGGGGTTGGCTTATACTCGGGTCGGTTTATACTTGAGTATATACGGTATATGTAAATATGGTACTTGACAGATGGGAGCAGCACCCAAATGGCAAGGGAATATGGAGTGTGCAGAGACTTGTGCCTGTGCACCAATGGAATAAATACAGCAATTGTAGATCCATGTACAGTAGTTCTTGAGGCACAGGATCAGCAGGACATCTGTCAGGCATGCAGTATACTTTAAAAGTAATTTAGCAAATAGCACCTTTCATACTACCATTTTATAAGATTTTTCCCATAAATATCAAAGAACCCCTGAAGCTGCTGTAATACTAAAAAATAAGAAAATAGGAAATAAAGGCATTTTCCAATGTTCACAATAAGCACTTTCAGCTTTGGATGAGCAGTCTTTGTAACAGATGAGAGCAGCCAGACAAAATCATTCTGATCAGAATCATCAGAAAAGAAAATGGGACGTTGGAGTTTATAGCACAGCAAGGGGGAGAGATGCTGAGAGTGGGATCCTCACAAATACCCCGGTCAATCTCTTAGCAACAAATTTCAAAACTCGTCTGTCTGCATGAACAAAAGTGATGAAGCTGGTTTTCAAAGGGGCTTTGCCTATAAAATATACTGTATTTTTTTTTGGGGGGGGAAGTCACTGCGTCTTATAGTCCAAATGTAGGGAGTTCCTGACCTGTGAACGCCTGCCAATACGAACCTCCGACCCGTTGCAATGTTGGGGACTCCCTGTACTGTGCCCATGCAGAACTGCAATATCCAGAAGGAGCACCACAGTAGTAAACTGTCAGTGTGCCAAGGTCAAGGACTCAGTGCCCACAGAGACCTACAGCAATCCAGACATCAAGTAGGACCGGCACCACTGGAAGAAGTAGTATCAAAGCTCTTTTACTGAATCAAAACGGCTCAGCAATGACAGACGCTGTTTCGGGCATAAGCCCTTTATCAAACTACTTCTTCCAGTGGTGCCGGTCCTACTTGATGTCTGTGCCCATGCAGAGGAGGACACAGGGGGACAAATGGAGGACACAAAGGGATATAGATGGGAAAGGGGACAAAGGGACTTAGAAAGAACAGGGACACAGGAGGACACAGGGAGACACAAGAGTTACAAGGGCCATGAGGTACAAAGGGGGCGTAACCCACAAAATGCCCCTTCACCATGGATGCATCCAGGTTTAGTATATATTTTTCCCCTGGTTTTTGTCCTCTAAACTTAGGTGCGCCTTATGGTCAGGAGCGTCTTATAGTCCAAAAAATAAAAGGGAATCTGAAGTGAAAACAAACTTACAAATCATTAGCTTATATGTGTAGTACAGCTAAGACATAAAACATTAGCAGCAAAGAAAATAGTCTCATTATTTTCCTCTGTACAGAAAGTGTCAAGAAACTTCACTTGTCATCTATACAAAAGAGTTTCACTGAGCTCTTCCACCCAACTTGGGTGGGTTACAGTGCTATTTTCTGAAGCACTTATACAGTGAGACACAGCTTCAGATAAAATTTTACTGCAGGGAGTTTCAAAGGGTCATTAGCTCTGCTTTGTGGTTTGAAAATTGCATAAATGACAGAATGATACAATGTTATAAAAAGCAGCGCAGCTTAATGAGAGGAGTGTGAGCTCTGCGCATGCTATTCTGCAGAAGCACAGCATAGTGCGCGCTGGTAATTTACGTGTGCTCCTTGTAACTGACGGCCGCTCCACTCATCCCACCCTGAACCCATTCGGGTCCAGTGGCTTTATAGGACATGATCCCCACACTTGATTGGCCCAATCGGCTGCCTGTCAAGTGAAAGCTCCGGCAGCACGTCCTAGAAACTGGACCCGACACCAGTGTGTCTCTGCCCATACAGTAGTCATGTCACTGACTGTCCTCAGAGGAACCAATCCTACCATAGTTATAATGTCCTCCACTTTCCATTTGAGGATGCTCCACAGATTTACTGTAGGGTTTAGGTCTGGAGACATGCTTCACCAGTCCAGCACCTTTACCCTCAGTTTCTTTAGCAAGGCAGTGGTTGACTTGGAAGTGTGTTTGGCCGGACTCTTTGTTGCCTGGGGGAAGTGATCTATCTGTGCAATTTTTCATTGAATCTGAGGCAAACACATGCCTAAACATCATACACCTAAGAAGAGAGAAGCCTCTGGATGCTGTAGAAGCTTCCCAGCCATGAACTCCTCACTGCACTCCTCTTCTGGCATGAGCATGGCTGTGCTGCACTGGTGCATGGTCAAGACAGCGCCTGCTCAGCAGAACAGAGCTGCTCATGAACGAGTGGCTCTGGTTTATTGTGCAGGCACAACGGCACTCATGCAGATGTAATACGGATGCCCTCGTGTCTAAGGAGGAGCTTGGCTCCTTTTCATTCTGACAAGTCCTTGTCAGATTTCTTTGGGGGGTCGACTCTCGGCAAATGGGAACCAGAGGACAACCTGGCAAGCCTCTATAGAATTCACAGACTTTCTTTATCTTAGGTGAGTATGTGTTTTTGTATCCAAATTTCACTTCGGGTATTATTATTATTTAGTATTTATAAAGCACCGACATCTTCTTGCCCTGTACAGAGTATATTGCCTTGTCACTTAACTGTCCCTCAGAGGGACTCACAGTCTAATCCCTATCATAGTCATATATGTCTAGTATAGTGTATGTATCATAGTCTAGGGCCAATTTAGGGGCCAGCCAATTAACTTATCTGTATGTTTTTGTGATGTGGGAGGAAATCAGAGTGCCCAGAGGAAACCCACGCAGACAGGGGGAGAACATACAAACTCCGTGCAGATAGTACCATGATTGGGATTCGAACCTTGGACCCAGCGCTGCAAGGCGAGAGTGCTAACCACTACGCTGCCATGCTGCCCACTTTAATATCTTCGTATTTCCTTCACCTCATTTAAACTGAAGAAGTGCCTAGTACAGTTAGTTGCTCATCTGTTCCCAACAATGACTCAGGCAATGTCATGGCGGTGCTGCGATCACCGTGATCCCTGCCGCAGTCACGTCTTCCTGATGAACAAAAAGCCATTGAACAGGCTAGAAAGTCATTTCTATGAAACACAATAATAAAACGTGCAAGGACTCGGGCTTCAAGCATAAGGCCCTTTCCAACAATTTCTGATAATAAAAATACTCAGCAGTCACCGCATGAGACTGTCCCACTCCTTTATGGCACGATAACTTGTATAGCTGACTTTAAAGGGGAGACAAAAATGGCCCCACTATGAGTCTTTGTGTTGAGAATAAGAACGGAATAGTCAATCTCAATAATATACTTTGTTGTCATCTTTGGATTATGAAAACACTCAGTAATTATTCAATTCAGACCCTCTGAACACTGCAATGTATTGAGAGACCCTTTAATTCCACTTTACAAATATAATTCCGTATTCCTCTAGTTCTTTTGTCCTGTTCTGGGTAGTAATTAGCCATTACTCTTTGTCTTTTCCTTATGCTATTTTCCATGCACTTCCCCTGAATTCCACACATGTGGGCGCCTACTGTTTGCGCATAGCTTGCAATTAATAAGAGAAAGGAAAGCGCTCTGTCAGCTCAGCCTCCGTCTCCTCTGCTAAATCTTGTTTTCACCAGGGAGGCTTAATAAGATCAACAGAAGTCAAGGGACAGATTAATATCTTGAAATGTAATTAGGCTTGCAGCAATTTAAGGATCTTGCTGGACATCGGAGGGCCCGGCCTGCTGGTGCGCTTTACATTTAACTCTTTGGTGACAGAGGCGATATGAAATGTGGTTCAAAAGGATGCAAAGTTGCGAACATTGAAAAGACAAAATGCTTTGCTGCTGAAGCTATGGGTCATTATACTTCTAGACTATAAATAACTTTAATATGGTAGGACATTAGAACATGGCAATGGTATGGATTGTGAGCTCCCCTGAGGACAGTCAGTGACATGACCAGAGGCAATGCTAGACTCCTAAGAGATCCGGGGCACTTTTGAGCACTCCAGCTGGAAAATGGGTGTGGCCACGCACCCGAATGTGGGTGTGGCCATGGGTGAAGTCAAATTTACATGAACTTAACAGCGGTCTAAGTAGGCCTGCCCAGCAAAATGTTGGATGAAGCCTCCCTCTCCATTAATACAACCCCCCCCCCCCTAAATAGGCAGCAGGGCAGTTTCTTGGGCAGTGCGGGCAGGGCGATCGCACTGGGCGCAGACCAGCAAGTAGATGAAGGGGGGCGCAGGCAGAAGGACATTACCGCTAGGGAGCTGGTGACGAGCAGTGCAGCTAAATGGAAGAAGAAAGAAGATTACCAGCGTGATCACCCTCCTTGACTCCTCCTAGGCTGCCTGCGTCAGACTTCAAGTCATCATCACGTCACCACCCCGTGATGACACCTGATGTCCTGTAGCGGTACTGCAGGCTGTCAGTACATGTGCCTATGGAGGAGTCAGCTTTCCGGGCTCTCCTCACCTGGGTGTTTTCTTTCATCCTCCTTGATGAGCGGCTGGTCACTAGAAAGTAGACAGATCTACTTGTGACCTGTGGCTGTGTTTCTGTTCCTAAAGAGTAAGGGTTCCCGAGTCCACAGGTGTGGGGGAGGGGGGGCGCAATTTTTACACCCTCGCCCTGGGTGCAATTTAGCCTAGAAACTGCCCTGATAGG